>NW_005871134.1:1437457-1440926 GCF_000147115.1 Myotis lucifugus
TGCTGCCGAATCGTGTGATTCAGGAGGGCGGAGTAATAGTCCAAGAGGCGAAGTAGGCGAGCCGCGGGTCCGTCAGCTTGGGCGGGGGCAGCTCCGGGCCTCATCCGGCAGGAACTCTAAGGGCCTTCGGCCCGGCCGTCCGGTCATCATGGTGAGGCCGCTCTTACTTGAGGCCTGGCCTCAGACCGCCCACTGGGAAGAAAATCACCACGACCACCGCCGGGTCCCGCGTCCTAAACTTTCTCCTCCCGGCACCGGGCTGAAGGGCACTGCGCAGGGCGGTGTAGCGCGCAAACGCTTCCCCGGACGCACTGCTGCACGAGCTTGCGCGGGAGGTTCCGGGGCACTAAGTGACCCACCCAGCTAGCCTGCCCGCGGGCGCTCATTTCAGCCGGCAGGGTAGGTACCAGGAGTCGAGGGGGTACACGAAAGGAGCCAAGTTGGGAGACTAGGAGGTACTGCTCTTTTTCGCCCAACCTTCCCCACCCGGAATTGTCTCTTCCTCTCCCGCCCCTGAATGTCCCTTCTGCAAGAATTTATCTTTGCCCCCAACATCTACAAGTGAACTTGATGGATAGTTTCAAGAAACGTAATTAATTGAATTCCCATAAAAGCTGTTTTCATTTTCTGGGTTTCCAGTCTTCCATTCGTACCGGCACACCCTGCAAAGCCTAAAATTAAGGTCCAGCCATCAACAAAGTATTCAGAGGACCCAGGACTGGATCCTTTAGCTAAACTCTTGAAATTCAGCCTGGGCGGCAGCACCTTAAAAATTTTCACCTCGCCTAACTGGTTTGGCTCAGTGGATAGAGCGTCAGCCTGCGGACTGAAGGGTTCGATTCCAGTCAAGGGCATGTACCTTGGTCGCCGGCACATCCCCAGTGTGGGGTGTGCAGGAGGCAGCTGATTGATGTTTCTAACTCTCTATTTCTCTCCCTTCCTCTCTGTAAAAAATCAATAAAATATATTTAAAAAAAAATTTTTCACCTTGCCTAACTGGTTTGGCTTCGTGGATAGAGCGTCAGCCTGCGGACTGAAGGGTCCCCGGTTCGATTCCAGTCAAGGGCATGTACCTTGGTTGCGGGCATGTCCCCAGTGTGGGGTGTGCAGGAGGCAGCTGATTGATGTTTCTCTCTCGTCGATGTTTCTAACTCTCTATTCCTCTCCCTTCCTCTCTGTAAAAAATCAATAAAATATATTAAAAAAAATTTTTTTTCACCTCTGGGTCTTCAGGTCCTTGTACGTGACTGAGGGAAGAGGTGTTTTCTAAAGGTTTGAGGAAAGAAAGAAGGACTCATTCATAACATTCTGCTATAATTGTTCAGTCTCTGCTCACCTACCTCCAATACTGGGGAGTGTCTATCTTGGAAGAGTTTTTTCTTCAGCAAGCCCTTCCTGATATTGAGCGAAAATATTTTCTTTTTGTGTTCATTCATTAGTGGGATCAATACTAATTAAACCAGAGGTTAATACAAAGGTATATGTATCAACCAAAGTGGAATAATTAATTATCAGTTACGAATGATTAAATAAAGGACAGACCTTAGGCCTATAGAAAGCACTCCCAGATCCGCTAGATTTCAAGTTAGGATTCTCCCAAGGAACATATATTGCAACACTTTCCTGGAAGGCAGCAAATGCTTTGAAGATTCATACTCTTTGACCCAGTAATTATATGTCTGGGAATCTGTCCTATGGAAATAGTATGCATTTTGCACAAAATTTCTTTTTTTAACCACAGTGTTTCTTTGAAAATATCAGAATGAAAACAAAACACAAAAAAAATAAAAATAAAAAAATCTTCCATAGTAGGATTATGTAAATTTTGAACACTAGATGAATCATTAGGCAAACACTTAAATATTTAAATGATGCTTACACATCCTTCTCCTCTTCATCCATCTATGACCAATCTATGACCAAAAAATATTGAAAGAATTCTCAGAACTTCTCTAATCATTATGGAAATTCACACTAAAATAACATATTTTTAAAATGTATTAGTAACCTTGCATAGCCAAAACAATCTTGAAAAAGAACAAAATTGGAGACCTCACAATTCCTGATTTCAAAACATACTACAAAACAACAGTAGTAAAGACTGTGTGGTACTGACATATAGATAGATATATAGACCAATGAAACAAAATAGCCCAGAAGTAAACCATCTCAGAAGAAACATCTCAAATTAAGTATATCCAAAAATAAAATTCTTCTTCACATTGAGAAAGTTAAGACATATTTTCATGCCCTGGCTGGCTAGCTCAGTTGGTTAGAGCATTATCCTGATATGCCAAGGTTGTGTGTTTGATCCCTGGTCAGGGCACATACAAGAATCACCCAATAAATGCACAAATAAGTTGAACAGTAAATCAATGTTTCTCTCTTTTCCTTTCTCTCTCTCTAAAAAAAAAAAAAATATTTTCAAATATGAGGAATATAAAAAATACCTACATTTCTGTCACTATAACATTTTGTTGTATTTGCTTCAGGTCTTTATTTAAATTACTAGGGGCCCAGTGAATGAATTCATGCACCTTGAAAGGAACTGTGGGCCCTGAGGCTGTGGTGGGCAGAGGGGTGTGTCTCAGCCCATCCTCCACGCCCCCGTCTGGCCCCTCCCACCGTGGACCCTGGCCCCCTGTCTGCTGGTAGCCCCATTCCCACCACCTCCGCTCCCACGTGCTGATGGTGCACTGGCCCCGCTCGCACCTGCTGACGGCATGGAGCAATTGGGGCTGGTGCCAGCAGCAGGTGCAAGTGGTGGCTCTGGAGCCAGCAGTGGGTGCGAGTGGGGCCTGTGCCAGCAGCAGGTGTGAGCGCCAGATGGGTTCATGGCGCGCAGGAGCAAAGAATTTTCAGTAACCACAGAGGCTCACCCCAATGACAGCAACCAGTGCCCCGCCTTGGTCTGGTGCCCCCACTCACCTGATCCACCATCCTGCCACGGCTGACACCTGCCATGTTCTGTGCACGCCCCCTGGTGGTCAGCGCATGTCATAGCTACCGGTTGTTAGGTTGTTCAGTTGTTCCGCCATTTGGTCTATTTGCATATTAGCCTTTTATTATATAGGATTTTTATTGTTGACAGTATTACAAATGTCTCCCATTTTCTCCCTTTTTGCCCCTCTCTACCTAATTCCCACCCCATCCCAAGCCTTCCCCATGCTATTGTCTGTGCCCATGGGTTATGCATATATGCATATTGCTTCAGGTATTTATTGCCTGATGTGTATATGTAAAATACACATATACACATTTGTATATATTCTCCTTTAAAGTTTTTTTTTTTTTAAATAGATTTTTATTGCTCTAGCCAGTTTGGCTCAGTGGATAGAGCGTCAGCCTGTGGACTGAAGGGTCCTGGGTTCGATTCTGGTCAAGGGCACATGCCCAGGGTTGTGGGCTCAATCCCCAGTAGGGGGTGTGCAGGAGGCAGCCGATCAATGATTCTCTCGCATCATTGATG
>NW_005871134.1:1441026-1460218 GCF_000147115.1 Myotis lucifugus
TCATTGATCGGCTGCCTCCTGCCACACCCCCTACTGGGAATTGAGCCCGAAACTTGGGCATGTGCCTTGACTGGAAATGGAACCATGACCTCCTGGTTCATAGGTCGATGCTCAACCACTGAGCCATGCTGTCAGAGCTATATTCTCCTTTAAAAATATGTAAATAAAATAGTACAGCGCTAAAACTCCTTTTGATCTCAATCTTCATTCTCAGTCTCTTTCCTTCCTTCCAAGAGGCAACCTTGGTCCCAATTCCATATATTATTAGTGTCCATTTTAATATATTCACATTCATAGATGAATTTATAAACAACATAAAACATGATGTGTGTGTGTGTGTGTGTGGTTTTAAAACTGTACACATTCTGTACATATTATCTCCTTGTTTAGTATTGGAACTACTGAATTTCAGAATATATGAATTTTCAATTTTACTAGATATCAAGTTCCTCCATAAAGAAACTAATGCAATTTCCATTTCTATTCACAATTTATGTGAATGTAGCAATATTTTCTATTGTCAGACTGTAGTTGTCTATGGTAAAAAATGGGATCTCAATGTTGTTTTAATTTGCATTTTCCTATTACCTAGTGAAAATTGTATCTCTTGTTTTAAAAAATATTTTTTATTGATTAGAGAAAGAGGAAGGGAGAGGGATAGTGAGATAGAAACATCCAGCCCGCAACCTGGGCATGTGCCCTGACTGGGAATCAAACCAGGGGCCTCCTGGTTCATGGGTTGACACTCAACCACTGAGCCACACTGGCCAGGCAATAGTATCTCTTTCTACAGTTATTTTCCATTTGGGTTTCTTTCTGTTTGCCTAGTTATATACTTTGCTTATTTTCTTTAGGTTTGTCTTCTTCTAAATGATTTGTAGGAATTTTTAATGTGAAGTAATATAAATCCTTTGTCTGTTATATATGTTACAAAATACTCCCCCCATCTGTTGTTTGTCTTTTAACTTTATTTATAAGTTCTTCTATTACACAGAAGTTAAAGTTCTGATATAGTAATATTTCTCTAAAATTTTTCTTTATGGTTTGTTTTGTGTCTTTAAAAAAATCTTTCCAAAGCAAGGTCCCAAATTTTTTAAAAAAGAATTTTACAGTTTCCAAAACAAAGCTCTTGATATCACTTTTATGCATTTCCCCACCTCAGTAAATGGTGCCACTATCCATTCAGATGCAACACCTGAAATACAGGGATCATCTGTGATTCTTTGCTTACCCTCAAGCCCTATATCTAATCCATTTCCAACTACTGTCAATTCCAATTCCAAATCCATCTGCTTCTCCATCACACTGCCACCACTCTTCTTCCATATCCCATAACCTTGCTCCCAGGTAGGTCTCTGCAGAGTAACTTTTTGAAAATATATTTCAACCTCCAAGTAAATAAGAAATGTAATAGAAAAAGTGATAAAGAGCATAAACATTTTCAGAAGAAAAAGAACAAATGGCTCTAAAACACAGGAAAAGACTCTAATATCTCTCATAAGAGAAATGCAAATGAAAATTACCTTGAGACATCATTGGCAAAGATCTAAAATACTAATGACACACTCACTAGGTAGGCAAGTTTGTGGGGAAACAGACATCATTCCTTGCCTGGGGAACATAAACTGGTGCAACTTCTATGACGAATTTGACAACATCTACCAAAATTATAAGTGCACATAGCCTTCAGAGTAGTTTCCAGGTGGAAGTCATTAACAAGGAAACTATACCAGTGCTGGTCTGGGAAGACAGCTCATCTCTCCTGCCCCTGCAGTTAGTTCTCTTCTGGTTCTGGCTCTATGCCTTTCCCTGGGGAAAGATACAGTGGCCAAGAATACCAAGTCCCTCCCACTTTTCTTTTATCTTGTGAGATTTTGGTATACTGTATATAAATTAAACAGCAGATAAAAAAATATCTTGTTTATAGGTCTTGTTTAAATTTTGATAGTAACTTTGGCTTGTTCTTCTTGATTTTGCTTCATTCTAGGTTTTCAAAATATTTGGAAACTATACTATTTAGTAATTGCTGAAACCTAGCAATTTGTTGTTGAAAATCGCCCACATCTCTGCGATGTTTAAATATACAAATACAAAGTATATTGCTTGCGAGAGTCCTGGGCTGTAGGCAGAAGTCCGAGTTCTAGTCTGCGCTGGCACCAACAAGCTATGCCTGTCTCAGGAGTCATTGCACTCTTGGCAATATAAGGGGTTGAATTGCTTTAAAGACTATATTAGGACTTTGAATTCTTAAGCCAAACAAAAATTCACATGAAGCTTAATATATGAAATAGATCAAAGCATATTTGCTTTGGTAGAAGATGGGACAGGGCCCAGAGTCTCTGAGACAACTCTCGAGAACCTTAAGGCAGTGATGGCGAACCTTTTGAGCTCGGCGTGTCAGCATTTTGAAAAACCCTAACTTAACTCTGGTGCCGTGTCACATATAGAAATTTTTTGATATTTGCAACCATAGTAAAACAAAGATTTATATTTTTGATATTTATTTTATATATTTAAATGTCATTTAACAAAGAAAAATCAACCAAAAAAATGAGTTCGCGTGTCACCTCTGACACGCGTGTCATAGGTTCGCCATCACTGACCTTAAGGGCTCTGTAGAACATTCTGGAAATCTCTGCACCAGGTGAGCTTTTCCAGTTCTGACATCACATCACATCACATCACATCACATTCACAGTAACAACCTTCCAAGTATAATTAAATTTTGCCTTGTTGAGATGTATCCAAATTCATCTTCTAATTTTCTCTTTTTGGCTTGCTTACCAATTGGCAAAGATGTGAGGAACTACACTGGGCCCCTTGGGTTAATGCTGATACTATAAACATTCAGATTTAAATCATGGCCTGTGTGGTGTGTTTTCATTTATTCAACTGTGCCAAAAACTGGAGCTATCAAAGCAAGTGTGGTCTCTGCTCTCAAATTGTTAGTCTCCTTGGGAAAACAGATAAACAACAATTTCAGCCATTAATAGTAGTAGACCCCTGGAAGCACATGGTGGGGGCACTCAATTCTGGTGGAGGGGGGAGAGAAGGTAGAGGGAGAGGACTCATAAAAATATGAAGATACTGTCCTGGCCCTGGTTGATTTGACTCATTTGGTTGGAGCTTTGTCCCGTGTACCAAACAGTTTTGGGTTCAATTCCCATTCAGAGAACATGCCTAGGTTGTGGGTTCGGCCCCCCAGTTGGGGCTCATAAGAGAAGGCAACCGATCAATGTTCTCTCTCACATTGCTGCTTCTGTCCCCCTCTCTGAAATCAATAAGCTTAAAACAAAAAAATATATTTATTGAACACTTAATATGTGCCAGGCAGGGTTCTAAAATTTTTTGTGATCATTTTAAAGATGAGGACATTGGGGCAAAGGATGGCTAAATAACTCGGCTAGATTTTTTTTTAACCCTCACCCAAGGATATTTTCCCATTGATTTTTATTTTTTAAAATATATTTTTATTGATTTCAGAGAGGGAGAGATAGAAACATCAATGATGAGAATCACTGATTGGCTACCTCCTGCACGCCTCCTACTGGGGATTGAGCCTGCAACCCAGGCATGTGCCCTTGACTGGAATTGAACCTGGGACCCTTCAGTCCACAGGCCAACACTCTACCCACTGAGCCAAACCAGCTAGGGCTCCCATTTATTTTTAGGGTGGAAGAGAGAGGGAAAGACAGAGAAACATCGATGCGAGAGAAACACATTGATCTAATTTCTCCAGCACGCGCCCTGACCAGGGCCGGGGTGAGGGTAAGCTAAGTGCCCTTGACGGGAATCAAATCTGGATGGTCTATCCTCTGAGCCAAACCAGTTAGGGCATGGATACAGATTTTTAAAAATCATGGAGGCAGAATTTAAAATCAGGCTGTTTGACTCCAGGGCCCCAATTCTTAATCACTGCACTGTACTACCTTTATATTCATAGATATGGTAGCAATTAATTTGAATGTTGAGGTATGAACAATCAGATGACAGAGTAGAAAAATCAGCAAAGAGGAAAGAGTAAGGGGCATGAATGAAAGAAAGCAAATGTACAAAATAGCATGGCACGCTGGGAACTTTGAGTTGTTAGGTCAGCTGGGGCATAGGGTGCAAAGGGCACTGTGGTGAGGAACATAGGCTTGAGGGGCTCCTCCCACACACCCTTGGCAAAATCCCCATCTTTATCTCTGCAAGGAGACTCAAAAGCAGTCTGGGAAAACAGAGTGAATTTAAGAGATGGATAGCTGGATTAGCATCCCGGGATGCTAATGACCTTGGAGTCTCTCTGATCCTCTAAAAGGGGATAATGGACAAATAAAAATGTGTCCAAGTTCCTACTGTCAGCCAGATAACTGTTGGCTGAATTTGAATGTGCAGCAGATATGAGGCAAACTGGGGCCATGGATAAAAACTGTATGAAATATGCTGAAGGAAGGGTGAGGACAAGAACAGGCTGTTAAACCACTTAAGTTTGCTCAGTTGAGGAAAGTCTGAGAAACGGCAACTTGATCAAAATTATATTGCTTGCTGTTAGAATAAATGAACCGTATAGGATATCCTTAACTCAATATAAGAGTAAATGTGGTTTGTAATCTCTGCTGACAGGCCAAATCATTCATTAAATATTCCACCTAGCTTTGTGAGTATGGTCATTGTATAATTTCAATGGAAAAAAAAAAATCTCCTGAAACAAGGTTTACAGAATGGGGACAGTACACCATCTGCTTGTGTGCATGCCAATAGGAAGGTGTAGGTAATGATCCAAAAATGTTTTTGTGTAGAAATATAAAATAGTATTTTATTTATATCTTCCTTGGCACATGATTTTAATTGTGCTTTATAGCCTGACAATGATTATCACAGGCTACAAATAATCAATTCTGTTGATCAGACTCCTTGCTTGCCTGCAGCAAGCACAGCAGTATGGATGATCTGACAATTTTAACAGGAAAGGCAAGATTTGTTTTGGATGTATTTCACTGCTTATGGAGGACAAGTGGCTTCTCACCATGGTGACAATCAGGTTGCTAGGCTGGGCAAGGCCAAGTCTGAAGAATGGTTCTCAAACAGATCTACTGAATGGTTCATGCCACCAGCAACTTTCTTCAAGTTCTGATTAATTTCCCATGAAATAATTGCTTGGAATACATCCAAGCAGTTTCTTTATTCATTGCTTCTTTGTCTTGCTGACAGGAGGGTCAGTCAATACTGAAACATACAGTCTGAACCAAGCATATGTGATGCCCACTGCACAATACGCTGAGGTCAGTAACAAAGGGAGAAAGGAGTACTTCAGCTTCCAGGAGGTGAAAGGGAATACAAATTCACAGAAGACTTCCAGAGGCCCTAGGCCAAGGAGGTAGAAAGTTTCTATCCAATTAAAAAGAGGCTTTTCTTTCCTGAAGAAAAAAGGAAAGGTTTGATTTAGATGAGTCATTCTGGTTTTGCAAACATTTCTCAGCTAAAGCTTCCCATCTGTGCTGTCTTGAAACCAAAGCCAAAGTCAAAAGAGTGCATCCAATGTCACATTTAGAAAAAAAATGATAATGATATACCATTATATAATCTCAACAATCCAAGCGTACCCAATTATCATCTACCTCTGCTGTCACTTAGCTGAAGCTCTGAGAGGGAATTAGCTATGCAATTGGAAGAGAAAAGAGGGCTGGATGCTGTTATATTAGAGTAAAAATATGGCAAACAATATATAACTTTTTTGTTTTGGTAAAATAACATAAAATTTGCTATTTTATTTTTACCATTTTAAAGTATACAATTCAGTAGCACTGAGTATATTGACCAAGTTGTACTTTCAAAACATTTTCATCACCCCAAACAGGATTTCTGGAAATGTTAAACAGTAACTTCCCAATCCCTCTTACCCCTGTTCCCATAATCTCTAATCTACTTTCTGTCTCTATGAATTTGTCTATTCTAGATATTTCATATAAGTGGAATCATACAATATTAGTCCTATTGTGTCTGGCTCATTTCACTTGGCCTAAGTTTTCATGGTTCATCCATATTGTAGCACATATCAGAACTTCATTCCTCTTTCTGGCTGAATAATATTCATATACATATATATGTATATATACACTATTTTGTTTATCCATTCATTTGTTGATGGACACTTGGGTTATTTCCACATTTTGGTTACTGTGAATAAAGCTATAATGAACACTGGTGTACAAGTAGCTGCCTGAGTACCTGTTTTCAATTCTTTTGGGTATATATCTAAGAGTGGAATTGCTGGGTCACATGGTTATAAATAAGTTTTAATATAATTAAATATATAGAGTTTTATGAACACAATCAGATATGAACCATAAACAAGCTTTAAAAATTATTACAGATAACATTTCATAAAGTTTAGAAAAGCAAAACATTCCATCAATGATTGTATTCCACCTATAATTCTAAGATATGTAAGAATTTTTATATCTTTTAGTTTTATGCATCTGTATTTATGTGGTTTTACTCATAATGCGTATTTTACATTCCATTTTTTAGTTCTTATAAAAGGTTTTAATTTGAGCTAGGTAGTCCCTCCTCAAATATTCCCCTAAACCAGTGGTCGGCAAACTGCGGCTCGCGAGCCACATGTGGCTCTTTGGCCCCTTGAGTGTGGCTCTTCCACAAAATACGGACTTCTGCGCATGGGCCACAAAGTTTCAATCCCTAAACTATAGATATGACCCATGTTGCCATGTCAGAGTGATGGGTTATGGGTAATTTTCTCTCTTTACTTACTAATTTTTCATAATGTTATATTACTGTTAGTAAAAATAGTTTTTTTGTTTGTTTGTTTGTTTTTTTAGTAAAAATAGTTTTTAAAAGGCTTATTGCACATTTAGGAGCAAAGATTTCACAAGAGAAAATATAATTTTAAATGTACTTTTTTGGGTTACCTGAATAGAGTCTTCAGTGAGGAAATACTATAGATGGTAAACAGTAACATGAGTAGGATTTTAATGGGAAGTTCTGTTGGAAGACGAAAAGAAAAAGCAGACAATAATTTAGTTGGTAAGGGAAAGGTTTATGAGACTTTAGGTCATATAAACACACTGACACAACTATATAGTGCTAATAATGCTTTTTGAGCTTAATTGTGCATTTCTGTGACATCTAAAGGTACTGAGAATTAGGGACAGGTTTTACTTGAGAGAATGGGTGAGCCCTTTCCTCCTAAGAGCTTTTAAGGTTGTTTAAGTCAGGTAGTATGGATCTCTAGGCCCTGATGAAAAGGGCATGGCAATCAAACCTACTGCTCTAAAAAGAAGCTGCTTACCTGGTGCAGTGAAGAGCAGAGGGAAGAGGGAATAATGTCCTGTTGTAGTCAGAATCAGGAAAATTGAAGCATCACCTGCTTTTCCCACAGACAGAAGGCTGAAAATAAAAATTCTCATAATAATTCCTTAAAACAACAAATGAAACTTATCATTTGCAAATAGTTTGAATAAATTGCATCTATTGTCACTTCTAAAACTGGCATAATACAACATACTAACATTTGCTACAAGTCCAATTCAATTGCAAATATTAATTTTTTAATGGGAAACTTCAAGCAATTGATAGAAGAATGTACCACACTGAATCGGGGAATATTAAAAAAAAGGATCTTGCTTCCTTGAGTAACTGCCTGCTCCCAAAAAAGGGATATTGTGGGATTGGAACTGCCTAGTGGTACGTAGCCAGGAAACCAAACTTGGGGAATTTAATTTCCAACCCTATAGCTCTTCTCTTGGACAATGCCCTGCACCTGCTGGTGTTCAGTAGGAATTTTAACTGAAGACATTAGAAATTTTGCTCTATTTTTTAATTTGGAAACTCCAAGTCGCTAAATGAACCCAGACAAGCCATATACTGGCCTGACAAATTTGCTTAATATCCTTTCAGAGCTTAAATGATTTCTCTCAGGATTTAAAAAAAAAAAAAAAAAACCTCAAGGAAAAAAAAACCCATGCTAATTCTATTACTACCTATCCATCTACTGGCTTTACATTATATATAAAATGGACACTCCCGCATTTAAAATGCCTTTTTAGCATGGCACAGTGAAAATATAAGATTCAGCATCCTAAGATTCAGGTTTTAGTCCTACTCTGCTACTTGCTAGCTATGTAACTTTGAATAAGTCACTTAAACTCTCTGAACCCCAGTTTTTACAGATGTTAAGATATGGGATGACAGTCATTTATCCTAATTATCTTAAAGGTTTATGTGAGGCTCAAAAGAAAGAATGCAAAAAGAAGATAAAAGCCCCAAAAATAACAGGTCTGAAAACTCTGAATGCTGTACCTATGTTAGATATTATTGCATAATGGACTCAATCCTTACCTTAACTAGTAACATGTAACAAGGAATAGCAGACCTTATTTCCAAAGCCTATGCTTTTTTCATACTGTGCTGCTGCTCAATATCCAGATGTAACAGTCTGGTGTCATTCATGGTTCTTAAATCACAGTACCTCTTACACCAAAATATCCAGGAACAATATGCACAATTTTGCATACCTCAGAACCTTCACAGGTTGCAAGGATCCCAAGTTAAGCATCCCTGTCCTTTTCTAGTATAAACCTGTTCCTATACATCTTTGCCTATCCCACTGAACATGTCAAAAAGGGACAGAACAAATAGAAAACAATAATGTCACTGTGAATATTCCAGAAATGCTGACTGACTGAGCTACCTGCTTACCTCATTGGGAGAATTGCTAGAAGTATGGCTTTCTCATGGACGTGCCACCCAAACATGAAGGAGCTCAAAGCACAAAGGATCAGGCACCGGAGAAAGCCTTTGGGCCCTTGGGGTTTAAACCAAAGACAGAAAATAGAGGGCTAGAAACAACAGGCAAAGATAAAACTTCAGTATCATTTAAAACAGGCATTACAGAAACACTGTTCAGGTGCATTTGCATCATCTCTGAAAAACAGTAGATCAAAAGACTATTCTCCATTAAACTGGGATAATTCATCACTTTGTGAACAGTCCACCAAAATTAACATAAAAACTACTCAGAGAAAACGGCATTCAGATATATAGAATTCATCAAAATTAATAAGAAATGATAACTAAGTTCTAGGATGGCCAGTATAACCTATTAAATCTTCATAATTAGTCAATAGTCACTGAACCTATAGGTCAAATTACAAAAATGTTGACTCCGTCATCATCAATATCCAGGCATTCCAGACAACTTTGGATTTTGGGTCACTTAGCCATGGGTGAAAACAACATAAATCTGGGCTATCATGACTACAAGCATCTTCCTCTCTCCCCACAGCGTGGCCCATGCCCCTTTCTCCGTGGGCTTTTCTTTGCCCTCATCCCAAAGTGAACAGATGGTCTAAGAGTCTCTCTCACAGAGCTTTACTAATGATCCCTCCTTCTGGGAAGGACCTATGAATTGCTAAGATGTCTCAATCTGCAGCAGGGGTACGACCATGGAATTCATGCTGTGGTTGAACAAACTGGAAGCTGAAATTTAACCAGCCACACAAAAGAAACACAGAGAAAACTCAAGAAATGAGTACCATGTGTGAATTCTTACCAATATGGCAATCAGAGTGCAGATGAGGGTGGCCAAGGGAGTCACTGAAGGAAGGACTGTGTGTTGGAACTGCTGAACCAAACCACTTGTCATTGAGGCCTTAGGAATCTTGTTGGGATCAAGAAGTTTCAATTTTAAACCTACACAGCAAGTAGACATTTTACTTTGTTTTGATCAATGGCACACCATATTTTACTAAACAATTCCTTGAGGAAAAAATAAGCTATGAAATCTTACAACTAGCTCAAAGTTAAGATTTCACTAACTCAGTTCTGTGCTAGTCTACCTAAAATGCTGCTGGTCTTGAGATTATACCATTTGAGGCAGCTCTCTGCATTGGGACAGGAAGTTTGTGCACCTTAACAGGCAGGCACCACGAACAGCAATCTGCCCTCTCCTCTAAAATGAAGTTTCTGAAATACAAGTCTGACTATGTCACACCCCAGCTCTGAATCCTTCATTGCCTCCAGGATGAAGTTCATGTTCCTAAGCATGGTGTAGTGTCTTCTAGGATCTAGCCCCTTCCTGCTTCTCCAGCCTATCTCCTCCATTTTCTTAAATGTGACTTGGCCACAATGAACTGACATACCCCTCTCAACACTTACATCCCTTGGTACATGCTACTCACTTTGCTTAGAATGGCCTCCTCACTTTGCAGAGTTAACTCCTAATTCACTTATTCATCTGAGAAAGCTTCTCAATCAAGAAATAAAGCTGATTTTCTCATGGGTCAGGTATATCTTGTACAAGTCTCTCTCTAGTGTTCACCACACTGCACTGTATCTGTTTACATACTCATTTCCTCTATTGTACAGGGAGGTACTTAAAGGCAGGAATGGTAATTCATTCCTACTCCAAGCACTTTGGAGTTCAAGAAATACTTATTAAGTGAACCAAGTCTAAGGAGGATGATATAAGCCCTATCCCAAACAAGCTAATAGGACAGGCGGGGCAGTCTGAGCACCTACATAGTTCTACCTAATGCCACTGAAAATCAGTGGAATATGGGGAAGATATATACTACCAACATATTTCCTAGTCATTCACCTCTTCCCTTTCCTTCAGCCTATTCTCTCTTAAAGCCAATAACTATGACCCTGAAACACAGACTAATCTGCCCCACAGACTTCTCATGTAAGACATCTTTAAGACAGATGTACAAAGTAAGTCAGCAGCCCTAGCCGGCTTGGCTCAGTGGATAGAGCGTTGGCCTGTGGACTGTAGGGTCCCAGGTTCAATTCCAGTCAAGGGCACATGCTTGGGTTGTGGACTTGATCTCCAGTAGGGGGCGTGCAGGAAGCAGCTGATCAATGATTCTCTCTCATCATAGATGTTTCTATCTCTTCCTCTCCCTTCCTCTCTGAAATCAATAAAAATGTATTAAAACAGCCCTAACTGGTTTGGCTCACTGGATAGAGCATTGGCCTGGGGACTGAAGAGTCCTAGGTTTGATTCCGGTCAAGGGCATGTACTTTGGTTGCAGGCACATCCCCAGTAGGGGGTGTGCAGGAAGCAGCTGATCAATGCTTCTCTCTCATCGATGTTTCTAACTCTCTATCCCTCTCCCTTCCTCTCTGTAAAAAATTAAAAAAAATAAATATTTTAAAAAAATGTATTAAAACAAAACAAAAAACCCAAAGTAAGTCAGCAGTTTCCTGACTCAGATAAGGCAAGTGGCCCTTGTACCTCATCCCATACTGGTTACTCAAAGCTTTTTTGAAATATGTTAAGAAATTACTGCCATGACCAGGTAAGCTCAGTTGCCAGAGCATTGTTCTGATACACCAAGGTTGCATGTTCCATCCGCAGTCAGGGTACACACAAAAAGCAACCAATAAATGCATAAGTAAGTGGAACAACAAATTGATGTGTACTTCTCTCTCTCTCTCTCTCTCTCTCTCTCTCTCTCAATTACAAAACATTTTTAAAAAGAAATTACTCTTTAAGAACGCTATGTACATCAAGGCTAGATTCACAGTGGGTGAAGGATAGCACCAAATTATGATTTCCTACAATAGCCCCCATACATTGAGCATTTATCATGTGACAAGGGATTTATAGCCATTACTTTTAGCCCCCGAGGGACACAGAAATGGAGTAACTTGCCCAAAGCCACCACTAATAGGTGGTAGAAATGATCCCAGTTCTGTCTGGTTCCAAAGCTTCTGTTACTGACAACCTAGCATTTCTTTATTGCTGCATTTGTTTCACACAGCATGCTTCATGGAAATAGGTAAAGTACTATTATCTCCTTATTACAGTAAAACAAGACTAGAGGAATCAAATGACTTGCCCAGTGCCACGCAACCAGCAATTTATGCAGGTGGGCGTCCAACTAAGTAATCAGATTCTAGATTAGGAGCTGGGAAACCCCGGCCCTAGCCTGGGGGCCACATCCAGCCTATGACCTGTTTTTGCATGGCCCTGAAGCTATGAATGATTTTACATTTTATAGGTTGTAAACAAACAAACAAAACACCTATGTGATCTGCAAAGCCTAAAATATTTACTATCTGGCCCATTACAGAAAAAGTTTGCGTACTTTCTCTCAATCCTACTACTTACTATTGAGCTAGCTGTATTCACAAATGAAGACTGTGAGTTACTCCAAAGTGACTTATTTTTGGTAGAACCAACTCAAGGTATAAATTATTTTTTATCACAACCCAAACTTAAAAATATAGCCTAGGTTTTCCATGTCTTCTTACCTCTTGCTAAAATGCATGGCTATCATTTCCTTATTGGTTTAATACTTAGAGTCATAACTTACACATTCTTCCATCCTGCTTCTCCCATATTAAAGTTTAAAAGTAGGGTTAACTATTAATGTTATACTTAAGGCAAAATTACCTTTTAAAAATGTCTAAATATTTTATTTTTCCCCTCATGGAAAAGGTCAACAACCTCATTGCCACAAAGAGCTTTTATAAGACGTGCAATCTGTTTACTGCACCGAAGCCTCAGTCCCTAGAACCACTCCCCTGTTCATTCTGAAAGCTGAAATGCAGGGCTGGAGAACAAACAGTTCAACCTCATTCAAAACACGAAACAGGTTTTTTCATTTCCCAATGTGACCAGTCCTTTCAATATTCAGAGTCTAAGTAAGAAAGCTTGCTATCATACCGATGACAGACAGCACTTTGTCCAGAGCATTGTACAAAGCCCAGAAGTTTGGAGCCCAATATGCATGGCAGAGGCCCCGCTTGAAAGGGAAGAGTCGGGAAAAGACTTGAGGCAGCTGGTTCTGTTGAAAAGAGATTAAACAGTGATCAATCTTTCCCAAATTCAAAAAGAGAACTATGTCTATGGCACAGTGTGTAGGAAGTTATGAGGTCTGAGTTCAGTCTTTGTTCCTTCAAGTAAGTAATATGATCTTGAGCAGGTCACAGAACCTCTTTTGTTTAACCTTCTCATTGGTTCAGTAGGACAAGATACGAGAAAGTACTTTGAACACCAGCCCAACATATTATAAGTATAATAATGGAAGAATTTATGAGCTGCAAAGGAGAAAGACTGCAGTGTGTCCAACTCCACTGAAGAGAAGGTGAGAGCAGGGAAGACTTTACAAAAAATGTAGTGCTCTCCAGTTTTAGCAGGAATTAAAGTTAATTAGTTGAATTCAGGGTGAGGGAAGAAGGGAAAAAAATATTTGTTGAACATCTCTAACATTCTAGGCACTTTAGAATGCTGTCAGTGAATGACTATGAAAGTGCTTCAAGTATTGATTTTTGGGGTTACAAATAAATTTTAGCAAGTAGGCAAGCTAGCAGATACAAAATCTATGAATAATGATGATCGACTATGTGTGACATGTAGTTAAACATACAGATATCTGAAGATGCACAAAAATGACTCAAGGAATACCATCCTTATATTTGGAGAGTCATACTAAAGAGGGGTAAGAAAGGACTAGTTTTGCCTATTTTATAATTTATTATTTTTTCTAAACGACAACAGCAACAGCAAAAAACATGTATTATTTTATAAAAAAAGAAAAGGCTTACCAAGGCTAGAAAAGGACCCAATGAAAGGGCAGAAACTAGAAAAACGATCAGTCCCAGGGAAATAAGGCGGACGAAGTTGAAACTGTTCCATCGAACAGACCCATCTACAGAAAAGGAACATTCTCATTAACCAGGAGCATGGGAAATCATAACTTATACCATGTTGTAAACCTGGAGGGATCCCGACTGTACACCAATTTCATGATGTGGCAAGAGCAGAGAAAAGTCAGAATGGGTAAAGAGGTTATAGGATCAATGTGCTTCATAAGACCCTCTTACCAAGCAAGCCACCAAGTCAAGACAAATTAAAACATAGGAGGTTTTGCTCTTCTCACTAAAACTTGCCTGGTTTATTTGCAGTGAAGCAGTAAGATCGTAGCAGATATATACCATAAGCTGGTGCTACGTAGAGGTAAATGTGCTTGAAATGTAGGAGAACAGCAAAGAGAAGTGCTCCTTCCATATGCCTTTTCTAGGAGATTTAAAAGGGAATATCACTTTAAAATTCAGAGTAAATTAAATGCAGTAATGTAGTATCCTGGATTGGATCCTAGAACAGAAGAAGGACATTAGTGGAAAAACTGGTGAAATGTGAATGTACTAAAATTGGTTTCTTAGTTTTAATAACCATGCCATAGTTACATAAGATGGTAACGTTAGGGGAAATGGGCAAGGGTATGGGAACTCTCTTTGTAACTTTTCTATAAATATAAAATTATTTAAATAAATAAAATGTATTACACAATAAAGAACACCAGAGATGGTTGCACAATAATGTGAATATACTTAACATTACTGAACTGTCTTAAAATTAATTAAGTTGATAAACTTTATGTTGTGCTTTTTTACCACCATTTTTAAAAATACAAATATTTTAAAGATATTAAAATCAAATCCTTTTTGTTCTTGTGAACTAACATAATGTTGAAAATTAAGAGTACATGACTTTTATAATTTCCCCATCTCAGACAACTAGGCGTCGCATACAAGATCATAAGGCAGTGTGAGGAAAATCAAGTGTGTAAAATAAAAAAATATATATATTTTAAAACATCTATTTTGAAATACTTAACAAATGAAATATGATGTCTTAGATGTGTTTCAAATTAATCCTTTGTGTGTATAGATTACTATGCTATTTCTCTACTTTTGTATAAGATTTAAATTAAGATAAATTTTAAACAATTCAGGCAAAATTCTACATGCAATATTAGGTGAACACAGGCAAATAATTCCAGTATATGAATCTAGTGGGTTCATAAATTCCTTATTTCAACAAATATTTATTAAGTTCTAAGCTTGATGCTAAAGTTCAGGATACATCATCTTGACAACACACTACACATTTTCCCTAAGGAACTAAAGCCCAGAGAATTAAATTACCCCCCCTCTCCCACCCTTACAAAGTTTTACAATAGCTGTAGTTGATTTCTAGAGAGGAGCTAGGGACGAGAGTATGAATGAATAAACATAATGCTATGCTACCAAAGATTATTTAACTCTTAAACTATAGATCAGGTAATTTAATATAGTACTATCAGGCTGAAGGCATCAAGGATAATACTTGATCCTAACAAACTACCTAAAAGAACTAACGGTATTCTGATTAAAAAACAAACAAACCGAGTTGACTATAACTAAAGAAGTGTGAACTCTACCTACCTCACAGGAATTTTGGAAGGATCAAATGAGATAATATCCTGGGGTTCAGCAAAGGAAACTGTCAAAGGGACCATGAAAGGCCAGGTTCCTTCTCTCACTGTCTCGTCAGGTGTGGTCTAGAATAGATGAGTTGGGAATGATAAGGAAAAAGAATAAGATGCTTCCAGATCTCTTTTCACCAATTTTATAATTTATTTAAGATTCAGAGAAGGTCTTGCTGGTTCTATAGCTAAACTTTAGTTTATTTGTTCAACAGCTATTCAACTATCATTCACTGAACACCAATTATGTTCTAAGTACTTTGTGGCTTTTTATGGTTTAAAAAAAACAACACTTATCCAGATATTTATAGTTGACAAATAACTTTAAAAAAGATTATCAAATGTGATCTTTCCAAAGTCCATGTGAGGTAGTTAACCCCATTTTACAAATAAAACTGTAACAAAGGGCAAATTTCATTTTGTGGATGAGAAAACTTAGGCTGAGAGGGTTAAATGACTTGTATTGGGTTAATAGTCTCCAAACCTAACAGTTTATATAAATTCCCTGGAGAGTCCTAAACCACAATCCCAGAGATTCTGATTCAGTGTACAGAGGGATGGCCCAAAAATATGAATTTCTGATTTCTCCCTCTATAAAAAGGAGACTAATAATTATAACAACCTCACAGAAGCATGAAGGCCTATCTGTTGCCAAGTTGCAAGGTTTGTTCAATAAGATATTACATATAATGCACCTAATCTGAAGTAGTTGAGGCATTTGGTAATCCCTGTGTGAGTCACACAGCATATTAGGGTTAGTCAGGATTTCAACTCAGGTTTTCTGATTCCAAATCCCATACCCTCCATTACACTACACCACATGCGTCTGATGGTAAAGCCCCACCATAATAGTTATTACATTATAAAAACTGCTGAAGATTTCATTCCTAGGTACATGATCCCAACCAAATGTAGAAACTCAATTCACTTCAGGACTGTCATACTCTAACAAGTTTTTAAGAATACAGTTTTCTCATCTGTAACATGAAGAAAATTGTCAAAAGATGAAATTTGTGTAAAATACTCAATAAAAGTTGCTGGTAACTCAAAACAGTTGGTCAAATAAATGGACCCATCACTCACTATACTATTGCCTCTATTAAAAAGCAAACTTAAAGGGGAAAAATCTAATTAGCCTATTTTGTTTACCTGAAATAATCGAGCAATGGAGAGTAGCATTAATCCCATTAAAAAACCATTGTATTGGAAATGGATATCTGAAATTAGGTCAAGGAAAGACAACAAAGGATACCAAATTCCTAATGAACCTTGCCAGCAGACTGAGTTTAAAAACTAAAAATGCTTTCTTAATAGATAAATTAAAGACAAAAATATTACTACTGGATTGGACTTCTCATAAATGTGTTTCTATAAACAAGTCAAACCCTGGACAAACTCTTACATTAAGATTTATATTTAAGAAAAAACAAGAAAACTTTCCCATGTTTTTTTTACCTTAAAGATCTAGCAGCTAAGGGGCAAAATGTTTTTTTTTTTTAGAATTAGGGATGAGAAAGGAAGGGATCTAACAGCTAGTGAAGGCCACTAGCATGCAGCGCTCCACTGTTTATAGTACATACACAGGTCCTCGGGTTACATCGGAGATCCGTTCCTATGGCGCGATTTTCGCCATAAGTTGGAACCCACCTACATAAGCACCCACATTACTCACAGGAGCACATACACATAAGTAATGAAGTGAAACAGTAAAAAAAGTTTAAAGATAACAATTCCTGACCTTTACTTGTGGTAAATAAATAATAAAAAACATAAAGCACATACGTACATACGTCGAAATGACAGAACTTTTGAGGTAACCATGAAATGACATACGTCGAGTCCGACGTAACCCGAGGATTGTCTGTACAATCTTATTTATTAAGCCTCACAATGAACCTGTAAGGTAGTCTGAGCTCAGAGACATTAATCTACTCATGGCCTAAAGCTACTATGATGACATAACTAGGATTTGAGTTCAGATCAAATTTGAACCAAAGTCTGGGTGTTTTCCTCCACACCAGGCTACTTCTATGAAAACTATAAAAATTAGGCTTCTGTTATTAGGATTTCAGAACTTTTCCCATTAATATGTGGTAAGCCAAGCTGGCAGAAAGCATGAAGGCCTGTCTGTTCCCATATGTAACACTATTATATGCTCTTTCCTATAAAAGGTATTAGACTAATATATTACAAAACTGTTTAATAACTATGTATTAGATTAATCTAAAGACAGTTAACAAATCCTAGTATATTGCTTTACTTTTGGTTTAATTGGTTCTCACATATCACCACTAAATTTTCAGGGACAAAGTGCTGTTAACAACCAGAGCTTGGTAAAGTTGGGCACAGACTACAGTTTTGGGAACCCACTAACCCACCTCACACCCATTTTCCAAAAGCAGCTTATGTTTCAGAATCACCATTATAAAAAGAATTAATCTTATAATTAATATATAACAGAATAAATAAAGGAATAGTACATAAAATGTCAAGGATACGGTCCACAATTAACAACCCAAAGTTCCACAGCAGTAATACTGACAGAATAAACTTTGGCTTCTCTGTAAGTTCTTTACCTGCTTTTTTCCCATCAATGCATTTACAGCACCTACATTGAAACACCAGAAAAGAATCATCAACAACTTTGATCTTCATTAGAACATCACAATACTTCTACATAGTACACTGTGATACATTCTGGTACATTTCATTAGCCATTGCTAATAAAACTGTCCATGCCATTTTTGACTGCTTTAAAAGGTGATAGTGGAAACAAATCCCTCAGGGGTGGGGATTTCTGTCTCTTTCTCAGCTATGCTGATTTGGAACAAAGTCTTTATATTTAACTAGAGGCCTGGTGCACGAATTCGTGCACGGGTGGGGTCTGGCCGGCCAGATCAGGTGGCCGGGGTGAGGGTAGGCAAAAGGTTGGTGGGCCAGCCCCGCCCCCTGGTTGAACTCCCAGTCAGTCAAACTCCCACCCAAGGGGACAATTTGCATATTAGCCTTTTATTTTTATTTTATTTTTTTAAAAATATATTTTATTGATTTTCTACAGAGAAGAAGGGAGAGGGATAGAGAGTTAGAAACATCGATGAGAGAGATTGATCAGCTGCCTCCTGCACGCTCCCCACTGGGGATGTGCCCACAACCAGGGTACATGCCCTTGACCGGAATCGAACCCGGGACCCTTGAGTCCGCAGGCCGACGCTCTATCCACTGAGCCAAACCGGTTCGGCTAGCCTTTTATTATATAGAACTAGAGGCCCGGTGCACAAAAATTTGTGCACTCGGGGGGAAGGGGGGGGTCCCCCAGCCCGGCCTGTGCCCTCTCACAGTCTGGGACCCCTCGGGAGATAACGACCTGCTGGCTTAGGCCTGCTCCCGGGTGGCAGAGGGCAGGCCCAATCCCTAAGTGCAGCCCCTGGTCAGGCTCAGAGCAGGGTGATTGGGGAGTTGGGGCGCCGCCCCGTCATGCACAGAGCAGGGCGGATCGGGAGGTTGCAATGCCACCCTCAGTCACGCTCAGGGTAGACTGATTGGGGGGTTGGGGCACCGCCCCCTGTCACACTCAAGGCAGGGTCGATGGGGAGGTTGCGGCGCCACCCCCTGTCACGCAAAGAGCAGGGCTGATCAGGGGGTTGGGGCGCTGCCCCCTGTCACTCACAGAGCAGGGCCAATCGGGGTTGGGGCGCTGCTCCCAGTCACTAACAGAGCAGGGTCCATCAGGGGGGTTGGGGCGCTGCCCCCTGTCACTCACAGAGCAGGGCCCATCAGGGGGTTGAGGAGCTCCCCCCTGTCACTCACAGAGTAGGGCCGATAGGGGAGCTGGGGCACTGCCCCCTGTCACACACAGAGCAGGGCGGATCAAGGGGTTGGGCGCTGCACACCTGTCACACTCAGGGCAGGGCCAATGGGGAGGTTATGGCTCT
>NW_005871134.1:1460344-1516076 GCF_000147115.1 Myotis lucifugus
GGCGCTGCCCTCTATCACCCACAGAGCAGGGCCGATCAGGGGGTTGGGCACCGCCACTTTCACACTCAGGGCAGGGCCGATGGAGAGGTTATGGTTCTACCCTGTCACACACAGAGCAGGGCCGATCAGGGGGTTGGTGAGCTGCACCCTGTCACACACAGAGCCGCAGGGCAATCGGGGGATTGGGGAGCTCCCCCCCCTATGAGGCACAGAGCAGGGCTGATCAGGGGGTTTGGGCGCTGCCCCCTGTCACGCTGATCCCGGTGCCGGGAGCCTCGCTGCTCCGCTGATCCCGGTGCCGGGAGGCATATTATTCTTTTACTTTATAGGATAGAGGCCTGGTGCACGGGTAGGGGCCGGCTGGTTTGCCCTGAAGGGTGTCCTGGATCAGGGTGGGGGTCCCCACTGGGGTGCCTGGCCAGGCTGGCTGAGGGGCTGAGGGCTGTTTTCCCGCTGGCAGTTGACTAAAAGCTCCCAACCGCTCCTTGTTTTCTTTTCTTTTCTTTTTTTTTTTATTCTGGGCCAGCTTTAGCTCTGAGGCCTCGCTGCTGAAAACATGGATACAATGTTGCGGTCCGGGGCTGACTGAAAGCCAGTTTTGTTTAGCTTCTTATTTGCAACATAGTAATAGTTGCTTAGAGTTGCAGTTGAGAGGCCGGCAAGTGAGGTGGGGAACGTTGGAGTCCGCTGTCACTGGAGCAAGCAAGTCTCCCTGCTCGCTTCAGTGCATGGCTTCCGACCGCCATCTTGGCTGACAGTTAATTTGCATAAGGATACGCTGATTAGCCAATGGGAAGGGTAGCGGTCGTACGCCAATTACCATGTTTCTCTTTTATTAGTGTAGATAATAATAATGATGAAAGTATAAAAGAAAAACAAGCCACCAAACCCCCCAAAAGTAACAAATTTGAAAATTGAGAGAACACACACTAGAACACACACTTTTTCAGTCCTTTAGAGTAAAAAATGCAGACCAGGCCCTGGCTGGTGCATTTCCATTGGTTAGAGTGTCATCCTGTGCACCGAAAGGTTGCTGGTTCAATACCTGGTCAGGGCACATACTTATGTTGTGGGTTTGATCCCTGGTTAAGGCACATATGAATGCAACCAATCAATGTTTCCCTCATACATCTCTCTGTCTCCCTCTCTCTATCTCTTCCCCTTTCTAAAATCAGTACAAAACATCATCAGGCAAGGACTAAAATGCAGTCTATGATGACGAAGCACTCTAAATTATATGTCATCATACCAGCCAGATGAAGAATAGAGCTTCAAGAGTTTGGGAGGGGGTGACATTGGGAAATAAAAAAAAAATAGAGCCAGAAACTTGCAGCTCCTGATTGTCCAACTAATTTTAAAACCCTTATGTAAAAATGTATGTCATTCAAAGGTAGTGATATACATATTAAGTGATAATATCAACTGATCCCATTTTTATTTTCTAATAATTATATTTGAACACAGAAAAGAGGCTGAAATAATAAACACCAAATTGTTGATAATGATAGCTGTAAGTGGAAGAGTACAGGTCATTTTTACATTGTGTGTGTTTATGTGCTTTTCTGCTTTCCAAAACTTTGATGAGGATTTATTATTCTATTAAAAAGTTAAAAAAATTCTCTTTTATTGCTTTCAGAGAGGAAGGGAGAGGGAGAGAGATATAGAAACATCAACGATAAGAGAGAATCATTGATTGGCTGCCTCCTGCATGCCCCAATCGAGCCCGAAACCCAGGCATGTGCACCGACTGGGAATCGAACCGTGACCTGCTGGTTCATTGGTCGACGCTCAACTGCTGAGTCACACCGGCCAGGCTCTATTAAATTTTTTTTAAAAAATGTGGTTCATTTGAATATTGGCATACTCTAAAAACAAGAAATCTAAAACAAAAAAGTATAGACATAATAAAGATGCAATTAAAGAGTAGCAACAGATGCCTGCTTCTCCCCCAAGGAACCTCAGTTTCCTCATAAAAAGAGATAGAACCTTACAGGTAACTCAGAAAGTTAAGTGACTAATCTACACATAGTGCCTGGTTCTGGGAACTGGCACATAGATTTCAACAATTTTTATCTTACTTAACTGCTCTCTCTGCATTGTAGATGGACTTGAACTTGACTCACTCTCTCTTTCTGCCTGCACATATTTTTCCTGGGAGCTTGAATTCAAACATTTTGAGTTAAAGGCAGTGAATTACTAATCACCTTCCCTTTCAACACTTGCCAGGCCATAAACATTGAAAATTAGGGTGTCACACAGGAGTTACTCCATGAGAATAAGCAGAGGTTAAAGCATTCCCAAGGGACTCTTTCTTGAATGGGGTGAGTGAGGGTTCAGTCTAGAAGGCTGAAATGAACTAGTTATGATAAGGGTCAATGAATGGATACCAGTTACTGTTCTGTCAGTCATACCAGCAGGCCTAAGTATTATGACAGAATAGAAACCAACATTAACCAGAAATTTACTACTTGGATGTCATTATGCAAAATGTTCTAAATATGTGTATTTAACTACTTAAAATTAATTTATAGGTAAAAGATACAAAACATAAAAAAATATAACATGAAGGAAAGAATTCAAATAACTAAAAGCATTCCATGATTTCTTGAGTTTACTAGGATGAAAATTCCATTGGTGGTTAGCATAATGCATATGTGTGCATGAGTGTATGTGTGCTGTATGTATGTGTGTAATGAACAGGGCAGGTGCCTGGCCGGTGTGGCTCAGTGGTGAGTGTCAACCTATGAACCAGGAGGTAACAGTTCGATTCCCGGTCAGGGCACATGCCGGGGTTGTGGGCTCAATCCCCAGTATGGGGCATGCAGGAGGCAGCTGATCAACGATTCTCTTTCATCATTGATGTTTCTAGCTCTCTTTCCCTCTCCCTTCCTCTCTGAAATTAAAAAAAAAAAAAAAAATAGGGCAGGTCACAGAAGCCAGTGGGGGTTGGGGGCTGGGACTGCTACAAGGAAGGAAAGAAAAGCATATGGAGCCATTTGGACAGGAGAAATGGTCTCGGAACTCTACTTGGGACTACATTTCACAACACACAATAACTGGTTCTACCTCTGCCTTGTAACCTGACCTTCTCTCCCCTTTTCTTCCACAAGATTCAGGGACACTGCTTACTGTAATGATTTACTGTGCAGTTTAAAGCACAACAACACAGTTTTGGACTGTTCTAAAATTTGCTATTATATGACATTGTTTCCCCCAAATGAGTTATAAGTTAATATTATAATTATTTCTTCAATATTTTCCACACAAAATGATATTCTCAGACTTACTCATGCACAGCATACACAAAGAGTATATCTGTAAAGATGACGGAAAATCTCTGGAAAAGTAAGGTCTTTGAGCTGGCATAATTCAGATTATGGATATTCAGCATCTCTTGATCAAAATATTTGGCAACATGTGACAGGGCATACTCAAACCATGCAAAAAAAGGCGGGTAATCTAAGGTCCACTCTGAAGTTTCCTGTAGTAAAAATTGAAGATAGAACATATCCTAAGTAACTGAATAAACAAAGAGGATACAAAGATTCTCTGGTTTTTAAAAAAGCACATGAAATGCAATTGCATTTAAAATATGCCACAAATAGAACAATTTCTATTTTAACATTGAGCAGAACATCAAAACTTGTATCATAAGTTTGATCTTCAATTTCCTTAGAATCAACTATAGTGCAAAGGAAATTAATCTAAAACCGTGGAATAATAAACTTGATTATGACATAGTTCTATTCATCTATACAAAAAAGAGTGCTATGGCATAACCAATGACTCACCTGCTTGGGTTCAAGTTCTGGCTCAGAGATGCAATTTCCCTATTTGTAAAGTGAGTATCATATACAATTTAGTTATTCAGACCAGATATAAAAATACAGACATGGTTTTTATAATTAACAATAGAAGAGAATGGTTTATTACCAGATGTTACACATCATATTTGATTATTTCTTTCCTCACAAATTGCAAAATATTAGGGAAAGACAGGATTGTAGAAATAATTCATTCCAAATCCTCACTTGCCAGATGAGAAACTAAGGTTTAAAGAAATGAAATATACTTTCTATGCTGTGGCAGAGCCAGGCATAGAGCCCAATTTTTGAAACCAATCCAATGTGCTTTCAAAAAGGGTGTGGCAAATATTATAATTACCAATTTATGGTTTGGTAAATGCCTTTTGAAGTAAAGGGATTCCCTAATAGTGCCAGAGGGCAGAAGAACTGAGGAAAGAACATACTTTTTATAAAGATTTATTTGACCTATGACCACATGGAAAACTGTTTTAATATCAATAATACTTTATGATTTCACATATCTTGAAAAAAACACACACAAACCAAAAAAGGTGAAAATCAAAACTTACCTCATAATACCACTGTGATACTGGCAAACTGTGAGTGATAGCTAGCCAGTTTCGGTGTACTTCAAAATCTGTGGAATGACTGTTCAAAACAATCAGATGAAAAAAATGAAATTTTGTCAATTATCAATTTCACATTTCTAACATTATGCTTTTACATGGATCAACACCCCTACACAGTCACAACTCACTATCCTTTACAGACACAAAGAGGTATTACAATAATCCTGAAACACCCCACTTATCTGGAGGCTAGACCTTGAAAAAGATGGGGAAACTACAATTAAGTGAAACGGTTCTCAGAGTTATCTAAAGGGCTGACCAAAAGCCCATACATTTTCTTAAGGAAGGCCCTCAGCTTGTTGTTCAGAGGTGACTTATTCTTATTAAAAAATAACTCTAACAAGATTCATTATCTGGAAAAGGCCACACATACAAGCTGGATAGATTTTCAATGATGAGCAGTTCATCAGACAGGGAAGATGGGGAAGGCTCCTGCTTTGCCTTTCCCACATCTCCAGCATCTCCCTGTTTACTGTTTGCCCCCTTACTATGTATAAATATAGTCAAGCATCTCCCTGTAGGGGAAGAAAAATTTCCCCTTATAACCTAGGTTCTGTGGCTGGTCTAAGAATGAAATTGACATAAGACAGATTAGCAGGACAAAAAGAAAAGCCAATTTTAATCATTGAGGTATGTACAGGAGCCTCAAAAGATATGGCACTCAAAGGCACCAGGTGGTTGAAGTTTATATACCATCCTGAGCTAGGTAAAAGGATAGGGGTCTGGGTTTTCAAAGGGAAAAAGGCAATTTATGGGAAGGTGAGAAATGTATGGTAAACAAAGGTTGCCCAGCCAGGCAGATAAGTCTTTTCGGTGAAAATGTGATTTCAGGTAATAGCTCTCTTTCTAGTACAGGCCCCCTTTTCTCTTACAAAAGGGTAACTTCTACTCTGTTTTCAGAGCTTCTCTTGTGTCTGCAGTTTCTCAAAATAATCAATCCAAAGTAATTCTTATGCCAAAGAGGCATATTTTGGAGTGGCATGTTCTGCTACCTTTCTACCCTCTTTAGTAAAAAAAAATTTTTTGGTCCAGTGCTGTACCTCCTTTCCATATCTAGAACAGCACTTGATACATGGATGGGCTCAATACATTCTTGTTGAATTAACCACTCACCAAAGTCAACATTGAGTTTCGCAGCAAAACCTGCTTTACATTTTCCAATGTTTTACACAAACTTTCCACAGTGACAATCCTTTCCTGAGTTTCCCAGACAATTCCTTCTAAGTCTCTTTCAGTACTTTCCATCGCAATATTCACCAAACTGATGAATAAGTATTGATGGTCTCCTAGGTTCAGTTTTTGGTCCTCTTTTTATGCAACTTACTAGACAATCTTATTCACACTTACAGCTTCCATTATCAACTGTATAATGATGACTCCCAGATCACAATATACAACCTTGGTCTCTTTCCTAAATTACAGAGACACACATCTCCAACTTCCTGCTGACAATGTCACCAGAATTTCTTACAGATTCTTCAAAATCACAATTCAAAACTGATCTGATGACCTAGCAATTCCATTTATATATATTCAATAGAAATGCATACAT
The DNA here is from genome assembly GCF_000147115.1 of Myotis lucifugus. Lineage (NCBI taxonomy): Eukaryota > Metazoa > Chordata > Mammalia > Chiroptera > Vespertilionidae > Myotis > Myotis lucifugus. The sequence goes on from NW_005871134.1 coordinate 1,466,332, forward strand.
ATGTACTGGTTGTGTCTTCAGGCCTCCAATTATGTCAGTTTTCAGAGCCCATCCTGATACCCAATCTAAAGTAAGCCCCTCTTGTTAGTGCCCTTATAGGATCCTATTCTTTTCCTTCATAACACTTAACACAAGTATAATTATGCTATTACATACTTGCAATCGTTTGTTTCTGGGACTCTTTTCCTTACTAAACCCTTTATAGGGTTAGGGGCCATATCCTTTGTCTTTGCCTCCAGTGCCTCGCCATAGTAACTAGTACATAATAAAGCAGTTAGTATACAGTTTGCTGAATAGATTTGCATTTATCCTATAGCTTCCACCTCACTTTCCAGAGGTTCCCATTTTGAGAAGCAGAGTATCAACTACAATTATATATGTTCTTAATCCTGGACCAGTACTACGAACAGTATTCAAGGTAACAATCCTAAAGACGTTTCTAGGCTGAAGTAACAAAAGTAAGAAACATCACCTTATATGCACAAATCTAGAGTTTTAAAAACATCTCTTTTCACTCTGATTTGAATTTCCTACATTTTAGATTTTTTCAATTTGCTTTTAAAATGTAAAGATGTTCATTTGCTTTCAGTTCTGCACAAAGTCCAAGTGATCAACCCCTTCTTTCCCCCAAGTCCCTGATAAGTCACTTTGCTGAATCTACATCTACATTTCACTGCTTATATAATTACATATACACATCAGTACAGATGTACATTCTACACATACAACTCTTCCTTACTCAAATCAACAAGAAGTCATCAAGAACTTGAACCAAAGGATACCAATAACCAAACCCTAAACAGGGAAGGAAGGGAAAAAAGAAATGAGGGGGAAAGTCAAGGGAGAGGAGTTAGGAGGGATGAAGAGAAGATGGAAGCCAATATTCATAAATATTGAGTACCCATTGTACACACATTACCACTTGGTGGTTGCTTTCTGACTGGTTTCCTCGCTCTCAGTCTTGGTCATGCATCTTTTTTTTTAAAAAAAATCCTTACCCAAAGATATTTTTCCATTGATTTTTAGAGAGAGTGGAAAAGAGGGAGGGAGAGGGAGAGGGGGAGAGGGTGTGAGAGAGAGAGAAACATTGATTGGTTGCCTCCTCCATGCACCCTAACTGGGGTGGGATTGAACCTGCAACAGAGGTAGGTACCCAGGTACGTGCCCTGACAGGGAATTGAACATGAGACCTTCTGGTGCAGGGGCCAACCCACTGAGCCACACTGGCCAGGACCTTGCATCCATTTTTACACTGCAGTCTAACCCTGTTATCTGACCCTGCCTACCTCACTTACTGCTCCTTTTAAAAATATATATATTTTATTGATTTTTTTTATAGAGCGGAAGGGAGAGGGATAGAGAGTTAGAGACATCGATTCAGCTGCCTCCTGCACACCCCCTACTGGGGATGTGCCCAGAACCAAGGTACCTGCCCTTGACCGGAATGGAACGGGGGACCCTTCAGTCTGCAGGCCGACGCTCTATCCACTGAGCAAACCGGTCAGGGCCACTTACTGCTCTTGAGCCACAATGGCCACTCTCTGTTCCTAAAATGCCGAGTTCGTTCCTACCACATGGCCTTTGAACTTGCTCTTTCTTGTGTCTGAGTTGCTTTTCACATTGCTGCTTCTTTTTCATTCTTCTGATTTTAACTCAAACATCACTTCCTAAAAGAGTTGTACAGACCTGTCCGGTCGTCACAACCTTAGACCTTTGTGTTTGTCTATCTGAGCCCACCAACTCCCCCCAGGCAAGGGCGGGAGACGCCTTCCTCCCCCGGCATCTCCGGGGCTGAGAGCAGTGCCTAGCGCTGCAGGAAGCTGATGGACACCCGCTGAGCGAACAGTGGAGGTGCGTGTCCTTATTCTGCACAGTCGGGATGAGGAAGGACCCTGAGGCTCAGACAAGGTTCAAGTAAGAGAACGCCTGGTCTGAACCCAGACTTCCAGGGCTAAGATCGAGTTATAAGGTTAAGTAACAATCACTAGGCAGGATGGGGAGCTTAGTGAAGACGAAGCGGCGAGTACACCACTTCCAAGTTCCCTTTCCTTCTCCCACCTGGAGTCATCCACACGTCTCTCTCCCGCCCTGACCGACCGCGGGCCTCCTTGCCCAGCCCCTGGCCGCGCGGGTCCCTTACTAGGTGGGGATGAGAAGGCATTTGAGAAGAGTCACCCCGAGCGCCAAAGCCGAAAACCAATTGCCACCACTCGCCGCAAGACCAAGCGCCGCCATGTCTGCCGCACCGCGCTTTCCACCGACTGGGTCCGCTTCCGGGATCCCGCGCATGCGCATGCGGGGAAGGCCCTGGGAGCCGGCGCCGGTGGGCTGCGCGCATGCGCGGACCCACCCCCTCTGGTGGGAGGCCGTGGCTCTGGCATTTAAAACTCCCGCTCACTCGGTTCGAACCCCGTCGCGCCTCACTCGCCACTCGGGAGGGACTCCTACGCCTGCGCGGGTCTCTGAGGCGACAAGTTAAGTTTCATTTATTCCGTCATTCTCCACCCCCGCCCCCCATGACTTCATTCTTAAGTTCAAGTAGTTGCTGGGCGTCCGTTCCGGGTCGTGATTGTGCCTGGCGTTGGGGTCCCTGTGCGACAGAGATCTGCATCCCACAGCGACCTTCCCATGCTAGTGGGGGAGACGGAATTGTGATGAGTTACAACAGGAGTGCCAGCTCCAGGTAGAGGATGCTAGGAGCAAAAGTACAGGGTGAACAACACTCTGTGCCTCCAGAGCTCTGAGCGCGGGTCTCGGTGCGGCACCTGCCCGAGCCCCCCGACGGAGCCCAGGCTGGAGGAGGGCTAGGCGCTGGTGCTGCTCACACGCCCTCTGCAGGTAACCTGGGCCTGGTTAACCCTTGGAGTGCCAACCAGTATCCTAGGAACTATGCTAAAATTGCCAAGGCATTTTTGCTGATTTTACAGCAGTTTAGGAAAAAAAAATTATGAATCGCAAGTAAATGAAGTTACATATTCAAAAACTTAAGGAAACCTTTACTACATTGACATATTTAGCAATATCAAAATCACTAATAAAAGCAGACTTAGAACTGGACGCCATTTCGAAGCTTTGATAGCGTCCCGGCACTCTACCATGTCAGTGCTGCTGGTACCTGGGCCATTAGAGCTGAGGCACAAGGGATGAATGGAGTTAGTCTTGTTTCCCTCGTGCCCTGATTTTTGGACAAATGATGAATCTCTCTTCACCTTGTTTTCCTCTTGTAAGTAGGACATAAAAGTGGTGTCTGCCTCATAAAGTGGTCGCGAGGATTAAAGGAGGATGCATGTATGTTACTTGATAAGTTGGTGCCAGGACCAAATAGATGTTTCATTTCCTGGTCTAAACCCATTTACGATTAAATCCTGAGCTTGATTTTCTGAACAGCCTGACCTACAGATACAGACGATAATTATTTCTTTTTTTTAAATTAAATCTTTATTGTTCAGATTATTACAGTTGTTCCTCTCCCCCCCCATAACTCTCTTCCACCCAGTTCCCACCCCACCCTATGCCCTTACCCACCCCCACTGTCCTCATCCATAGGTGTATGTTTTTTGTCCAGTCTCTTCCTGCACCCCCACACCCTTTTCCCCCCAAGAGTAGAGTTGTTCATAGTATTTTTTAACAATTCTTTGAATCTTTGTGGGGTCTGTTGTTATTTCCCCTCTTTCATTTCTGATTTTGTTTATTTGAGTCCTCTCTCTTTGCTTCTTGGTGATCCTGGCTAGAGGCTCATCAATCTTGTTTATTCTTTCAAAGAACCAGCTCTTGGTTTCATTGATCTTTTGTATTGTTTTTTTGGTCTCTATGTCATTTGTTTCTGCTCTGATCTTTATTATCTCCTTCCTTCGGCTCACTCTGGGCTTTTCTTGTTGCTCTCTTTCTAATTCTTTGAGCTGTAGAGTTAGATGATTTACTACCATTTTTTCTTGTTTCTTTGAGGTAGGCCTGTAGAGCTATAAACTTCCCTCTCAGGATTGCTTTCATTGGGTCCCATAGGTTTTGGATTGTTGTGTTTTCATTGTCATTAGTTTCCAGGATGCTTTTAATTTCTTCTTTGATCTCATTGGTAACCCAATCAATATTTAATAACATGCTATTCAGCTCCCAAGTGTTTGAGTATTTTGGGTTGTTTATATTGTAGTTTATTTCTAATATTATACCATGGTGGTCTGAGAAGATGCTTGGTATGATTTCAATCTTCTTGAATTTGGGGAGACTTTGTTTGTGACCCAATATGTGGTCTATTTTTGAAAATGTCCCATGTGCACTTGAGAAGAACGTATATTCTGTGGCTTTGGGGTGAAATGCTCTGAAGATGTCAATTAAGTCCATCTGATCTGCCAGAAGCCGGTCCACCCTTGCTGCTTGACACAGTCACTGCAGGGAAGAAACATCTGCACACCTTATGTTTCAAGGGACCTGGCATATATGGCATATGTTTGCTCCCCCTCTTAACGCTATGTGTTTTAAATAGGACCACCTCCCCGTGAAAGGTTGTTTCCCCAGGTGAGGAGTTTTCCCTGGAGTTAGGGAGGGAATAAAACCCCTTAACTAAGTGGCAGGCAGGTAATTAATCACTTTAACTATGAACAATCACGCTTAAGCTACATAATCTTTACTTAGGATAATCTCCTTCAGTTATTCCCTTGTAGTTTAATAGAACAATAGAGTAACCTTGGAATGGAGATAAGAAACGCCCTAACCTTTGAAATAGAATTGATAGGATTAAAATAAACTGGTATAAATACAGATGTAACAAGACAAATGAACACAGAACCTGGCTGGAGTTCCTGGCTAGAACCTGGCTAGAGAACCTGGCTAGGCTGCTGATCAACTGAATGCTGTCTCCGTGTCATTCCTTCTTCGCTGACTCTGTCCACACCTTTGGGAACCCCTTGACCTGCTGGGGTTGGATCCCAACACCGATCTAGTAAGTCATTTAGGATTGCTGTTTCTTTGCTGATTTTTTGTCTAGAGGATTTATCCAGTGATGTTGGTGCTGTATTAAAGTCCCCTACTATGATTGTATTGTTGTCGATCTCTCCTTTGGTATCTTCCAGGAGTTTCTTTTTATGTATTTGGGTGCTCCTGCATTGGGTGCATATATGTTTATCAGGGTTATATCCTCTTGTTGTATCGATCCCTTTAGTATTATGAAGTGGCCTTCCTTATCTCTTGTTAAGGCCTTCACTTTGAGGTCTATTTTGTCCAATATAAGTATTGCTATCCCAGCTTTTTTTTCATTTCCATTTGCCTGAAAGATATTTTTTCCATCCCTTCACTTTCAGTCTGTGTGAGTCCCTTGTTCTGAGGTAGGTATCTTGTAGACAGCATATATATGGGTCATGTTTTTTTATCCATTCAGCCACTCGATGTCTTTTGATTGGAGCATTTAGTTCCTTTATGTTTAAAGTCATTATTGAAAGGTACTTGCTTGTAGTCATTTCTATTTTTATGCCTGTGTTCTTTCTTACCTTCTTATTTCTTCTTCTTACAGCATTTCCTTTAGCATTTCTTGCATTGCTGGCATGGTAGTGATAAACTCCCTTAGCCTTTTTTTGTCTGCAAAGCTCCTGATTTTCCCTTCAATTTTGATTGATAGTCTTGCTGGATAGAGTATTCGTGGATTCAATCCTTTGCTTTGCTACACTTTGTATACCTCCATCCATTCCCTTCTAGCTTGATGTGTTTCTGTTGAGAAATCATTTGATAATCTGATGGGGAATCTTTTGTAGGTAACTCTCTGTCTCTCTCTTGCAGCCGTTAAGATTCTCTCTTTGTCTTGTACATTTGCCATCATTATAATGACGTGTCTTGGTGTGGGTCTTTTGGGGTTCATCTTGCTTGGGACTCTCTGTACTTGTGTAACTTTTTTCTTCCCCATATCAGGGAAGTTTTCTGTCATTATTTCTTCAAATAGATTTTCTAATCCTTGCTGCTCTTCTTGTCCTTCTGGCTGCCCTATTATGTGTATGTTACTTCATTTCATGTTGTCCCAAAGCTCCCTTAGGCTCTCCTCCTGCTTTTTAATTTTTTTCTCCAGTTGCTGTTCAGATTGAGCTTGTTTCTCTACTTTATCTTCTAACTCACTAATTCAGTCCTCTGATTCTTCTAGTCTACTGTTGAAACCTTCCATGGTGTTTTTAATTGTATCTATATCACTTTTCATTTCTTCCTGATTCTTACATAGGCTGTTGATTTTCTCATCCATCCGGTGAATGAATTGTACAACCATTACTCTGAATTCTTTTTCTGTCATGTTGCATGCTTCAATTTCATTAATTTCCTTTCTTGGTGACTCCTCATTTTCTTTTCTCTGGGGATTTTGTCATCTCCCCATTCTGACTATCTCCAGATGGTTCAAACGTCGAGTTGCGTGGGCCTGGGCCATGTGCAGTGGCAGCTTTGCACCACCCTAGTTGCACTGAAGAGCTCTGACACTAAGATGTGTGGTTGTGGTGGGTTTGTGGGAACCAGGATCACTCAGAGTCAGCGTTACCAGTGCTCAACGTGGCCTCGTGTGCGCACTTAGAATCAGGGACCCCGTCTGCACCGTGCTGAAATCCCCCTGGAGTGTGTTGAAAATCAGAGCCCCTTAGCATGAACCAGGAGTCAGAGTTCCCCAAGAATCCAGTATCAGAGTCTCTGTTGGTTCGCACGGCCTCGCATTGAGAATCAGGGTCCCTGTATGCACATGCACCAATAATTGGAGTCACTGGCTCTTAGTGTGAATGCACAGGGAATCAGGGATCCCAGGCGCAGGTGATAGGAAACATAGTCAAGTCACTGGTGCTTGGTGCTGCCTCCCACCTGGAGAATTGGGGTCCCGGGGCCCGTGCTGTGGGGAACAAGTTCCCAGTGTTCGCGCATTAGCTCCCAGGCTAAGGTTCCTGTAGCCCGTGCTGCGGGGGACAAGTTCCCAGTGTTTGTGTGCTTCTAGGCTAAGATTCCTATAGCAGCACTGAGGCCTGGGCGAGGGGTGGGTCTATCAGTTACTATGGCACTGCCCGTGAGCCTGCAGGGGAGGGGGTGGGCTCCATTGCTCACAGAGATCTGCCGCTGGGATGTCTGGATTCTTGGTGTCCGTGGGTCTATAGCTGTGGTCGCAGGTCTCTGTCCCCAGTGGCTGCAGGGTCCTGGTTTGCATCTGAGACCAGACTGTGTGGTGCTGAGACCAGAATCCTAGTCTCAAGCAGCTCTGTTTCTCAAGATGGCGTGGTCTCTGTGCCTGCGCTGGCCACCTACTAGTATCTGCGCTGAGAGCAGGGCTCCACCGTCTAAGACTGCCCAGTTTAGCAGCCCCTTAGAAGACCTGCAGAATCTAGCTGTCCCTAGCTCATACACACACACTCCACATGTCCACACACTCCTCTATCACTCCCTCGTGCTCTCACACTCTCTCCCTCCCTACCTTCCTGCCAGTCACCATCTTTCCACGTCCTCTTTTCTTTTGTTAATTCTCAACTGAGGATATATTTTCCACTGATTTTTAGGGAGAGTACAGGGAAGGGAAGAAGGAGGGGAGAGAAACACAACAATTGGTTGCCGGCCCAAATGGGGCCAGTAATTGCACCAGCAACCCAAGTACCTGCCTTTGAGTGTGAGTCGAACTTATGACCCGTCCATGCACAGGGCAGTGCTGTAACTACAGAGAACACCGGCCATGGTGTAAGGCCCATTTCATTTTAACATGAAACATAGATTTAGTTCAATTGTCTTGTGTAGGTGTGTAGTTCTTATTCAATAAGATGAGCTCCAGGTACATTCTAAAATTCTGGAGAATTACACAGAAAGAACATCACAGGTGGCTTCTTCATTACACCACGAGGGAGCTTACATCTAAGTGTAAGGTCTTTACAGATAATTAACAAGGTTTTATACAGAAAATGGTTTTATGGAGTGGGAAAAGTAGTGAGGATGGAGAAAATATAGTAAACAGCAAACTGTAGTTTTATTCATGAGGGTCCTATTTCAAGAATGAGATGAATCCTGAAGAAAATATTTTTTTCTATGTGAATTTCTAGAGTCCATTTAAATGCACCTGACATTTTCATGTTCAGTACCCACATTTCTACTCAATATTTAATTGATTATATTCAGACATAACTTCTGAATGCACACTGTATATAATGTTGCTGTTCTCATTCTCAATGCATGATTCACAGGGAGATAAGAGGACTATTCTCTGCATTTGGGGACCCAGTGGTTTGTCCAACTGTGCATAATAGATACTCTGCCGCTGGGGAGAGAGGTAGAATGTAGACTGTACTGGTTGCTGTTTTGAAATACTTCAATCATTAAATTTATCATTTTCATTTTCTATGAAGTTAGCAGTCAAATACAGGAAAGACAATGGGTAACAAATACCATTAAAAAGGTCCAGTTGCATTTTCATAAAATTTTCAAATGAGCTAATCCGGAGTAAGGCTCTTGCTTTTTAATCTTCGGGCTATTTAACTGTCATGAACAGTTTGAAAGTGCTAATCTAGTACTAAGAAATTAAGCTGGATTTTCTTAGCTAGTAGTTTATGCTAACACTTAACATTTTATATCCATTTCCTTCTGAAAATGTTTTTATTTCTCACTTCTATTGAGGACTCTGACCCCTGAAAGAACTAACTCTGTGTAATTCTAATGGTGATATAAGTGGGATCAACTCTAAAGTGTAGGGTTTAAAACAACAGGGGAAAAATAAAGACAGTAATGAGCACGAGAGCCTCCAAATTTGGGTGCAGGGAGTACAGGTAGCATGAAAGGAAAAACATCCGTCAGGGTGTTGGGCAACAGGAATCCAGACTCATCTTCTCTCTTCACTGGACATGAGACCTTAGGCCACCTAGCAACCCTTTATGAGTCTCAGTTTACAATACTGAAAGTGGAGTCAGTAGCTTGAACTTATGAAATAAAAAAATCAATCTGCTCTCCTATGCAATTTGCTCTTACACCTCGAGTCATTCTTTATCAAGTATTTCTGTCATGTGTCCAGCTCAGGCACAGTGCCCATGAGGGAATTCACAGCTGCAGCTTTAATCAGCAGATTTGCTAAATGGCAGAGGAGATCTTATAAATGTACCCTCTTTTAGATATAATCACCTGATTTGGGAAGAGTGATGATAAAACATCTCTTCTTCTGAAGAGTATCAAGAGCTGAGTGGGGGCAGTAGTAACTGCTGCCGTGTCATTGGCTACTCAAAGCACAGCATTGAAATATTTTGCTTCTGGCTACATCAGCTAAAGATAAATGAAAGTCAATCATTTTTTATCTGACTTGGTTGTCAGCAGTACAAACGCATCAGAATGCTACTAACTTCTCTATGCAACTGACTGTAGAAGATAGCTTTTCTGAAAGATAGCCTGACTTGACTTTGGAAAGATTATAATTTGAGTTCCCTAAATTGAAATAATATAGGCTATGCATAGAATGTACTATCTTTGAGCTTAATAACTTTTGAGCTTAATAACTTTTCTTCATTTATTGTAAACTATTACATACAGAAAAATGAATAAAATACATGTGGCCTAATAACTATAAAGTGAAAACCCAAGAAACAAACATTCAAAGCCAGAAATAAGACTTTTCCAGCACCTCAGAATGATAATATCAATCTACTAAAATTGTTTTGATATTGAATATCATGATTACAAGACCGTTTATAATAAGCATGCAATAAGGGCAGTTTTGTTCAAACACCTTAGTCTTATTGGGTTATTCACTACTACAGTCCACCTCTCTTAGGGTTTCCTCATTATCATGTAGAATATATCTAGAACATCTTTTAAATGTCCTTTCTACGTGTGGCTCTGAATTAGTCTGATCATGACAGGCATCTAAATGGTAATTTGAATGGTGAAGAGCACTAATGACAAGCACAGTTTCTCTTGATGCAGAAAAAATACAATTTGCATGGGTAATGTGGGTGATCAGAGGATTTGGGTATGAGACCAGGTCTGTGATAGGAATCCCATTCATCGAGTATTTCAGGTTCTGCCTCCTTTCACATGGTGTGGTGACACTTTGAAATCATGTGAGACAATGTGATTGGCTCCGAGCAATGAATTGTAAACAGAACAATTTGTATGACTTGACAACGAAGCATTTGATTGCTTTTGAGAGTTCTCTTTTCCCCCCTGTTGTAGCTGGTGTTGCTCAAGAGATTGGCTGCTCTGAAGCTTGGTTGGCTGACTGATTACCATGGGCCCTGCATGTGGCATGAGCAGGAAACAAATAGGAGCTGTTTTTGGTAGACAGAATAATGTCTTCCCAAAGATGTCCATGTCCTAATTCCTGGAACCTGTTACTCTAGATGGCTAAAGAGATTTTGCAGATATGGTCTGCAAAAGTTAAGGACCTTGAGACTGGGTTACATATTATCTTGGATTATCTGGGTTGACCTTTTGTATTTGCAAGGGTCCTTGAAATGTTAATGGAGCAAAAGTTGGAATGATGTGATTGCTGGCTTCGAAGCTATAGGATGAGGCCAAGGGATTTAGGTGGCTTCTAGAAACTGGAAAAGGGAAGGAAGTAGATTTTCCCCTTGAGCCTCCAGAAGGAGTTCAACCCAGTGAAACCCATTTCAGACCTCTGACCTCCTGAACTCTAAGATAATAAAACTGTGTTATTTTAAGCCACTAAGTTTGTAATAGTTTGCTAGAGCAGCAATAGAAAGTGAATATAGCCTGACCGGTTTGGCTCAGTGGATAGAGTGTTGGCCTGCGGACTGAAGGGTCCCAGGTTCGATTCCGGTCAAGGGCATGTACCTTGGTTGTGGGCACATCCTCAGTGGGGGGCGTGCAGGAGGCAGCCGATTGATGTTTCTCTCTCATTGATGTTTCTAACTCTCTATCCCTCTCCCTTCCTCTCTGTAAAAAATCAATAAAATATATTTTTTAAAAAGAAATACTATTTTAAGCCATTTGAGGCTTCAGATTGTTTATTACAGCACCATAACCTAGTCTATCTTGACTGATATAATTCTCCCTTATCTTTTTTTTATGGTCAAAATTAGCATTAAGGAAATGTACTTTAAAATTCAAGTGGTGTTTCCTTCCCCCAAACAGTGTTTATAATCTTCAAGTTGTCCTCTTCCTATATTTTGGGGGCAGGGATGTGAATCAGAGGATAGGTAACATTTTGGATAATTGTCTACATATTTTCTATAGTATATAGGAATACAATCTAAAATGCAATAGAGAACCTGTCTTGAAGAATTGTCAGATGCAGCCTGGCTGTCGTGGCTCAGTGGTTGAGCGTTGATCAATGAACCAGGAGGTCACAGTTCAATTCCAATTGGGGCACATGCCTGGGTTGTGGGTTTGACCCCCAGTGGGGGGTGTACAGGAGGCAGGCAATCAGTCAATGGTTCTCTCTTACCATTGACGTTTTTCTCTTTTTCCCTCTCACTTCCTGTGTGAAATAAATAAGAATATATTAAAAAAAGAATTGTTAGATGTTATTTTAGAATGTCTGTTTAGTTCTCACTCTTTGGTTTATGAAATGTAGAATGAATTTTCCTGCCTATGGATAAAATAGAAAGGTATAACCCATAGATACCATGCAGGAGATAAACTAGCAGTCACTTTATTAACAAGTTTATTTGGTGACAGTGTATTCTTTTTTCCAGAAGACCCCAGCGGTTCCAGGCGACCTGCAGCTTCCCCCAAGTCAGAGGGGCCCAGTTCGCCTTCAGAGAGCAAAGAAAATAAAAACTCAAGGAGCATCTGTTAAAAAGAAAAACTCTTTTTGCATACAAATAGGAAAATAAGAAATTCTCCAGTAGAAACGAGGGAATGATGACATCTGAGGGTCTGGTCCAAGAAGAGACAAAAGTTCTGAAACTTAAGACAAAAATGGCTGATAAAGAAAATGTCCATAGACCTACAAGGAGCAAAAATAATGTAACAATGGGAAACAATTGTATTCCGTTAAAACCTTCTAATGAATTAACCAATTCAACTATAGCCACTGATACATGTAACTTGGAGAATAATCATCAAACTCTGCAGTTGTTACTAATTACAAATGATCACCAAGGTCAACATATGACATTAAGCCAAACGTTTCACATTAAAAACAATAATAAAAAGAAACAAGTGACTACAGAAAAACCAAAGGAAGATGCTAACGTGCTCAAGAAACCTGTGCTTGGATCTTATCGTGGCCAAATTGTTCAATCTAAGGTTAATTCATTTAGAAAACCTATACAAGTCAAAGATGAGCATTCTGCAATAACAAAGAAACTTTCAACTCCTATCTCTAAGGCCACAAAACCTCAGCCTATAAACACCAGCAGTGTAACAGCAAAAAGTCACAGAGCCTCAAATATGACGACGACGACTAAATTTGTGAGGGCTACATCTCAGAATGAACAACTTTTACGTCCTCCTATTAGAAGTCACCACAGTAATACTCATAATACCCAGGACTCCCTGAAACAAGGCGTTGCCAATGTTACAGTTCGGAAAGGGTCTCATGAGAAAGAATTACTGCAATTAAATACAGTTTTATCTAGTGTCAAAACCATTTCTTCTCAGGAAGTAAAAAGAAATAAGACAGTATCGAGAAGCATCACATCTGAAATGATAGCCAGGCCTGCTTCATCTTCTAATATCAAACAGATAGGAAAGTCAAAAACCATTGAACAGTGCAGGCATACTATAGCAAAAGCAACTATCAATAGAAGGGCTCAGCCCAGGGAAACCGTAGAAGAAAGAAAAGCTCGTCTGAGTGAGTGGAGAGCTAGCAAAGGAAAAATGTTGAAAAGGCCTCCTAGCTCAGTAATAACCCAGCCTAAACCTGAAGGACAGAATGAAAAACCAGTTGGGTCATTTTGGACTACCATGGCAGAAGAAGATGAACAAAGATTACTTACTGAAAAAGTAAACAAGACATTTTCTGAATGCCTAAACCTGATTAATGAGGGATGCCCCAAAGAAGAAGTATTCAACATACTGAGTGACCTGATTAAAAATATTCCAGATGCCAAAAAACTTGTTAAGTATTGGATATGCCTTGCACGTCTTGAACCACTCACAAGTTCTATCGAAAATATTATCTCAATCTTTGAGAAGGCCATTCTGGCAGGAGCTCAGCCTATTGAAGAATTGCGACATGCAATTGCAGATATTCTAACAATGAAGAGTCAAGAAAAAGTTAAATTTGGAGAAAATCCTGAGGAGGCTTGTGCAACCAAGGAAAAAATCCAGGAAGTCAACACTGAAGATATTGGTGTTAATCTAGAGTCAGGAAAACCTGAAATGGAAAATAAACATCATAGAAATGTGGTATTTCAAGATTGTAAAAAAGAGCAAGTACACAAAACAAAAGATCCAACCAATGATGTTAAAACCCCCAACAAAGAAACTAGGGAGGATTGCTTAATTAAATATATTGTGTCTACTACACCATACTTGCAAAGTGTAAAAAAGAAAATGCAGTTTGACGAAATAAATTCTACATCTAAAAAGCTCAAATTTCTAACACCAGTTAGACGTTCTCAGCGACTTCAAAACAAAACTTCTAAATTGCCTGATATGTTAAAAGACCATTATCCTTGTGTGTCTTCATTGGAACAGTTAACAGAGTTGGAGGATAAAACTGATGCTTTTATATGCTGCCCTAATGCAGCACTGTGCCGGATGTATTTGGAGACTGAAACAACAGAAGACAAATGAAGCTATGATAAGAACTAAGGATTTTATTATTCCTGGGGTGTTTGTTGTGGGTTCATATGTATTAGTTAAGGAGTTGGCCATGTTACCTAAGTATTCATGGCAGTAAACTCCTTTATAATATTCACATCTATGTTCTTTTAATATAATTAATAAATGTCATTCTATTTTCAATGGTATTTCTAAAATAACTACTAGTTAAGTTTTTATATTATAAAACAAGTTTAACTGTTAAATAATGTCCCCTGAAACATGGGGCAAAGGGAGGCAAGGGGTGGCAAAGGGGCCCCTTTTTTTGGTAAAAGCTTTTCTTATTTTTTAAAAAATTTTTTATTGATTAAGTTATCTCATATGTGTCCTTGCAGAGGGAACTGAGTGTGTGAATCAGCTGACCTTAAAGTAGAGCATATCCTGGATTATCCAGGTGGGCCCAATGTATTCACAAGGGTCCTTAGAAGAGAAAAGGGAGAGACAGAAGAGATTCAGGAGGCAAAGGGGGGCCAGGGAGCCAAAAGGGGTCCAAAGGGTCCAAGGGGAGCAGGGGGGCAGGGGGGCAAAGGGGCCCCTTTTTTTGGTAAAAGCTTTTTTATTTTTTAAAAAATTTTTAATTAAGTTATTACATATGTGTCCTTATTCCCCCACTACCCCCCATTACCTCCATCCCCCCACTCATGCCCCTTCTTCCTAATAATTCAAAGTAGCACCAAAACTATTGATAACTACAATTTTAAGAAATAATAATGCAGAGCTCAAGAAAACAGGCAGTCTCTAAAGTCAGAAAGCAAACTTATTTCCACTAGAAAAGCTAGAAGTATTGTCTCTAGTGAGAAACACCAGTTGTCTCTTTCTCTTCACACAGTAAGATATCAAATTAATTTGCATGCAGTGCTCATTAATTTACCCGGTAGGTGTTTTGAAAACTCACCAGACTCACCTTAAACTATTTTTTAAAAAAATATATATTTTATTGATTTTTTACAGAGAGGAAGGGAGAGGGATAGAGAGTTAGAAACATCGATGAGAGAAACATCGATCATCTGCCTCCTGCACACCTCCTACTGGGGATGTGCCCGCAACCAAGGGAGAGGGATAGAGAGTTAGAAACATCGATGAGAGAAACATCGATCATCTGCCTCCTGCACACCTCCTACTGGGGATGTGCCCGCAACCAAGGTACATGCCCTTGACCGGAATCGAACCTGGAACCCTTGAGTCCGAAGGCCGACGCTCTATCCGCTGAGCCAAACCGGTCAGGGCAGCCTTAAACTATTAATAATGTTCTCCAACTGCCTCAGCTTAAGAAAAAAAATAAGGATGGTAACTATTCAAATAACCCTCAGAGTTTCCCTAGCTCCCAGACATTAACTAAAATCCTTGGGCCTTTCTCTTCTATATCACCCCAGGAAATGTAATAGGGTATGGTAGGCAGAGCAATGCTTCCCCCCAAGGAAGTCCATATCTTAACTTATGACTATCTTAGATTACAAGGCAAATGGTAATTAAGTTTGTAGAGGGAACTGAGTGTGTGAATCAGCTGACCTTAAAGTAGAGCGTATCCTGGATTATCCAGGTGGGCCCAATGTATTCACAAGGGTCCTTAGAAGAGAAGAGGGAGAGACAGAAGAGATTCAGACGGAGACACAGCTATGGAAAGGGCCGCAGAGATCTGAGGTGGTTGGAGGAAGAGCCCACTGCCAAGGAATGTGGGGAGCCCCTGGAAAAGGTAAGGAAACAGATTCTCCACTAGAACCCCCTGCTAATTGCCGCCCTAATGCAGTACTTGATTTTCAGCCTTGTGAGATCTCTGTTAACCTTCTAACCCATAGAAATTGGAGTTGTTTTAAGACAGTGGGTTTAGAGCAGCAACACAAAACTAATACAAAAGCAGAGACTCCCAAGGATGTCCACATCTTTTCAAATGGAAATTGTAAAATTAAATGCATGCCAAGTAGACTGTTTTTTGAGGTTCCAGAGAACTTGTCTCTTCCTAATCAAGTTTTATCTGTTACATGTTTCCTTTCTCCATTATATTTAATGAAGACCCTAAATAAAGATGTTGACAATGTATTGGGCACTCTGTGGGCTAAACATTTTACTAACATAAAATAATATTGAAAAAGAACCTGTTAAAGTTGAATTAGATCCTACCAAGCTATTATCCAAGTTTTTATCAAGAAAGGGTGTTGGATTTTGTCAAATGCTTTTTCTGCATCAATTGATATGATTATGTGATTTTTGTCTCTCAATTTGTCTATGTGACGGATATCATTTATTGATTTGCAGATATTGTACCATCCTTGCATCCCCAGAATAAATCCCACTTGGTCATGGTGCATGATCTTTCTAATGTAATGCTGGATCTGATTTGCTAGAATTTTGTTAAGGATTTTGGCATTTATGTTCATGAGGGATATTGGCTTGTAATTCTCTTTCTTTGTAGTGTCTTTATCTGGTTTTGGTATTAGGGTAATGCTGGCTTCATAGAAAGAGTTTGGAAGTGTTCCTTCCTCTTGAATTTTTTGGAATAGTCTGAGGAGGATAGGTTTTAATTCTTCTTTGAATGTTTGGTAAAACTCCCCTGTGAAGCCGTCCAGACCAGGGCTTTTGTTTGTTGGAAGTTTTTTTTTGATTACTGCTTCAATTTCAACAGTAAATTAAATGAGGCATGTGGCCCGCTGGCTGGGAGTTTGACATGCTGGTTGTCCAGTTTGTTGGAGTAGAGTTGTTCATAGTTTTTTACAATCCTTTGTACGTCTGTGGGAAATCGAACTGTGACCTCTTGGTTCATGGTCCAACACTCAACCTCTGAGCCACACCAACTGACCATGTTTCATAAACATTTACTCAAACAAATAAATCTAGTATGTCACAAAAAAATGTATGCACACTTTAACAGCCTACAGCTCAATTTTGAAAATGAAATGTATTTTAATAAACACTACTTTTATAATTATTCAACGTGTGTATGTACATATTTTTGGGACATCCTGTATATTCAAGACACTCTTGTGGGCACTGTGAGGGTTATACAGGTAATTTATTGTCCCCTCCAGGAACTCAGATTAGGAGAAACTAGTCAGGTGCCTAAATCGCCATAATACCAGGAGGAATGTGCTAAGTGCTCCGTATAGAAACAAAAATACCTCTATAGAAACGAAGAAGAGGGAGAGGGTAAGTCAGTTGGAGATATCTATATCTACACAGGTTTTCTGGAGAAGTTGTTGTTTGAAATGGTCTTAAAGAAAAGGTAATCATTTCTAGGATGGAGGATGGGAAGGAATGGTATTTTAGACAGATAGAATAGCAGGAAAAAGGCAGCATAGAGGAATAACATTTATTGATGGGATATGTTCAAGGAATGGCCAATGTCTGGGTAAAACTGGAGCATAGGCTGTATGGGGTGGTGGGAGAAGGTGTGGAGTAAAGGCTAGGTGATGTCTGACCTTGGATATTACTGAAGTGGACATTTTGGACTGCTTAGCATTTTTTCATGTACTTCCAGTAGCAACCCTTGATTTTCACTCAGGGATTTACTCCACCTTATTCTCAGTCCATATTGGTTTGTCAGGGAAGGTCCCATTTCACACACAGTCCAGACCAACCAGTGCTTGGCACAACACTGCTGACAGTGACACATGTCCACATTAGACCACTTAAAGCCCCAAACTCTCAACTTTTCTTACAATTTGTACTTAATATATGGGAGAAATGAGTTCCTCTTTTTCTAGGACTGAACCTAGGAGTGTGCAGGCTGGAAATACAGCACCAGAAATTAATAATAATAATAATAATAATAATAATAATAATGCAAACCTGAGAGATGGAGAGAGAGAAACTAGTCCTGGCGAAATCAGCACTTCCGCTTAACTTCTTCATCACATGAGGCAATAAATGTACATAACCTCCTTCTCCTTAAATTTCCTTAAGCCCAGCTTGAGTTGCATCTTTTTCTACTTTCAGCCAAAAGAGATTTGGCAAGCACAGCCATGCTAGGAGTTTTTTATTTTATCCTGTGGGAGATGGATTTAATAAAGGGATTCACATGGGCTGGTGACATGAACCAATATGTGTTTTGTCGAGCTCACTCTGACATCTGGTGGAGACAAATACTCTGAACTCTGAAGCTAGATGGACCTAGATTTGAACCCCATTTAGCCCTGTGATTTCAGAAAGTGTGTCAGTCAGGACTTCACCAGAGAGACAGAACCTGTAGGAGGATATGGGGAGTGGAAGAGCGAGGGAGGGAGGGAGGAAGTAAGGGAGGGAGGGATTGATTGATTGCAAGGAATTGGCTTTTGGGATTGTGGGGACGGGAATCCACAGGGCAGGTCAGCAAGCTGGAAACTTTCAGGTAGGAGCTGAAGCAGCAGTCTATAGGTGAATTTCTTTCTCTTTTAGGAAACCTCAGTTTTGTTCTTAAGGCCTTTTTAACTGATTGCAAGAAGCCTCTTCAGATTATTGAGGATAATCTTCATCTAAAAGTCGACTGATTGTAGATATTAACCACATCCACAAAATATCTTGGCAGCAATACTTAGATTTGATTTGGTGTTTAGTTAAATAACTGGGTACCAAGTTAGCCCATAAAATAATCATCATAGGAAGTTACTTAATTTTCTTATGTCTTTGTTTCCTCAGCAATAAAACTGAGATACTGATCCTTACTTACCTCATACATGAAAATACATGTAAAGCAGAACTGTGCATAAAGCAGAGCATAGTGCTTGACACAGTAGCAGTTCAGTTTATGGGCATCGGTGAAGAGGTCTTTGCAGCAGTTTTGAAGTGCAGGGTTTGGGTTGGATAAGAGTATTTTTTCCAAGCTGGATACCTTCTTTTTAAAAAAATATATTTTATTGATTTTTTACAGAGAGGAAGGGAGAGGGAATAGAAAGTTAGAAACATTGATGAGAGAGAAACATCGATCAGCTGCCTCCTGCACACTCCCCACTGGGGATGCACCTGCAACCAAGGTATATGACTTTGACCGAAATCGAACCTGGGACTCCTCAGTCCACAGGCCAATGCTCTATCCACTGAGCCAAACCAGCTATAGCCAAGCTGGATACTTTTAAAATCCTATATAATAAAAGGCTAATATGCAAATTGTCCCCTCGACCCCCCCCCCCACCCTACCCGTGCACGAATTCGTGCACCAGCCTCTAGTGAAAGTAATAGAAGTACATGTAGGCTGGGGGGAGTCAAACCAGTTCAAACTGGTAGTCAGGTTTGAAAAACTACTCTCCCTTCTAGTCCAGAATCTCAGGACTTTTACTCAGAAGTAATTGTCATTGATACTTTCCTACTATCTTTCCAGAATTTTGTTCTATATGTATGTGTACACACACACACTTTTTTTCTCCCCGAGTCTTGGTGTTTTAATTTAATAGTACATCTTGGAGAACGTTCTATTTCAGCATATACAAATCTACTTCTTTTTAAAAATGGCAGCAAAATGTTCCATTGTGTAGTTAAGCAACTATTTATTTAATAAATCCTCAACTGATGGTCATTTAGATTACTCACTATTTTTGCTATTATAAATAATACAAGAGTAGACATTTTTTGTATATATAGCTTTGCGTAATGTACAAGAATATCCGTGAGATAATTTTTAGAACTGGGAGTGCTACATTAAAGGGTTTGCATATTTGAAATGTCGATAAATAGTGAACCGGCCCGATAGGGAGGTAGGGCCAGCCAGCCAACCTCCCACGGCCCCTCCCCTTAGCCGACCCCCCCCTCTGATTGGCCTCTCCCACCCCAATTGAGGGCTGGGCAGCCAGCCAATCCCGCCGTGGCCCTTCCCCACAGCCAGCCCTGCCCCTGATTGCCCCCACCATCCCAATAGGGGGCAGGGCCGGCTGGCCAACCTCCTGCAGCCCCTCCCCCTGGCCAGCCCTGCCCCTGATGGGCCTGCCCCATCCCGATGGGCCTGCAACCCCTCCCTCCGGCCTGCCCTGCCCCTGATCACCCCCCTACCAACTTGTCCTTCAAAGAGATTGCATTAGTTTACACTCCACCAATAGTATATGAGGGTGCTTGTTTCCCTGCCCCCTTATCAACACTGCCATTTGGGTTTACACCTGCTTTTTTCCCTTTACAGTACTAAAATGCACTTTAAAGGAAGCAGGCGTTATAACAATCCCTTCTCTGAGCAAGAGCTATAGTGTTGTTTGGGTTTTATCTTTCTGAAAGCAGAGCTGGGCCTTCTTCTCTCCTGGGTTCTCCATTCTGAAGAGTGGGGCAGTTGACCTGACCACAGAATACCCCTGGATCACCAGTCAGAAGGTTAGACCAGACTCTGGGCCTGTGCCCTGCTTGATGGAAATGCAAAAAAAGCCAGTTCTATAATAGAACAGAGAGCCATTGTCAGGAAACCACAAATTGCTGACTTGCTCCAGCAAACAATCGATATTCAGAAGCCGAGTCCAGGAATTCTAAAACTGCCCCCTGCATAAAGAGCTGAAGGGGGGTGGGGAGGGGGGAGGATAGTCTTTTAGAAAAGAACTCAGCAACAGAGGCCCTGGGGGTGCTTCCTAGAGTGCCACCAAAGGCCCTGTGTGCTCTTCACTACTCCCTCTGATGATCCCAGACCCTAGGCTGCCAGAGCTGGAGCAGGTCCGGAAATTATGCCACCCTAAGAGACTCCAGGTAAAGGGCCAGGGCAGTTCCAAGAAGTAACTGCTGCCTTTCAGTGGGGCAGTGCAGAGCTGTGGTTACTAGCAACAGGTGGGCTCAAATCCTAACTCAGTTACTGAACAGTTTTCTCTGACTTTGGGCAAGGCACTTCACCTCTCTCAGCCTCCGTTTCCTCATCTATAGGCTGGAGATAGTCACACTTAATTTCAGAAGGTCATTGTGAAGATTAAATGGAATGATTATGTTCATAAATAACAGCATGGTGCCTGGCTCTTTGTAAGGACTTAATGAATTACGATTATTGTTGTTGTTAATAATAACAGAACTGGTGGGAGAAACTCAGGAAAGCTTCCTGGAGTTGGGGCCAATTGAACTAGGTCTTAAAGGACTAGGAAGGTTTGCTATATTGGATTGACTAGAGAGAAACGAATGAAGTACATGTGTGAAGTTCTCTTATGGTTTCCTGGGCCTAATCAGGAGACATGCAGAGAAAGGTGGGGTACAGACAGGGGACAGTTCTTTGGAACATGCCTACTAATCCTGGTTTGAATGGGACCTACAGTGGTATTGGCATCTGGGATCCAAATTGGAGCATGCAGCTGATCACAGTCGTAGGAGTCTCTGCAGTGGAAATGTTTTCCCTCATTAAAAGCCCCTTTTGAGAAGACTTGAGCCCTTGGGGATCTTGAGGATAATAATAAGAAGTAACATACAATGGACTCATGATGCTTAATGATATAACAGGAACAAGCTCTGGTCCTCACCCACTGAGCTCAATGTGGTATATTTTGATCTAACTGTCTATGTCACAGGTATCCCATCTTCCATTGCAACGTGGCACAACTTTCTCCTAATACCCAACTCCTGCCACTTCATTGCCACAAAAACCCACATCTCACGAGGAGCGTGGAGGCCAGAGTTGCTAATGCTACCTGTTCACCAGCCCCTTTGTTACTGTGCCTTCTCTCATAAGCCCTTGGCATCTTATGCCCCTCCGATGAAGTTCATGAACACTGAAAGTTCCCACATGAATCCAGGCTGCACCGGACATCATAGGAAGAGTGGAGGTCTTCCTCTGTCAGATGAAAATAGTGATTACATAAACCCTGAATGTAAGCTAGGGAACAGATAAGGACCAATTTGAGCTTTCCAGTTATCCACCTATTTGATACATGGGAAAATGCAGTAACAGGCTATAATTGCCTAATGCCAGATTTGCCTGGGAGCTTGGATTCCTAAGGCACCACTTCAGTGACATATATCAAAGGGCTTACCTAGTTCCTATTGAAAGTGCTTTACTTGCAGGGCCTATACCCTAGAGGGGGCAGGAAGCATCTTGCCCTCCAGGGAAGTTGTGCTTATGAAGCAGAGCCTCATCCTACAACTGGGGAAATGGGTCTAGGGGCTAGAGTGTGTACAGAGGAGCTAACACAGCTGGACAGTTTTCTGGACTCAGGTAAGGAAGCTGGGGTTCAGGACAAAGTTTTGGTCTCTGGCAGGGAAACTGAGCTGACCCAGGAGTAAGGGGAATGCTGGGTCATCAGAGCTCCTTCTAGGCTCACTGGACCCCAGGCTCAGGGCAGCAAGCCAGGTTTAGAAAGGGGCTCTTGTCATAAACCGTATTTTTCCATGTATAAGATGCTCCCATGTAGAGGACCACCCCCCCCCCCAATTTTTCTACCCAAAATTAAGAAATCAATATTTTAAACATAAAACAGAACACATTTTTTTTCAGAACACATTTTTATTTAGTAATCACCACAGGTAATCTTTACATACCAGTACTCTGATATTATGCAGCATATCACTTTATTCAGCCTCTGTTGCATCACTGCTCTCTTCTTCATCACTATTAGTTCCAGACATATCAATTTCTTTAACTTCTATTGTATCACTGCTGTCTTCTGAGTCACTGTCTCTATATGTGAGATCATCCTCATAAACTGGTGGCATTTTCTGAACTAACTTTGTTCATGTTCTCATGGCCAACCCTTCTCTCCTCATGAAATTGAAGCACCATTTTGCCTTTCCTGTAAAATCAACAATGTTCATTTCGCTTGCAAACATTCTTGCCTGAGATTGAATAAGCTTGGTTGACACACATAAGCCACTCTGGCGCTGCTCCATAATCCAAGTCTTAGCCTCTGCTCCAAGTTTGCCCATTTTACTGGCCTTCTTTTTTTGGCATCTTAAGGAGTTGTTCTTCCTGTTTTCTCCGCTGTCTGATCATACACTCAGTGAGAGGAGGTCCAAATATCTCTCTGCAGCTCTATTTCCATGCTCTTTCGCACAGCTGATTACATTCAGTTAGAATTTTGCAGAGTAAGACAATTGCTTACCGGTATTTATATTTTTATTTTTTGACATCTTCATGGGCTCAGAATGCTCCAGTCCCTGTTGCATCTGCACACTCTCCACCTCCAATTATGGCATCAGCGGACGTCAGTAACAATAAGGCTCGTGATTGGAGGAAGCCTGTTTGACAAGGTATGGGCAGCTATGCACCTGTGCGGCTCCCTCCTTATCTGACTTCCGTGTATAAGATGCCCCTCGGATTTTCAGTCTAACGATTTTAGAAAACAATAGCGTCTTATGCATGGAAAAATATGGTAACTTTACTTGCTGTAATGAAACAATCCCCCTGCTCTTATATGAATTTCCCTTGCATGGATAAGGTGGAAGTATTTGTTTTGATGAGGTTTGTCTATAAGTGAAAATAAACAGTGGCTTCAGTAAGGGTGACATTTATTTTCTCTCTCATAGATGTGTAGAGGTAGTCAGTTCAGGGCTGGTACAGCACTCCATGGTGTCTGGGACCCAGTTTCCCTCTGTATTGTGGCTCTAACATCCTCAGTATGTGGCCTTTATGTCATGGTCCATGATGGCTGCTCCTGCTACATGTCTGCCATTCCAGCCCCAGAAAGCTGGAAGTGACAAAGAGGGGCACACTCCCTCACTTTAGGGATGTGTCCAGAAGTTATCCATAACACTTCTCACATCTAGTTTGTCAGATTTTAGTAATATGGCCACACCTAGCTGCAAGGGAAGCTGGGAAATATGGTCTTTCTTCTGTGTCCAAGTGCCCGGCTAAAATTCCTGAGTTTTGTTACAAAAGGAAGTAGGGAAAAATGGATACTCAGGGACAACCAGCAGCCTCTGCTATAACCAGTTTATCACTTATTTTCCTAAGGGACTGGATATTCTGAGACCAGAGAGTAAGAGCATGTCCTTATGGGAGGACAAGTCTCTCTTTTAAGAGGTGATGATTCTTTGTGGCAATTATGAGAGAATAGTTAAGTACAGGAGAGTAAACCAACGTAAAAGGTAAGCCTGAGACAGGCAAGTGAAAGATCAGCTGTTTCTCTGGGTCTTTTCTGGGGGTTGGGACTGGGAACAGTTTATCAGTGGTCGCCAACTGGTGGTCTGCGGACCAGTGGTGGTCCGTGAGGTCCGAAAGGTTGGCGACTGCTGGTCTACATAGTCTGATTAGGACCTTTCAGTGGGATTGGAAAATGACCCCTGATCCACAATGTGAGGCCTCCTATGGGGTCTTCCCAAGAAGAGGAGTAGACCTGACCTTCTGAAGATGATCTAGCTCATGTTGTTCTTGATGTTTATTTCTATTTGCCATCCCGGAGCCCTAGGGAAAGTCTTTTTTTTTTTTTTTAATATATTTTATTGATTTTTTACAGAGAGGAAGGGAGAGGGATAGAGAGTTAGAAACATCAATCAGCTGCCTCCTGCACACCCCCTACTGGGGATGTGCCCTCAACCAAGGTACATGCCCTTGACCGGAATTGAACCTGGGACTCTTCAGTCCACAGGCCGACGCTCTAGCCACTAAGCCAAACTGGTCAGGGCAAATATATTTTATTGATTTTTTTACAGAGAGGAAGGGAGAAGGATAGAGAGTTAGAAACATCGACGAGAGAGAAACATCGATCAGCTGCCTCCTGCACACCCACTACTGGGGATGTGCCTGCAACCAAGGTACATGCCCTTAGCCGGAATCGAACCTGGGACCATTTAGAAGGGAAAGTTTTGTAAACTTCCCGAGTCTGGTCACAGCTGTGCCACGTAGAATTATGAGAAATGTCCACATTTGAGCCCAGTGCCTGTTTCAGAGGCTGGCTCTATCAGGGCAGGCCTCCCCCCCCTTTTTTTGTTATGTAGTTCCTGCATGATTATGAAAGGCACATACCTGCATGAATTGCTTTCACTACATTCAAATTCCACTGTTTCTCTCTCAATACCACCTGGCAGCCCTTCTCTGTGGTGATGCCTTAGAGGCAGGGTGTATCTCTGATATAGCATTGTTTCCCCAGTGCCAGATAAACAGGAAATACTTTGTGATAGACTTGAATGAACTTACCACACAAAACCTTTCATAGTTTGGTTCCAGGGTACATTTTAGCCTATTGCCTTAAGCCTAGACTCTAGCTCATCTCTAGCCTTGACTAACTATCTAGGACAGTGATGGCGAACCTTTTGAGCTTGGTGTGTCAGCATTTTGAAAAACCCTAACTTAACTCTGGTGCCGTGTCACATATAGAAATTTTTTGATATTTGCAACCATAGTAAAACAAAGACTTATATTTTTGATATTTATTTTATATATTTAAATGCCATTTAACAAAGAAAAATCAACCAAAAAAATAAGTTTGCGTGTCACCTCTGACACGCGTGTCATAGGTTTGCCATCACTGATCTAGGATAACAGCAATATTGATAATTATCATTCATTGAGTATGTAATAGGTCTAAGTGTTTTATATGCATTAACTCATCTAATCCTTATAGAATCTTATCAGGTGACATAATTATCCCCATTTGTGGGATGAAGTTAGGCTGAGAGGGGTAATGCTCTTTAATGAAGGTCACATAGCTTCCAAGTGGTAGAGACAGGATTTGAAGCCAGACCGTCTTCCCAGACCCTCAACCATTCCCGGCTCCACTCCCCCCCCCCCCCCTCCCCCCCCCGGGCCTGTTTCAGAGGCGGCTTTGCTCTTTCCAGTCCCCTGGGTTCTGGAATCTATTTCTCTAATTTCTGGCTCTAATAAATTCTACTTCTCCTTTCAAATACAGCCCAGATGTCATGTCCTTGACCAAACCTGCCTTCATCCAGGGAAGGAGGCTGCCCTTTTCTTTTCTTTGCTCCTGGTATTAGTTGCCCCCAACCCAAGACTGAGAGATCTCCTGAAACAGAGCTCTTGGTATTCCAGCCCTCAGCACAGTGCCTGTATGTGGAAGGTCCTTCATTTATATTTGTTGAATGAGTAACTGACCCCACTGTTTGACATACATGGAAATGTGTTCAGAGAGTCGAAAGGACCTGTCAACAGCAGAAAGCCAGTGAGCGAGCCAAGGCCAGACCCCTCTGAGCTCTGCTCTCTCATACACCAACCACCCTGTCTGTGCATGGCAAGTTTGGAAAAGCCTTCATGCATCTTCAAACCCTTCTTAACTCTGTCTTATGTCTCATCCCAAAGAGGAACTTCTTTGAGAGCACTGGTGGGAGAGTGAGTTTTGGCAAGTCTTATGTGGGAGTCATGAGGCAACAGGGAAAAATAGACAAACAATTCTGGGTTGTATTTTTCTGATGCAGTCCTCAAAAAAAGCAGAACAAAACACTCTAAACTCAACTGGGTCCTCTGGCCAGCAGGGCACCAAGTCAACTTGGACTGAATTAACTATGGATCCTCCTTCACTTCAAGAGGAAATGCTTTCCAGTTTGTCTGGATTTTCTTAAAGGCAAAGCAAAAAATACTGAAAACTTTACAAGCCCTAGAAGCTTCCAACTATAAACAAGCTCTAGGCATATCTTCTCTTGCTCTGTCTCACTGCCAAACACACCTACCATATCCCAGGACATGATACTGCACTCACCCTCTGGTCAGAAAAGGGTGAAGAGTTGATCACCATTAATCACTGTTGGAAAAAATCAGAGAAATTATTAAGGAAACATTAAAGTTCTTTCATTGGCTCTCAACTCCGAGGCTTCTGAACAACAAAGGTAATATGGTAGTGGTGAGACCACAGGCTTTTGAGACAGTAGATCAGGGTTGGAATCCTGGTTCTACCACTTACCAGCTGTGTATTTTTTGAGTGAGTTACTGACCCTTTCTGAGCCTCAGTTTTGTCATCTGTAAAATAGGTTATAGTGTCTACCACAGAGGGTTGTTGTGAGAGAGGACTGAATGAGAGAATACAAGTACAGTGCCCAGCATCATGTCTGTTACATGAGTGCTTAATTGATCTCAGCTGTTATTATTATTTGTACCTGATGTCCTATAGGGCTAGAATCCCCCTCCCTCCTTGTCTTCTATGCCTAGGAAGCTTTTACTTATCCTTGAATACCCATCATAAGGGTTTTCCTTCTTGGTGAGGATATCTTTGTCCCATTTCCTCTCCAAGCGGTCCATGGTTCTCTCAGCATTCCCCTCCTCTCTCTTACCTTTGCCTTTCTAACAGAGAAGTGATCTTAGTGTGTAAGAAATTATTTATTTATTTATTTTTTAAAAAATGTATTTTATTGATTTTTTACAGAGAGGAAGGGAGAGGGATAGAGAGTTAGAAACATCGATGAGAAAGAAGCATCGATCAGCTGCCTCCTGCACATCCCCCCACTGGGGGTGTGCCCACAACCAAGGTACATGCCCTTGACTGGAATCGAACCTGGGACCCTTCAGTCCGCCGGCTGACGCTCTATCCAGTGAGCCAAACCAGCCAGGCAAGAAATTATTTATTTACCTGCTTGTCTTTCCCAATGGTAATACCAGCCAAGAGGGCAGGCTCAGGTCCGTGCTCCCAGGCCTAACAGTGCCTGCCCTACAAGAGGCTTAGAAAATGGCATCTATAGCCTTAGATTCAAAACACTAGTAGCTTAGGAAAAGGGGGGCCTTATAAGATTGGGGGCTGCACAACTCCAAGGAGTTGCAGTCAGGTTGTATTCGATTTTTAAAAAAATATTTATTTATTTATTTCAGAGAGGGAGGGAGAGGGAGAGAGAGAAACATCAATGATGAGAGAGAATCATTGATCGGCTGCCTCCTGCACGCCCCCTACTGGGGATCGAGCCCACAATCTGGGCATGTGCCCTTGGGCCAGAATCGAACCTGGGACCCTTTCAGTCTGCAGCCGACGCTCTATCCACTGAGCCAACCGGCTAGGGCAGATTTTTATAAGAATAGAGTCCCTTGAAGTTGTTCAACTTGGTGATTCTGGGCTTCTGCCCAGACAGACTTGGTCTCAAACCTTAGTTTTGATACTTTCTGGCTTCAGTCCCTGGGCCAGTTAATCTATGTGGCCCAGTGTCTTTACTTGAAAGTGAAGTGTTAAGATAGTGACTTCTGCCCTGACCGGTTTGGCTCGGTGGATAGGGCGTCGGCCTGCGGACTCAAGGGTCCCGGGTTCGATTCCGGTCAAGGGCATGTGCCTTGGCTGTGGGCACATCCCCAGTGGGGAGTGTGCGGGGGGCGGCTGGTCGATGTTTCTCTCTCATCGATGTTTCTGGCTCTCTGTCCCTCTCCCTTCCCCTCTGTGAGAAGTCAATAAAATATATTAAAAAAAAAAAAGATAGTGACTTCTCAGATTGTTAAGATTAAATGAATGCTTATAGGTAACATTCCTGATGGTGCCTGGCCATTGGTAATTGTTACTTGGCACTGGTTTTCTAATGACAGGATTCACACATTCTTTTTATAAGGTTAGGGGATATAGGAACGTGAGATATATGGAGAGCAAGGAGTATAGAGAGCAAAGAGGAGGGAGTCAGGCACGTTCTATGCATTTTCTCACTTAATCCTTAAATCACCATATGAAGTAGGCGATTCAGATATTTTTATCCCCACTTCATAGAGGAAGTCATTGAGAAAGGCAGTGGTGCTTGTCAAGGTCACATGGCAGAGCCAAGATTTGGACCTGGTCTGCTTGACTCACAGCCAGTTCTCTTTCCTCTTCACCTTCAATCGTCAGTGACAAGTTCCCTTCTAGCACAACATTCTCGGATTTTATGCCAAAAAATAGCCAATGAATGTCACATTCTGACAGTCCTCTCTCTTAGCAGGAAGGGAGTCCCTCTCTCTGCTCAGGAATGATGATTGCAGCTTGTCTAACCTGCCTCCTCTTCTAAGGAGATGGCAGGCACCATGTTTCTGTGGAAGGAGCCTCTTCCTTACAAAAGCTTTCTGATTTCACTGGGGTGTGTCAGTAGTGTGACGCGATCTGAGTGACTCCACTCTGCCTGGTTGTTTTAGCCCCAGCAGCACTTAATAGAGCCCAATGTTTCACAGTGGAAAATACAAAAATCCCAGGACCGTGTCATCCCTGAGTATTATGTTCACAGGATGAAAGGCCAGGAGAAGATACCTGAGCCAGTCCTGTGCCTGAAGCCCCCATGACAGCCCCATTATGGGTTTTTCTGGGCTCTGCTTGTACATCTCCAGGACTAAGAAGCTCATTCTTCCTTCCAGCTCTGGCTAGAAGAGACATCTAGAAAGGAGAGTTGAGCTCTACCTTGCTGCATTTTGCCAAGGAAGCTTTCAGGCCCAGGACAGTGAAGTGATTTGCCTGAGGTCACCTGGAACATCACTGGAAAAGCCTCGGTCAAAGGCCTGGCACTTGGAAATCTGCTTCTGCCCTTGGCCTCACAGTGGAGTGGAAATAATCCTGAAGAAGGATTCAGACTGAGTTCTCACCTCTTGGCCACTTAAATTAAATGACATTTAATTCAACTTCATAAATATTAGCCAAAGGCCTACCATGTGCCTTACATGCAGTGCGGTCACAGTCAAATAATTTATTTTCTATGAACCTCAGTGCCCTTATCTATTAAAAAAAGAAGAAAAGCCCCCCCGCCCCATGTGCTGCTTGTGGTATGGATTAAATGAGGAAAAAGGAAGCAAAAAGTGGTATGTACATTGAGAGGTTACTGCTAACGCTGGCTATCCCATCTTTGTGGTCCACTCCACCTGGAGCAGACTCCCACCATTTGGAATTTGTTTACCCACCACACTCTCCGAAGGAGAAATGTACAAGGTTCATCTGTGATTACCAAGAGCCCAGCCCTGGGGTTGGTATATGGCAGGTGCTAAACAGAGTATGTGAATAAACAGAACATGTGGTAAAATCTGATTCTGAGACCCATGGAGAGGACAACCTGATGGGCACTGGAAGACAGAGGAGGGGAGGTCTTAGTGAGAGGGTGCAGAGTGTGAGAAGGGTGTCCACTGTGGATGGACAAGGTTTGGGTCACTGGAAAGGAGAGGGTGGGACACTCCAAGCAGTGTGAGTGGCTTGGGAAAAAGGCCAGGAGCCCTGGCCAGTGTTTCTCAGTGGTTAGAGCATCGGCCCTCTAGAGGGTCAGAGGTTCGATTCCTGGTCAAGGGCACATACCTGGGTTGCAGGTTGCATGTGGGAGAACCAATCCATGTGTCTCTCTCACACTGATGTTTCTCTCCCTAGGATGAGGATTGAAAAAAAAAAAGAAAGAAGATCTATATGGATTATGTAGTAGACACTGTGGGAGTGGGCAAGTAAGAGCAATGAAAGATAACAGAAAATAATGTGTAACACTTACTACATTCCAGGCACTGTTCAAAAAACTTTAGATACATTACCTCATTAAACCCTTACAACAACCATACTAGGTGGGTACTAGTATTATCTCCACTTTCAAGATAAGGAAACAAAGAGGTTAAATGACTTTCCCAAGGTCACATAGCCATGAAGTGACCAGGCTGGGATTTGATTCCCCAGAATATGTGCTTTTAAAGTAGGCTGAAGCCTGTCTTTAAAGAGCTTGGAACTTTGGACTTTATCTTGTACTGCAGGAGAACTTTTAAGTAAAACTTTTGAGCAGGAAATAATTTGAGAAAGGAAGACATCATGGAGGGTAACAATGTCTTCACAGGTCCCTCAAACTTACTGAGCGACTTCTGTGTGGTAGGCACTGGCAATACAAAGAGCAAGACAGAGCCCTTGCCCTTGCAAGCATGCAGTTCAGTGGGAGGCGTGGAGGTGGCTGGGGCTGGTTCCCTCTGGCTCTCTGGAGCCCATTGTTTGCCTCTTCCCAGATGATCAGTGACATCACATTGATAACTTGGAATCGACCCTGGTGGGAGTATTTATACCATGGAAATTGGCCAATGCTGCAAATGAGGGCTTTCCCCCCAGAGGATCGGTTGTTAAATATTTACCAGCACCACACTGGTAATGAACAACTGCAGTATGATACATGACCTTCTCAGGTACAGGGCGGCACAAAGGGGGTTGGGGCTAACTCTGCTTGATGAGCTAGGGAGGCAAGGCTCATGCAGTGTTGAAAGATGAGTAGAGCCGAAACTGGTTTGGCTCAGTGGATAGAGCGTCGGCCTGTGGACTTGAAGGTCCCAGGTTCGATTCCGGTCAAGGGCATGTACCTGGGTTGTGGGCACATCCCCAGTGGGAGATGTGCAGGAGGCGGCTGATCGATGTTTCTCTCTCATCGATGTTTCTGACTCTCTATCTCTCTCCCTTCCTCTCTGTAAAAAATCAATAAAATATATTTTAAAAAAAAGAAAGAAAGAAAAAAAAAGAAAGAAAGATGAGTAGATACTTGCTATGAAGACAAAGTATTAAAGGGCAGCTCACCAGAGGTGTGGAATGGCCTGGCATATTCCATAGTTCCATGAAGGGACACTATGGATGTGAAGGAGCATGGCAACCTCTGAGGTGCCGAATAAAAGGGTGCTTATTTAGCAAATCCAATATTGGATTTATAAAGTGAACTAATTGGGGTTGAGGGGACGTACCCATGTCACAACACATTAACCTTTGTCTTTAGCTGGCAGGATCCTTTACCCAACATCTCAGTAAAAGGAAACCTAGGCTTTGAGGAGAGACCTGGCATAAAAATAGGTTAGAACACTCTAGGGCTCCCAGCTAACTGGGAAATGTTGACAAAGGCTTTGCCCTGTATTTTGGGGTAGGAGGGCCAGGGAAGTTGGCAGGAACTAGGACCAGGAGACAGGGCATTAAGGGTCAGGTGCACCTGGCTAGGCATAAACTTCCTGCCCAGAAGTTAAAGCCAGATAGCGCCTCAGAGCTTTTTTGTTATCCTTGTGTCTAGTGGGGTCCTGGGTGCTATGAGCTGCTCAGGGATCTTCTGGCTTCCACAGACCAACTTTCTCCTCAGGGCCTGCTTGGTTCTTATGTGCAGACTGGGGTGAGCATGTCACCCGCTTTGCTTGGTGTCACACAGTCCTCAAGGTTCTGAAGGAGACTGAGGTCACTGGGCCATCTGGGCAGATAGAGCTGCCAGAGCTAGGATACCACGGGGCCTGGAAACAAGCCTGGGCCCCTCCCTTGGGTGGGCCTGTTATCAAGGTTGTTTTGCTCTGCAGATGGTCACAGGGCCTCATTTCCAGGCCAGCTGCCCCCATCAGCCCTGAGCCCTTTGGGACACAGGCAGACACAGGAGGTCAGCATGAAGAGAACACAGGTTAGGAAAGGGATGGGCTGATTCTCTGGCCATGTGAGCCAAGAAATTGGTCTAAGGCAGACCTGGGCCAAGCCCACTCACAGTAGCCTGTTTTAGGAGTAGTTTGTAAAAGCTGAAAGTTTGGGGTGAACAAAGGGGCAGTTATACAAGTGCTATGTTTTAGGCCATGTGGCCATTTACAAATCAGAGTGACCACATCCTGGCCCTCAGGGCTGTGTTGGGCATTGATGTGTGGGCAAGGGTGGGACCACAGCCACCTTTGCATAGGGAGCTCTGACTCAACAGTAGAACAGAGGGTCCAAAGGCTTGCCCTTCATAAAAGGGCAAGGGCTTTAGATGATCCTGAAGGTGTGAGGTTACAGGGAGCAGTGCCTGAGATGGTGGCCAATGCTGATCTTTGGTGGCAGCCTTCACAAAGTGGTCACAGCAAGGTGCTTAGGGTTCCCTTGAGCACCCTTTCTGACTATCTTTGCATGCCTGGGACCACACCTAGGGCAGGAACAGAGAGCTGACAAACTCAAGTGTGCCCGGAATTGCCCTTCACTTGGGACAAAGCTCTTGGCTGTGCAAAAGGGTAAATAAACTGAGTCTGGTTGAGATCACTGATCACCATTGGGTCTCGCTCAGGGCCGTGAGGAGCTAACAAGCAGCAGCACATCCCTGCCTCCCAGTCTACACTCACTCTGCCTCACCAGTCCCGAGATGGTGCTGCCTGCACAGCTGTGTTCTTTCTCTCAGTTTTGCTAAGCAGATGGCTGCACTCACCTAAGTGAGGTGCGTGCATAGTGCCTGTGCTGTAGCTCTGCATAAAGGCTCAGCCTTCCTCTGTCATCTGCCCTGCCAGCTCCTGGGCCTCTGCCCCTGCTATTTCCAGTGCCCACTTGCCCTCTTTAGCTTATTCTGTCATAATCCAACCCACCCTCAAAGGCCCAGCTGCGCACTCCATTAAACCTTCTGAAAATTAAACTCTTTCCCCAAGTTCCTGTAGTACATTGTGGGGAACTTCTAGGCTTTTTATTGGTCATTTCCATCCTCAGGGCTCATATACCAAATACTCTGGAAGAGTTTATTAAAGTGGTGTCTCCTGTACAACAGCCCTTCATTATTACCTCCTAAAAGAGCAAATATAGATTGAGTTCCTGTGCCTGGCGTAGTTAGGAATTTTCACATGCACCTCATTTAAGTTGTGTAACCCCGGGAGGTGGGTTTGTTATCTGATGAGGGACAAATAAGAGAGGCCCAGTGACTTGTCCCAGGTTATACAGCTAGTAAAGAAGTCAGAATTCAAACTCAGGTTAGTCTGACTCTAAGGCCAGGGTTTTTTCCCCTTATAAACAGATACAAAATAACAACCACTTGTCATTTATATGGTATTCATACATAATTTCATTGATCCTCACAACAGCCCTGTGAGGTAGGTAGGGTTATGTGTTACTGTTATGTGCATTTCACAGATGAAGAAACAGGTGTCTTAGTGAGGTGAGTGACCTGCATAAAGTCACACAGCACATGAGTGGCTTCATAGGTCCTGTACTTTCTCTAAAGTCAAGCTGCTTGAATGAAGAAGCACCGAAAAGATGGAGAGAAAAAATTTTTATGGAGAGGAAAAAAGGTAGTGGTCATTTATGAGATTTCTTCCTTAAACTGTTTTGTTGTGGCCATCGCTTCCATTCGAGTACCATTGGCCTGGGGGCCTGGAGCAGCTGTCAGAGATTCTTGGGTCTCACGGTAGAGGGAAAGAGACCGTATTACCTAAGGGATGTGGCCTTGCCCACGGCCCTGTGTACAAGCTCCCTACGTAGAGAACATATTATGGGAAGACCTTTCCTTGACCCATCTCTCGTGGGCGCCTGTGCCACCAGGCTTTCCTGGCTTTAACTGGGGACCCTTACCCAGTAGGGAAGATTCTGAGACCCCCAAGGCCGTACTCACTCTAGAGATGAATCATAATGTGCAGTTTTGAAGCCTGCACTGCTCATCACCCCTTGGGAAGTAGTGGCTTGAGGTGTTTTGCCCTGGATCTCACCCCAAGGAGGTCCATGGTCTGGCTCTAACCAGACACAGTACTACAGGGGAAGGCCACCTCCTTCAGAGCAGTGTCTCAGGGATGGACACTTAGTCCAAGGGCAGTGTTATGGTTCAGACCACTCTAGGGCTCCTCGCTGCACACTGCTTTCCAAAACCCTGGTCTGCTTCCTCTGGCAGCACTTCCTCAGGGCCGGCAAATCTTCATCCTCCAATAGAAGATGGTCAGAGGGTATCTGGAGTTGTGGCTAGTCAGGAAGGTGGGTGAAATGGGGGTCACAAAGGAGGCAAAGCCAGAACAAAATGTGGTAGATTTACAGAGGATGGAAGAGGGCTAACCTTGGTTCTGAAGACAGATCCCAAAGGGGAATCCTAATAATTTCATGAGTGTCTGGTCTCTCAAGGTGACTATTTTGAAAGAGAAAATACATATTTGGGTGAGAAGAACCAGAAAATAGAACCAATACCAGAAAATGGGAGTGGAAGGGCAGATTTTGGCTCAATATAAGAACATTCTAATAGCCAGCACTAGCCAACCACAGCAGGGCCTGCCTTAGGGATGATGAGCTTCCTGTCACTGGAGGTATGTAAGCAGGGATAGGTGATTGCTTGGAGGTACTGGGGAAAGGAACTGGTCCCCAAATGTCCTGGGGTATGCTTGGGTGAGGGAGGACTAAGCGACTGTTGAATTATTTTCCAACCCTGAGAGTCCATAATATATTTGTTTAAAATAACTTGTCCCAGTGATACCTTAAATTCTTGGGGAAAGGATTACAAAAATCAGGTAACAGGCCATAGTATGAGGTGCCTTTCATTGCACTGGCTCCAGATTTTCAAGCCTTCACAGGGACAGAAGCCCATTTCTGAAGCCAAAAATCTCCCAATGCTTAGAGTTGATCCAGTCAAAAGGGTTATTCCCCATCTTCTGACGCTGCGTGGATGCTCACTCCTCTAGGCCAGCGGTCACCAACCTTTCGGACCTCACGGACCACCGGTTGGCGATCGCTGCTCTAGGCCATGCCACAGCTCAAATCTCTCCCCCAGTGGGGCTAATACAGCTTTGAGAACATACTACTTTCCTAAGCCAGTTAACATGGTCGCCCTTGGGCAAACAAATCCAAGTCCTGGCTGCATCCTCGGATGGAGGAGCAGGAGTGATAGGGGTCTCTGGGTAGTTTATCCTGGGAAACTGAAGGGAGCATCTTGTTCTCACCTCATTCCCTTATTCAGATGGGTAAGTGAGGCACTGCTTAGTCGTATATAGAGAGGTGGAGTCCATGTTAGAAGTGCTGCTCCTCTGTCTAGCCAGAAAGTCCTCCTGTGCCCTCCTTTAGGACACATCAGCAGACTCTTCACTTGTCATAACAGACTGCCCATCTCCAGCTCAAAATGGCAAGAAAACAGGTGGTTCTGTTGAGAGGACACATGGATTCCTACAACTAGACTGCATCATCGGGGGAATCAAGTCCTGCTACGTGATTAATACAGATTAGTAGAGTGCCCTGGCTCACACCATTGGTGAGACGCTCTGACATGGACCTTCTTGGCAACCCCCCTCCAATGTGGCTGGGGTCCTTTTACCTGTACCGTATTAATCGAATAATCTTATTGCTCATAAAATCTAGAGCGTGCGGGTGAGAGGAATCGATGCAGAAGCCGTCACTTAGAGCGATTTTCAGCACTTCCTCCACGAAGACCTGGAAACTATTGATCTGCTTGTTGGCTGGCACCACCCAGAGCCTCTTGAGGTTCTGCTTGGTGTACTCCTCCTCTGGCAGGCCCTCCACGTTGGCCACCCAGTCCAGAGTCAGGTGGTTGGGATCCTGCAAGTGACTGGTGATGGAGGAGAGATTGCCATTAGAGCAGTAAAAGAGCTTGGAGCCGAGGAGCTTGAGGAAGAGGCAGGAGGTGCTGAAGATGTTGGCATTGAAGACCTCCATGCTGGAGGAGGAGAGGCTGTAGATCTGCGGTGCCTCGCGCACAGTGAAATGGACCGTCTGCACTCGCTGGTTCAGGGTGATGTTGAGCATGGCATTCTTCTCCGCCTTGGAGAGCTCCACCTCCTTCTCCTGCAGCGCCTCAATCAGGGGCTGCACCTGGTAGAAGTCAGCCTCCCTGCGGAGCAGGCCCATCTCCTGGAAGTCCTCGGGCAGGTCCAGGTGGGAGGTCCGCAGGAAGTTGAGGATGTAGCGGAACACTTTGCCATCACGGTCAATGAAGCAGTTGCCCTGGCTGTCCCTCTTGGTGGGCATCTTCCCGCTGAACATGGCACCTAGCATGGAGTCGGGGAAGCTGGTCAAGGTTGCCAGTGAGGTTGTGTAGAGCTTTCCGCCGACATTCAGTGTGATGGGGTCGGACATGGCAGAAGACCCGGGTGATGGGAAGAAGTCCTAGAGAGGGAGAAAAGTGAGAAACGACCGTCACCCAACCATAGCTCTGAGACGTATACTCCTAGTACTCCTTCTGCTGTACCAATGTTGCCTTCTTGTTTAATTTTTTATTTCTATCTCAAAAAATTTACAACAAATGGCTGTGATCAGTGCCATTTCCATCTGTCTACCAGGCCCAAATGGTTCACTCGGCCCTTTGGACTCTAAATGACACCCTTTTCTGGACTCTCATCCTCCTGTAACAAACTGCCTTGCCATGAAGATGCGCTTGGCTCCTGGTGCCTGCCCTTTCCTGTCATGACGGCACCCCAGCCTCCTTTGAAACTTTCTTGGAGGTCAGTGCAGATGTGGAGTCTGCCACCGAGCACCCTTCCCAAAGGCTCTTGACCTACTTTTTAACAGAGCCTCCCCACCCGACTGATCTCATGGCCTCCAGCATCTCCTTCAACCTGAAGTCTTACATTCTAAACCTTCTTAAGGTTTTAGAAAGCGGGGGGGTGTCTCTGCTTCCAACATGATACTTTGCCAAGAGCCAGTCTATGGGACAGATTCAGCAGTCTTTCCCTGATGTGAGCGGCATAGAGAGGAATTGACTCCAGTACTGACCTTGAGAAGAGCCCAGGCTGGTGGGGGAGACTGAGACAAGAGGCAGTGTGGGTGCAGTGCCAGGGGAGATGTACCAGGCACTATGGGAGTAGGTTGTGAATGAGTCCTTGGCCCACTTGCTATCCAGATGGGAAAACAGCAGTCTGAGGAGGGACTTCTCCAACATCACTCAGCAGGGTGGTGGGTAGGCCAGAGTACTTCTCATCACATGTCTGCCTTCTGAGGAGGCTGCGCCGAGACCCCCTTATTCTAGGGGATAGAGCCCACCACTCTGAGGATGGACAAGATGCTTGGCTGCCCTACCCTATTGTCTTGGGGGGGGGGTGGCCCTCGTGATTGCATCCCTGTCTAGTGGGGCACTCTGATACAGCAAAAAGGCATTAACCATCTGGAGCAGTGGTTCTCAACCTTCCTAATGCCGCGACCCTTTAATACAGTTTCTCATGTTGTAGTGACCCCCAACCATAAAATTATTTTCGTTGCTACTTCATAACTGTTATTTTGCTACTGTTATGAATCATATTGTAAATATCTGATATGCAGGATGTATTTTCATTGTTACAAATTGAACATAATTAAAGCATAGTGATTAATCACAAAACAATATGTAATTATATGTAATTATATATGTGTTTTCCGATGGTCTTAGGTGACCCCTGTGAAAAGGCCATTTGACCCCCAAAGGGGTCGTGACCCACAGGTTGAGAACCGCTGATCTGGAGTGTTGGAGGAGGAACAAGCTGATGATGAAGTTATAAAATCGTCAGCAGCAGCCTGAAGTAGATGGGCTGTGAGACAGTGGGGAGTTCCAACAGAGATGGGTGGGGTGAGGAAGGGACAGCTGCTGTGTGGAGACCTGCAGCTGGGGAAGGTGCTTGGTCTTGGGGCTGAGTCTGGCTAATTCTCTCCAGAGGGCTCAGGCAGGAGCCCTGGAATAGGCTACTCCCTTTCTCATTGCCTTTTCTTTCTAGGTAGTAATTTGCATATTATAGTTTTCAGTCTCTCTCTGGCTCAGCTGAGAGGCTAGGCTGTCTTTCCTGACAGTTCTGTGGGCCACAGACCACATACCTCTGTGCATTAGTGCTGAAGACCTCAGCACTGGGGGTGGAAGAGACAGGTAACAGCCACAGACATACCTGGGGACCTTTGGGTGGGCACCCAAACTACTATTTTTCTTGCAAAAGCAACAGCACTTGTCTTCCTGTCACCTGCCCTCCCCGCGCCTCCCCAGCTGTGTGGCTCCCAGGGATGTGTCTAGCTGCACAGTCAGTAGGTGCAGGGGCGGGTTGGAAGGCAGGTCTCCTAGGGTGCTCTTTGTGGTATTCTCTCCATGCCCATGAGTCACAGAACCCAACCCTTCAAGCGCCATGGTGTCCACCATCATAAAAGCTCAGGCCCCACTGTGAAAGGCACAGTGACACAAGGGGCAGGAACTGGCACCTCTGGGGGGTGAGGAGCTTCATGAGTGTGGCAGAGCGTTTGTGGTCACATGGGGATGAGCTAATGTCACTGAGCCACATCCCAGTGTTTACCCAGCTGCCTCCTGGACATCTCCACTTGAATATACCACAGGCACCAGAAGCCTAACAGAATTCCTCTTTCCCCAGATCTGCTGTGAACTTTCTCGGCTACCCAGCTGTCTGACCCTGGGAGGCAGTCCTGACTTCTCATCCCTAAAGTTTTCCTGACTATCTCCTTGAACCCATCCCTTTAGCTACTTCTAGAGCTCAGGCCTTATCCCCTCTCCCCGTACATCCTCACTTGGCTCTTTCTGCCCACCTTCCATTTTAGTCTGCAGATTGATCTTCCTGAAACACTGCTGCCAGCCCAAATGACTTTGCTTTTTCACTCTCACCTCTAACCCTGTCCCTCCCCCTACTCTATGCGCTGTCACGCTAGGCACCACAGCACACACCTCAGACTGTCACCTGCCTTGCTTTTGCTCTCCTTACACCCCTCTTCTCCACTTTCTCTGTTGTCCACCTTTAAGGCCCTGCCTATAAGTCACTGCCTCTCTGTAAGGCTGTCCCCAAATCTCCAGCAGGTTAATAGCTCTTTCCTTGAGGCTTCAAGTTTCCTTGAACAGCCCTCTCAGCAATGTCCACCATTCCATCATGTTATGCTCTGCTTTGTACATGGCCCTCCTTCCTGGCTTTTTCAAGATGCAGATCACTGGACATCCATATATGAAAAAAGGACCTTAACCCATACTTGCACCATACACAAACAACTCAAAATGGATAAGGAACCTAGGTGTAAAATCATCTTAAAACTATGAAACTCATAGGAGAAAATCTTTGTGATCTTTGGGTTAGGCAAAGATTTCTTAAATAGGACCCAAAGGTACAAACCATAAAAAAACTGGCAAGTTGGACTTTATCCAAATGAAAACCTCTTCAAAAGACACTGTTAAGAAAGTGAAAATAAGACAAAGACTGGGAAAAAATACTTGCAAAATACTTCTCTGATAAAGGATTGTTAACCAGAATATAAAAAGAACTCTCAAAACTCAATAAGAAGAAAACA
The DNA here is from genome assembly GCF_000147115.1 of Myotis lucifugus. NCBI lineage: Eukaryota > Metazoa > Chordata > Mammalia > Chiroptera > Vespertilionidae > Myotis > Myotis lucifugus. The sequence goes on from NW_005871134.1 coordinate 1,505,673, forward strand.
GACAACCCAATTTAAAAAATGGGTAAAAAAAAGCTGAACAAACACTTCAAAAAAGAAGGTACACAGATGATAAATACATGAAAAGATGCTAACTTCATTGGTCATTAGGGACATGAAGAGTAAAACCACAATTAGATACTACTACATAACCATTAAAATGGCTCAAGTAAAGAATCTGACAATGCCTAATGCTGATGAGTGCACAGAGCAACAGAAGCCCTAAGACATTACTGGTGAGAATGCAAAATGGCACAACTGCTGTGGGAAATAGTTTGGCATAGAGCTCTCATAATCCCACTCCTAGTTATTTATCCCAAAGAAATGAAAACATAGGTCCATGTAAAAACCTGTATATGAATGATTAAAGCAATTTTATTCATATTTGCTCAACCTGGGAACAACTAAGATGTAAATGGATAAACAAATTGTGAGACATCCATACAATAGAATATGACTCAGCAATACAAAGGAACTAGCTACAACACCTACCACAACATAGAAAAATCTCAAAAGCATTATGCCAAGCGAAAAAAGCCAGCCGCAAAAGGTTACACGGTGTGTGATTCTATTTATATAATATCCTGGGAAAGGCAACACTATAGAGACAGAAGTCAGATGAGTGATTTCTAGGGGCTGGGTTGGGGAGAAGAGTTGGCTATGTAAAGGCAGTTACCAAGTTCAAGCAAAGGAGATGGGATTCACATCCAAAGCTCTGTCTCCCCAAAAGTAAGCTTAGTCATTGCTTATGTACACCATTTGGTTAATTATATGTTGATTTCTTCTTTGCAGTTAGCTAAACTTATCCTGTTGGGTTAGGGTCAAGCTCCTCTAGTTGCAACAACTGCATCTGCAAACTACTGTGATACATTTTGACATTGAACAAGAATAGCATTTAGTAAGAACTGCCCCGACCTTCATACCCTTGTCCTATCTGACAAGCATGAGGGAATATTTCGGAGCGATGGAAATAGTCTATTGTCTTGATATGTGGCCAAATGATTTTATAAAGATTTTAAAGACTCATATAACTGTATAACTAAAAAGGGTAAATTTACCAAATATAAATGATGCCTTAATAAACTTGAAAAAAATCAAGATTGTGATTGTGTCATGAAATCCATACAGTGGATTATGACCATTATATATGTATATTGCGAAACTTTTGTTTTAGTTGTGTGTGTGTGAACTGGATTGTGACATAAAGTACATCTGCATACTTGGGGTTGTGATAAAGATTGTTTTTGAAAACCACTGTCTAGTTCAGCGGTCGCCAACCTGTGGTCTGTGGACCACTGGTGGTCGGTGAGGTCCGAAAGGTTGGCGACCGCTGGTCTAGTTTGTGATCTCCTTGAGAGCAATGCCACGTCTTATATTCCCTGCCTAGCACACAGTAGGTGCTGTGTAGCATTATGGTGGGGAGGAGGATGCAGCAGGGAGGTCCTGAGAGGGGAGAAATGAAAATATACTGAGGGTTTTACTACATCCAAGGCCTTTACACTTATCTGCCCTTTTAAATACATTTTTATTGATTTCAGAGCGGGAGAGGGAGATAGAAACATCAATGAGAATCATTGATCAGCTGCCTCCTGCACGCCCCTTACTGGGGATCGAGCCCGCAACCTGGGCATGTGCATGACCTCCTGGATCATATGTTGACGCTCAACCACTGAGCCACACCGGCCAGGCGTATAAGCCCTTTTAATTCTTACAGCAGTCATACAATGTAAGCATCATTCTCCTTGTTGGCAGATAGGAAATTGAGACTCCGAAAGACTGGTGACTTGCTCAGGAACACAATTCTCTTCCCCCTGTAAAGGCCACTAAGAGTGGTAATAGCGACAAGAGGCTATCATAGCTTTAACCAGTTTGAAAGTCCCTGCCTTTTTAAAATACTGCTCTGCAGCCCTGGCTGGTGTGGCTCAGTTGGTGGGAGTGTTGTCCCATATACTGAAGGGTCATGGGTTCAATTTCCGGTTGGGGTACATGCCTAGGTTGCAGGTTCAATCTCTGGCCCTGGTCGGGGTACGTGTGGGAGGCAACAGATCAATGTTTCCTCTCTCACATCTCTCTCTCTCTCCCTTCCCCCTCTAAAAATCATTAAAAATGTCATTGGGTTCGAGTCCCACCTGGGGTACCAAAAAAAAAAAAAAGGCATTGGGTGAGGATTGAATAAACAAAAATAAATGCTGCTCTGCAGCTTGCTTGGCAAGACAATAGTCACCACTTGCTGAATATACACCTCCTGTTTTCATAATGTGAGGGGCCTCACATAACACTTCGTAGCACTTAATTTATTTTTAATAAAAATACATATAAATGTACAGAGAATTATACTACTGTGCTAATGCTTTATATGCTTTCCCTCACTTGATGTCTCCACAAGCATCCTGTGAGACAGATACTATCACTTCCATTTTACAGATGAGGAAACTGAGACTCAGAAAGGTTCAGTCAATGGAGGAACTGGCATCTGAATCCAGGTCAGTGTGAGTCCAACTCCTCTGGTCAGTTCTCCATCCCACCACGGGGTCCCAGTGTGAGTGAGAGTGCACACTCCCTTATTCTGTCTAGGCCAGACTGGGGTAGGGTCCTTTGACAGCTAGTCCACTGCCAACCTGGGGCTCTGCCCACTTGCATCTTGAGGACATGGGGACAGGATCCCAGGATGGCCCAGAGCCCCTCCATAGCTGACATAGGGCAAGTCCACTGAGTCTAGCCCGTGGTCAGCAAACTGCGGCTCATGAGCCACATGCGGCTCTTTGGCCCCTTGAGTGTGGCTCTTCCACAAAATACCACGTGTGGGCACGCACGTACAGTGCGATTGAAACTTCGTGGCCCATGTGCAGAAGTCGGTATTTTGTGAAAGAGCCACACTCAAGGGGCCAAAGAGCCACATGTGGCTCACGAGCCACAGTTTGCTGAGCCACAGTTTGCCGAGCCACAGTTTGCCGAGCCACAGTTTGCTGACCACTGGCTAGAGGACCCTTCTATTGCAAAGGCATCTCATGATGTGTAATGACAAAGGCACAAAACACGAAAAGCCAGGTTTTTAAAAGCCAGATTAGAAAAGATGTCTGGAAATGCAAACTGAACCAGGTAAAGAAATCCCACCACTGTGTCTGAATGAATAGTTTTCTTAAGCAGGAGACTTTCCAAATCTGCCTCTCAACTTGAAAAGAACCAAGAATAAGATCAGCCCCACCCCCTCTCTGAGAAGACCACTGGTGTTAAACCAGGAAATCATACCATGCTGATCATCAGACCATCTGACCTGGCAGGAAAGGCCAGGGGGCCAGGAACTTGGAGTTGAGGCTGGAATTGTCGCCTTCCTGAGAGGGTCTGTGGCCCAAACGAGAGGGGGTTTGAGGCCCAGCCTGGTACCACATGAGGGCAATTCCAGTCTAGGGCCTAAAAATCACCTGGTTGCAACCTCTAATTGTGACACAGAAAATGAAATTCTTTAAGAGGCGATGTCCTATAAGGAAGGGCAGCCAAGACATTGCTCTAAAGAGGCCTATCATCAAAGAGAGTCAGCATTTTCTGAGCACCTAGGTCCCAGGCTATGTGAGACATTTCTCTTATTTCATTAAAACTATGTCCCAGGCCTGGGCCGGTTGTTCAGTGGTTAGAGGGTTGGCCTGCAGACAGAAGGGTCTCGGGTCTGATTCCGGTCAAGGGCACATAACTCATTTGCAGGCTCGATCCCCTCGTCAGGGTGCATGTGGGAACCAATCAGTCAGTGTGTCTCTCTCACATCGATGTTTCTGTCTGTCTTTCCCCCTCCTTTCCACTCTAAAAATCAATGAAAAAAAATCCTCACATGAGGATTAACGAAAATAAATAAATAAATAAATAAATATCCATGGTCCCTACAGGCCTCATGAGGGACACAGCGTATGCTTGGGGGTACTTATCATATACCATACCTGTATTAGATGCATTGTACATATGAACTCAAACCCCAAATGAGGAGAGTTTTACCTCTGTTTTACAAATGGGAGCCTGAAGCTCAGAGAAGTTACTTGCCCAGAGGGACAGAGCCTGGATTCAAGCCTGGGTCTGACTGCAAAGTCTGTGCTCTGAATGACAATACACTCCTCTCTGGGCATTCAGCAGCCAAGGCCCTTGAAGTCTGTCACTTGTCCCCTTCCTACCTCTTACCTGGTGGTCTCAACTGGATTCTGACCTACATAAAGACCAGGGCAAAGAGAACATTAAAATACCACTCGGATGCTGTGTGGCCGGTACTACTGTCATCCCATTTTTCCGGATTATAAAACTGGAGCAGAGTAGTGAAGACAGCTGCTTAAGATCACACAGCTAGAGGCAGCAGAGCTAGAATTCCAAGTGCTCCCTCAAGTAACACAGGCTACGACATTTTATTAAGAAGCCTATTTGAACAGAGATCTGTAATTCTTCTGAGAGTTGTTCTTCTAAAATTACTTAGAGCTGCTACGCTATCCTAATCCAAATACCATTAGGATTTTTTTTTTAAAAAAGGTTTAAAAAGGATTAAAATCTCAGTTTGGAAAAGCTGATGAATGATAACCTGAAAGAATATTTGAAAAAGAGTAGTTACATTAGTATAATACATTAAGTTGGATCATAAACCAATGCAAAGAAGAAGGAATTTTGTAGTACGTGTTGAAAAGACTGGTTAGCAATTAAGAAAAATCCTTACAACAACCCTGGGACCCTGCAGGACAGGTCACATTGTCTCTATTTCACAAACTCAGAGAGGATGAATCCCTGGCCTGGTGTTCTGTGCATTCTTGACCTCTGAGTCATGGCCTCTGGAAGGATCTGGGTTTGGACATTGCTCAGGGAACCAGTCCTTTGGCGCAGCCTGGGGTATGTCTTCTCTAATTTGGGTTTTGAGCTAGGGACTGAAGCCAGCCACAGAGTTCCTAGCCAATGGCTTATACACTCATGGAGTCCTGAAAATGGCATGAACTCTTTTTGTACAATTTCCTACAATACTGCTCACTGAGCTTCCATAATGAAATTACTTTCCGTGCAATCTACTTTTTGAAAAAAAAATATTTTATTTATTTCAAAGAGGGAGGGAGAGGGAGAGAGAGAGAGGAACATCAATGATGAGGGAGAATCATTGATTGGCTGCCTCCTGCACGCCCCCAACTGGGGATCAAGCCTGCAACCTGGGCATGTGCCCTTGACCAGAATCGAACCTGGGACCCTTCACTCCCCAGGCCGATGCTCTATCCACTGAGCCAAACCGGCTAGGGCTGCAATCTACTCATTTTACATAGTGAGGACCAGTAGTTGTGACTACAATGAATCTATTAAGTAATGATTTTCCATCCACCGATCCATCCATCATTTCTTAGCTATGCTCAAAGAGCCTAGAAATGATACCCCAGTAATAATGAGTACAAGTGACCCAAGATCTTGGTTTCTAAATGTTATTTCCTACAAAAAACAATGATTTCAGGACTTAGACAGGAAAAGTTTAAGGTAAGCCTGGAACATCTCTTGCCAGATAGCAAAGAAGCAATCAAAGATTAATGTGGTCATGTCAAAAGAACACAGGAGAAAGAAAACTCTTTGTAAATGTCCTAGAGAAATATAGTAGCTTTCTGTTCACACTTTGCAAGTAAAAAGGGTGGATCGTCCCACTACTGACATATTTAAAAAAAAAAAAAAAGAACACAGGAGAGGCAGTGACTGATGTTGGCCTGCAACTCCCAGGTGGCCCCAGAGATAGTGCACCCAGTAGGCAGCTTCAGACCACTTCAAAGCACCACTACCCAACCACCTCCACAAGCAATACACTCAAGGGGCAGTGTCAGTGAGCACCAGAGCGCCACTGAAATAAGGCCTGTTCTGTGGCTGATCAATCCTCCCTGGTGGTTGGTGGTCACAGCCAGTCCTTGCAGCTGATTGGCCTGGGGGTAAATTGCTTCCCCTGACATGCCAACAGAAATCAAGGCTCAACTACAAGAGGAGGGTGTACACAGATCACATGGGAGGAGGGGGCGCACCTTGAGTTCCCAGTAGGATGATTGGGGAGGTTGTGCCAATGGATCCTACAGAACACCTGCTACATCAGGCCACTGTACCAAGCCTGGGAGATGTAGCAGCTCTACCTGATACATAGAAACACACACGTGGGCTGCCAAAATGAGGAGACAAAGAAACATGTCCCAAATGAAAGAATGGAACAAAAAGTTCTCAAAAAAAAGAGAACTAAACGAAATGGAGACAAGCAATCTACTAGTTGCAGAGTTCAAAACACTGGTTATAAGGATGCTTAATGAACTAAGGACCAACTAACTGCCCATAGAAACCTCAGCACGCGGCCTGCCTGCCTCTGCTGGGATCCAGGCTGTCCAGGCCTTGTTTCCCCTGCCTCCTGAACCCAGAGTGTCTGCTACTACAGAAGGAAAGAAACTCCCGTCATGGCTCACGGACAGTGTTCACAAATGGGGGCCACTTGTGGGCCTCATGAATGTTGTGGATAGGCAGAAAGAACTGGAGGGGCTTTAGAGTGGGGGAAGGAAAGTGCATGGACTTTGACATCACCTGGGCCTGCGCTGGAATCAGGCTCTGCCACTTAACTAGCTGTGTGGGCCTAGGCCAGTGATGGCGAACCTTTTGAGCTCGGCGTGTCAGTATTTTGAAAAACCCTAACTTAACTCTGGTCCCGTGTCACATATAGAAATTTTTTGATATTTGCCACCATAGTAAAACAAAGATTTATATTTTTGATATTTATTTTATATATTTAAATGCCATTTAACAAAGAAAAATCAACCAAAAAAAATGAGTTCACGTGTCACCTCTGACATAGGTTCGCCATCACTGGCCCTAGGCCCTAGGCCAATTCCTGGGTAGATGATGTCACCATCATCGTAAAAATAGCAGCAGTTATTAATAATGATGGCTGAGATTCATTGAGCAGTTACTACGTAGATACAGGTGCACCTCATTTTATTGTGCTTCACAGGTGTTGGTGTGTTTTACAAATAGAAGGCAAGACCTTCCAGGTGCAAAAAGATTATAGCTTGCTTCATTGCAATACTCGCTTTATTGCGGTGGTCTGGAACGGAACCTGCAACATCTCCAAGGGATGCCTGCACTGTTATCATCCCTGCTTTCATGCCAGGCCCTCTCCTACCTCTGCAATTTGGCAGCTGCTTTCCCCTCTGCTCGATGTGAAGGCAAATCCCATTCATCTGCCAGGCTCCTCAGGAGGAAGTCATTCCTTCCTTCTCTGCATTTCCAGAGAGTATTATTCTCACCCCTTGCCAACGCCCACTTAAGCAGATGGGTGCCTGCTACCCTGCTGGATCCCCTCTCTCTGTACCCCCAGAAGCAGGCTAGTAGAGGAAGGGGAAGAACTTTCTTCAGGTTTAGTCAGATCCATTTTCCTCACCTTAGATTGTCATCTACCAATAGGGAGGTTTATCACCCTCTCTGGAATTTTAAAAACTTAAAAAAAAATATTTTATTGATTTTTTACAGAGAGGAAGGGAGAGGGATAGAGAGTCAGAAACATCGATGAGAGAGAAACATCGATCAGCTGCCTCCTGCACACTCCCTACTAGGGATGTGCCCGCAACCAAGGTACATGCCCTTGACCGGAATCGAACCTGGGACCCTTGAGTTCACAGGCGGACGCTCTATCCACGGAGCCAAACCGGCCAGGGCTTAAAAAGTTTTTATTTTGGAAACACTCTCTTGAATTTTCAATTTGGAATCTAAAGCCCAGGTGACCACCTAGAAGTAAATGCAAGAACTCCCACTGCGTAGGAGATGGAGAGAACACGATTGACGTAAATTTCAAGGATGAAAATCCTCAGAGGAGTAATGTGTCTCCCAGGACACGATGAGACTCCCCGACCTTACTTAGCCCACCAGGATAAAGACTGGCTCCCAGCCCTGGGGGCTGCCATCCGCTTTCTCCCTGGCCTCCCTACACCCAACAGCTGTAGTTTTAGCTCTCTTTTGCCCAGTTCATATCTCTAAGAAGCCCACAGGCTGCTCCATTATCCCTACAATCCACACTGTAGGAGGAAAAGTTAAGACCTAAACTCAGGTAACACACATGGACCCAAGGGAATGAGCTGCCCAGTAGCCCAGGAGATAGGGAAAGCTGGCTACAGCAGGAAGGCCACCTGCCCCGGCAACCTGACTTATTTGCACAGCAAAGTATTCTCTCACCTGTTACAAGCTCCCAACCACCACCACCATCCCCCATCCTGTCCCAGGATTTTCCTTCACCCTCTCAGCACCCTCAGGCTTCATTTTGCGATTTTCTTCAGGCGCAAGCACTCCATTTCAACCACTCTCTTCCTTGTGATAGGTTGTCCTGCTCTTAACAATTACAATTTATAAACAAGGGCGTCTAAGCCCATATCCTGTTTCATCCTCACAATAGCATAGGAGGAGGGTTGCCTTACAGGTTGGCATTCAGAAGGGTGGAGGAAGCTGGTCCTGTCACACAACCTGCAAAAGGCAGGTCATGAAACTTTTTTTTTTCTTCCCAACCACCCACTCCAGACTAAACCTCTGCCTCCCTAGAGGGCAGGAAAAAAAGCAGGGTCTTTGGATAAGGAGTTCTGGGTGGTTTGGGGCAAGTCACTTCATTTCTCCGAGCCTCATGTTCCTCCTGTAAATGGATATGGTGACGCCTTTACAGGGGGTGAGAGTTGAATAAGACCATGTATGTGACACACGGAGTTCAAGGGTTGGGCTCTTTATTTCTAGTCACAAGGAAAGGAAGGCGTTCTGCATCCACAGGTATGTGCCCACGTGGGCACTCACCCCCTTGCCCAAACTATAGCCTGTGACACTGGGCGTCCCAAGGCTGGGAGGCGTCCTTTGCATCTTTGTCTCCGCCCCTTCTTCCCCAAGGCTTTTCGGCCCATTTCACCCAATCCAACCCAGGTTTGCTTCGTAGGCATTCTCAGCGCGCACTCCCCAGCCCTGGATTCCCCCTTTCCCACTTCACGCGTGTTCACGTCTCACCTAGAGACTCCGCCCCTCCTCGCTCCACCTACTAAACACTCCTCCCAACAGTCTCGATCCTCATTACCGCGGCTTTTCCTGCAATCGGCGTCCGCTCCGGCGCCTTCCATCAGCTCCGCCCCCTCTCCTCGATAAGCGCCCCCTCCCCTGCAGCCACAGGAGTGACCATCCCCATCGCATAGCTGAGAATGGCGAGGCTATGCTGGGCTAGATGATTTCCGATGGTGGGACAGGTGCTCGGGGGGACCCGCGCCCCCTCACCGGCTATCCCTGAGCCCCGCGTCCCCAGTCGCGCCGCACCCACCTCCTGCCCTCGCTCTGCAGCCTCCCCTCCGCGGGTGGCCAGCGCAGCTTTGCGAGAGGGGCGGAGGCCTGGAGCCCAGCCCAGGGGCGTGGCAGCCGGGGGCCGCGCGCGGCGCTCCCGGACTTGTAGTTCTCTCTGGGCTCTTTGTGGTTGGGTGCGCCGAGCGCAAACTACATCTCCCAGGAGGCATTGCAGTAAGCTGTCCAGCTCCCCACCCCGCCCCTGCTAGCGCTCAGGCCGGCTGGCCTTAAAGGGGACGCGGCCAGAGCGGCGGTTCGCGGGGTGGCCCCCGTTCGGGCTCCGCCCTGTCACCCGCACCTCGCCCCTCCCCCCGCATCGTCTGGCAGCCCCGCAGCCCCGCGGCTGCGCCTCTGAGTCGGGCTTCCCGGATAGAGGCTTGTGCAGAGAGGGGTGGGGAGGTGGAGGCAGCATCCCGCTATCGGGGACCTGGCGGAGGGCGTCGTCCCTTCGGGGGAAGCAGAGGACCCGCCCTGACCTCGCCTGGCCCAGCCGAGTGCGGCCCCGCCCGAGCGCCGCCCAGGAGCCTGGTCTGAGGCAGGTCCACTGGGGTCACAGAGGTAAGGGGGCTGGGGCCAGGTGTGCGGGTTCGGGGGAGGGAGTGTCAGCACCCTGACAGTTCGGGAGCGTAGGGCTCCGAGGGGCCGATGTTGGGAGGCAGGAGGTCTGGGTGCATCCTGGCCTCGCTGTGTGACCTTGGGTGAATACCTACCCCTCTCTGGGCCTCAGCCTCCTTCATCAGTTGTGTGTGGAGGTGATGCAGCCCTGCCCCACTCGGGGCTGAGGGCACCAGCGCCCAGGACCATGGAGCTTGCCGGCCTTTTGTGGGTCCGCAGCTCCAGCCTGGGTTGGGAGCAGGTGCACTGGTGTAATTGAAGGGAGGGGTTGGGCCCAGCCGGGGCAAACGGGGGCGGGGGGGGGGGCGGAAAATGTGTCGAGAGTCCGCCTTCGGGCTTCTGCTATTCTTCAGCATCCCCGCCCCGGGGTTGCCCCTCTACTAGAGCCCAGCGAACAGGGAGGACCCTTGATGTGTCAGCCTTGGTCCACTTCCCTTCCCAGAAAAACCTGGGGGAGAGGGACAGGGCCATCAG
>NW_005871134.1:1516389-1522837 GCF_000147115.1 Myotis lucifugus
CTGCCCAGGGAGGAAGCGGGGTGGGTAGGGTTGGGAAGGATTGTGTGTGTGTGTGTGTGTGTGTGTGTGTGTGTGTGTGTGTGTGTTTGGGGGGGGGGGCGGAGACATCCAGGTGCCCACCAGGGAGTCAAAGGAGGTAAAATGGGTATGAGGGTCAGAGAGAAAGGAAATGGGCTCCTCAACTCTTAGGTGCTGAGCTGGGCTTTGGAGGGGCTACTGTGCTCTTGGGGCAGGGAGAGGGTGAGACCTTCTTGAAGCTCCTTCCCCTGTCTCATGAGATTCTGTGAGCTTTTGACCTGAGGAATAGCCAGGAATAGATATTTTTTTTCTTTTTCTTTAGCTTTGGTTGTTTGAGTCATTTCTAGAATGTTTAGAGCCCCACTTAGACCCATCCAGTGCCTTCTGTAGGGGTGTTCTTGGCTGGTATTTAAGATTCCAGAGTTATAGAAATACAAGACCAGACCTGGACAGATGCGAGGGCAGTGACTGGACCAAGGGTTAGGCCAGTCCCTAGAAGGTGCTTTTCTGATCATATCTTTAGTTTTAGCTCATCTTGCTGTCACATGTCTCTCATTGGTCACTTGGCACTCTTTCCTCTGTGCTTGGTCCTGTGCTGGGCACTGGGTACAGACAAGGGGGATTGGACCTATTTCCTACCAAAGGAAATTCCAGCCTGGGTGGGGGAGAGAGACACAATCCAGTGACACTGCTGAGGGATGAGAGAAGTGAAGAGGGCCTTGGGAAACCAGAGCTCAAAGACTTGAACGGCAGGGGGACTAGGAAAGGCTTCCCAGGGGAGGGGGCACATGACCTGGGCATGGGAGGATAAGTCAAAATTTGCCAGGAGAGAAGAGGGGAAGCCCTTTTTTAGCAGAGAGGGTATCCCCCAAAGGTAGCCATAGGGAAAGCCCACTGCCCAAATTCCTGTAGATTCACCGCTGTACAGCGTTTGCCAAGTTAATTTCCACCCCTGCCCCACATCAGCTGAGTGTCACAGAAAGGGCTGGAATGTCAAGCTCAGGAATTTGGGCCTTGAAGGCACTGGGAGCCTTGAGAGTTCTGAGCAGGGGCATGACAGCTTGCCATCTAATGAGATTAATCTGACTATGTCGGTAGGGTGGATGGAACAGATCAGGGAGGGATGAGGAAGCCTGAGTTGGGGCCCAGGGCATGGGGGCGGGGCAGGATATTGTAGACAGACACACACACACACACACACACACACACACACGCACACACACAGTGCTTTGGGGATGATGGAGATGAGTCAGGCTTCACCATGTAGGAACAGAGACCAGTCAATACTCAACAGAAATGCAGTGGGTCATCGAGAGGGACAGATAAAGGGATCTGGGCTTCCAGGGGAGGGATTGTGGTTTTCCTATGTGCTTGCTGTGTGGCCTGGAGAGGGTTGGGTATTGCTGGGACTCTCAGGCTGTCCTGCCAGCAGTGAGAGGTAGAAGCCAAGGGCTTGGGTAGGAGCAGCAGCATTGGCTGGGAAAGGCTAAGGGGCAGGAAGGTGGTCATCTCCCATTTTGGGATTCAGAGGCTGAGAGAGGTGAAAGAGCACCAACCACAGGGGCCACCGTGGAGGGTAGTGGCTGGGCCAGACTAGAAGTCTCGACTCTTCTCCCGCAGGACACATGCCTCTATTGGAGGACAGATCGAGGTTGGTTGGGAGCGTGTTGCACTAGTCCAGGCAAGAAGTAGAGAGGAGCTAATCTTGAGTTGGGCTGGGGCTCAGGAGAGACTGGAAACCAAAACTGGCAGTGAGGACTAATGGATGAAATTCCTTGTAGAATCGGTGAGATCTGGAGTGTCTCCTTGTCTCCTTCCCTGACAGTGTGGCCCAGGATAGACTCATGACGCATGCCAAGTAATTCAGGCACAGGCATACCTGTTTTATTACACTTTGCTTGATTGCACTTCATAGATGTTGTGTATTTTACAAATTGAAGGCAAGACCCTCCACCAGCAAAAATATTGCAGCTTGCTTTATTGCGATACGGCTTTACTGGGGTGGTCTGGGACAGGTGGCCCAGGAGGAGACTCATGACTGCCCCAGCCTTCATCTTTTACACCTTGACCCAGCCCCGCAGTGGTAGGTGGAATGGTCCCCATTTTCCAGGTGAGAAGGCTGAGGGGCCTGGCCAGGACTCACCCAAGGTCACCTGGTGATTCTGAAGCAGAGAACTTGGGTCTCGTGATTTTAATGCAGGCTCTTCTGAGGGAGGTCACAGCTGCCGTTTGCCGCTGTTTGGCTTGGGGCAGCTGTCTCTTGGGTCAGAGCCAGAGTCCACAGGCCATCTCCTGGTCCAGCGCCTAGAGGAGTAATCCCTGCTTCTTCCTCCCCGAGGGAAGCTGAGTACAGATCTAATCTCACCTGCTGAGGCTGTGTTCCTCTCCCTGGGGGATCCTCATCTTCCTTGTTCATGCCACAGGGATAGCAAGCCTTGTCCTGCCTCCTTTCTGTGTCCCGTGTTGGGGTCAGATGGGGTTCAAGCCCCTAGAACAGGGGTGGGCAAACTTTTTGACTCGAGGGCCACAATGGGTTCTTAAACTGGACCGGAGGGCCGGAACAAAAGCATGGATGGAGTGTTTGTGTGAACTAATATAAATTCAAAGTAAACATCATTACATAAAAGGGTACGGTCTTTTTTTTTTTTTTTAGTTTTATTCATTTCAAACGGGCCAGATCTGGCCCGCGGGCCGTAGTTTGCCCACGGCTGCCCTAGAACCTTTTGCATGGATGCATTAAAGACATTAGCGAGTGGGTTTGTTGGTGACCACAGTGGCAGCTGACCTCAGACTGCTTGCATGGCAGTAGGGGGAGGTAGTCAGCCTTGCCTGGAGTGGCCAGGCCATGGACTATACTGTAGCTGCAGGGCTGGCCTTGGAGATCAGAGCGCTCACAGAATGGTCCCACTGACTGAACTCTCAGCTGCCAGGCACAAACCACCTTATGGGGTAGGTATCAGGTAGAACCATGTGAAATTGCCAACATCTGATCCTTCACTTTCATGTGGTTCAACCTGATATCATTCACCCCCATTTTACAGAAGAGAAAAGGGGCTCACGATGGGATTTGCGCAAGGTCACACAATGAGTGGCAGGACTAGAATAAGATTTGCTCAAGGTCACACCAAAATGCAGAACTCATCATTCCTAGTCTGACTGTCCACTTCTAGAGCCTTCCCTCACCCCAGAACTCTGCCTGCCCCATGTCCTCTTCCTCCACACATAATGTCAATATTTGATCGATTGAGGTTTCTCCTTGGCTGCCTGAATACAGACATACCTTGGAGATATTGCAGGTTCTGTTCCAGACCACCCCAATTAAGCCAGTATCACAATAAAGCGAGTTGTAATATTTTTGCTGGTAGAGGGTCTAGCCTTCAATTTGTAAAATACACAACATCTGTGAAGTGCAATGAAGCAAAGTGCAATAAAATGGGTATGCCTGTACCTGAATTACCTGGCATCCTGGATTGAAAGCATATTACATACTAAATTCACTAGCCTGGAGGGCAGGGGTAGGGGCTTAGGGTCTTTAAAGTAGGTTGGTCAGAGCCACTGCCTAGGAAATAGAGGCCCAGGGTTGAAGGGAGACCAGTTTTTAAAGATGCCTTCAAAGGCCTTTTGAGATTGCGCCTTGCCTTGGCACTCTTTGCCAACACCTCTGCCTCTACCATCAGACCGGATGCTCCTAAGGGCAATGACTTTGCTTCTGAAGTGAAGGGGACTGACATTTTCTGAGCACTTCCTTGTGCCTAGCAGCACCGTAAGGCCTTTTTTTTTTTTAAAATATATTTTATTGATTTTTTACAGAGAGGAAGGGAGAGAGATAGAGAGTTAGAAATATCGATGAGAGAGAAACATCGACCAGCTGCCTCCTGCACATCTCCTACTGGGGATGTGCCCGCAACCCAGGTACATGCCCTTGACCGGAATCGAACCCAGGACCCTTCAGTCCGCAGGCCGACGCTCTATCCACTGAGCCAAACTGGTCTCGGCAAGGCCTTTATATTTGTCTTCACGACAACCCTGCCGGTGTAAACAGGCTCAGAGAGCATACGTAACCCGAACGGTAAGCAGAACGCATCCCAGATGACTCTGAGGCAGCCAGGCCAGTGTTGGGGAACCACTGATCTGTACCTAGGCTATACCCACAATCATCTCCTCAGAGGCACTCAGATTGCAGTGACTGGCATGGGAGATGCCAGCCACTGAGAATTAAGCCCCAGTCGCTTCCCTGTGAAGTTCATAGTCTGTTGAGAGAGACAGAGATCTAAATAAATGGGCCCATTGCATTGTAATACACACAGCAATGGAGGTTTGGTCTTGGCCAAGAGCTAGGACAGAGAAGAGAGTGTCTCCCCAGGGCCTGGCACATAGTCAGAGTTCCACAGTATCTGTGGCTCTGAATAAATTTCTGGCACCTCCTGTAGGAAATTTCTGTCTTCGCACCACCTCTCCGTCTGAAGGATAGAGTGGTTTTTACTGAGCCCATAAGTTTAGTGAAACACCTACTGTGTGCTGAGCCTTATATCAGCTCCTGCCTAGAGTGGGATTATACAAAGAAGCACAGAAACGGCCCTGCCTTCTCGAAGCTGAAAGTTGGATGTTCTGAGAGCAAACGGTATCCATGTGAACCAGTTCGAAAATCAGGAGTCGAAGTGGGGCAGTGGGATGAAGGTGTCCAGGGAATAGCCCACATGGACGGGAAGGGCAGAGGGAAGGCTATTATGGCTCAGGAATAAGGTGGCAGTAACCCACGCTGTCTTCCACATTTGCTCACTCAACAAATGCCTCCTGTGTGCCAGGCACTGGGCTAGGTGCTGGGGATACCATGGTGAGCGAACCCTGCCCTGCTTCCTGCCTTCGGAATCTACAGGCACACCTTCCAGATGTCCTGGGTTTGTTTTCAGACCATTGCAATAAAGCGAGTCATAATCATTTTGCTAGTGGAGGGTCTTGCCTTCAATTTATAAAAAACACAAGTGCAATAAAGTGAAGCAGCCTCCTTCAATTTGTAAACAAACAACATCTGTGAAGCATACTCCTCCACGATAGCACATAGTATAGCGGAGGAGGCTGACTCCATTCAAGTAAGCAACATAAGTGTTATAAAAGAGGATGGGTGCTCTGAAATGAACAGTGGGAAGGCCAGGCCGGGCTTCCTCAAGGAAGTGAGTTTGAGCTGAGGGCGAGCCAAGCAAGGAGGGGAGGGAAGCGCACAGTAACCCAAGGGAGGAGCTAGTGTGGACCGAGGCTAGGGAGGCAGGCAGGACGCTGAGTGTGCAGTCCTGGAGTACAGAGACTAGACTTTGTTTCACTGGAGGGATTTGGACCCATACACCCCAGCACTATAGTATGTGATCCCCACTATCATGGAGGAAGAGGCCACAGGTGGAATGGAGGGTGAGCGATGAATTTACGCTTGGAGGTCCAGGGCTATTCTCATTGAAGACAGGGTGTTTGAGGTGGGCTGTGAAGGAAAACAGAAATTTGGCTGGTTGTATGAGTGTGTGGTGGTAGTGGAGATCTTGGGGAATAGGATGTTTGAGGCAAAACGCACAGCGAACACAGAAGTGGAATCTTTCAAAGGTGCAAAGAGCAAGAAGTTGATTGGGGACAGAGTGAAGTGTGCAGGGGATCTCGGGAAGCCTTGTTGGCCCGCCCACCCCGGAGGTGTAATGGATGCGTCCGCGCTCCATCTCATCTCTTCCAAACAGGACATGACTGGCCAAGATCCTGACCAGTGGCTTCTAGATCTAGCTCCTACTTGTCCCAATAGTGCAGCGGTTCTCAACCTGTGGGTCGCGACCCCTTTGGCGGTCGAATGACCCTTTCACAGGGGTCGCCTAAGACCATCCTGCATATCAGATATTTACATTACGATTCACAACAGTAGCAACATTACAGTTATGAAGTAGCAACGAAAATAATTTTATGGTTGGGGGTCACAACATGAGGAACTGTATTTAAAGGGCCAGAAGGTTGAGAACCACTGCACTAGTGGACGAGGTCGCTAGGGAGCCTGGGAGAGAAGGGCAAAGGGGTGGGGAGAAGGGGAGGGCTCAGGTGTTACCTTTGCGAGATAAAAGATGCTCATCAGCAACGACGACCATTCACTGGGGCTCATTATGTGCCAGGGTTGCGCTTTCCTTCACCAAGACACCTTCCAGTCCGGCAGAGTGTGACCTGCTCCCTGTCCCCCGCAGCGGGGCCGCCATGGACAAGATCCTCGAGGCCGTGGTGATGTCCTCGTACCCGGCCAGCGTGAAACAAGGGCTGGTGCGGCGCGTGTTGGAAGCGGCGCGGCAGCCCCCTGGGACCGCGAGCAGTGCCTGGCGCTGTTGGCGCTGGGCGCCGCGCCTCCTACGTGGGACGGCGCCAACAAGCTGCCGCCGCCGCGTGGCTGCCAGCTTGTTGCACGTCGCCGGCC
>NW_005871134.1:1523132-1549830 GCF_000147115.1 Myotis lucifugus
GAGCAGGCTCAGCAGTGAGCGGCTCCTGGCGGAACTATGGCACGCGCAGCCGCCGCCATCCTGCCCTGCCTCAAGGAGTTGTTCGCCGTCATCTCTGGCACAGGTGGGTGTGCGCTTACTGGGAGGCTGGGGTTGGGGCAGGAGGGAGCTCGTGTGTGTCAAGGTGCTGATGTGTGCCCTTTCGTGCACATTCTTCTGCTGGGGGTGCCCGTGTGCGGTGCGGTATGTGTGTGCCACGGGCGGATGCACAGGTGGGAAGCGATGTTCCCGTATTGAGTTCGCACGCCTATGCGGAGCACCTGCTGGGAGGCCTATCCTGTGGTGGGTGCTGGCGCGCGGGGAGCAGACTGCCTGGTGTGGGAAAAGGTCGAACCCAGATTAATGTGGCCAGAAGGAGGACCTCGGGGCTGAGCGAGACAATAGGAAGGAGGACATGATGCCCTTTGGGCCGGGTGGGCTTCCTGGAAGGGGTGACTTTTGAGCCAGATCTGGGAGAGGTGGGCAGCACCCGGCAGCGGGGGCACGGTGCTCTGGTAGACAGAGGGACGGTCTGGAGCTGCAATAGAACCTGCAGGTGTCAACTCTGAAATGTAGAATCTTGGCCGTCCATGCAAGGTCTTCCGAATCAGAGAACTGGAACCCGGATTATAGTGCAAATGACTGAAATAAGGTCTGTGCCTTCCCTGATTGTAGGGCGGTTTAGGGAAAAGGAAGTAGGGAGAACCAAGGCTGGTGTGTAAGAATCTGGGCCTTTGTACAGCTGGACAGCAAACTTGGATGACTACATGTTCCTCTGACCACTTGGCCTTCGTCTGTGTGGTTCCAGATGGAAAGTCCTCCCTCTCCCCAAGCCCATCTATGCCTCCTATTGCTCTCGCCAACTCCAGTGTGACCCCTTCTTAAAGACCTTGCATGTACGCCCACAGGCGAGGCCAGTGCTTTTCTGTGTGCCTAGCACAGGGCTGGCCCAAAGCAGTGCCAGGGACGGGTTGACGAGTGAATGAGTTAAGATTGAATCAGAGGCCGTGATGCTGAGGAGGCGAGGAGGCGGCCTGGATGTCCTCTTTGCAGAGGCCCAGCTAGTTCCTTGGCAGCATGAGAGAAGGGGCGATGGGGAGGTGGGGGGCACACCCACCTCGCTAAGCTCAGCCCTGCCCCCTGTTCCAGAGGAGGAGCCACCGTCCTGTGCCCTGGCCAGCGTGGTCCAGCACCTCCCACTGGAGCTCATGGATGGTGTCGTCCGGAACCTCAGCAATGACGACAGTGTGACGGACTCTCAGATGCTGACGGCCGTCAGCAGGTGGGCTGAGGGCCCAGGGCTGAGGGCCCTTCTTCCGGGTGGGGTTGCTGGGCTAGATTTAGTGTTTAAGGGCCCACACCCTCATGCTTATTCATTCATCCATCTTTCCTCGAGCTCTGCTTTGTGTCTGGCCCAGGGCTGGATGTGGGAGGCGCAGAGGGCCCTGTCCTAGTGATGCTCCCAGGCTGGGTACTAGCGGGGAGGCCCTGGACAGGTCAGTGAACTGTCTGAGCCTCCGTTTCCCCTTCTGTGGTAGCAGATGTGGGTGATGGTATAAGAAATTGTCAGGTTTCCACGGGGTCACATTAGGAGGTGGAAGTACTTGCATGTAAAGTGCCTAGAAACTGTTATTACTGTTACTTTGCTTTCATGTTGTTCTACCTCTCTGTAATACATTCTACTGATTATAAAAATAGTAATAGTGATATTTTCCTGGGAACCTACTAGCTTTATGCTCAGTGTGCACAGATATTGTGTTAGGGGAGTCAGATGGGTTGATGCGTGTAATAAGGCAGATAGAGCAGTGCCTGATGCAGAGTGGATACTACATAAGTGTTTGCTATTATCTCTTTTAATCCATACAACCCTGTTGTTGGTAGGCATTGTCCCCATTTTACAGAGGAAGAAACTGAGGCTGAGAGAGTAAGTGACTTGCTCCAGTTCACAAGCCATGGTTTGCTGGAGCCAGAGCTTCTGGCCCTGGGGGCCAGTGCCCCTCCTGCCATTGTGCTCCAGGGTCCAGGCAGAGGCAGCCCATCGTGTATGGGGGTGAGGTTTGGGGTGCTGAGAGGGCCAGGCTCCCCTCCTGCTGGGCTGGGAGCCCCAGTCTCTGCCAGCTGCCTGTGCTGGGCTCGTTTGCTTGTTCATCCCACATAGCCCAGGGCTGCCCTGTGTAGGGTGAGTGAGTCATTGTGGGGCCTCAGGACGTTATGGCTAGTTCCTGGCCGCCACCACCCAGGCATTTGGGCCTCCCTAGTCCCTGTGTCACTGTCATTCCCCTCACCAGGATGATCGACTGGGTGTCCTGGCCCTTGGGGAAGAACATTGACAAGTGGATCATTGCACTGCTGAAGGGCCTGGCTGCTGTTAAGAAGTTCAGCATCTTGATTGAGGTTTCACTCGCCAAAATCGAGAAGGTTGGTGGGCCCCTGTCCTGGCCCCTGCTCGTGTCCCTTCCTGCTAGTGTCTTGGCAGGGGCCTTGCCGGTCTGAGAGGCAGAGCACAGGGGCTCCCACCCAAGCCCTCTGTGACCTGGGACAATTCACTGCCCTCTCTGAGCCTCAGGTTCCCCATCCTCTCCTCTGACCGCTCACTCAAGCATGTGTACGTTACTTTTGGTGTGTCTGTCCATCCATCCACCAGATAGCTAGCTGTCTTGCTGTCCAGTTCACCGTCTGTCTGTCCACCAGTGAGTGCCTCCCTGGTCTTGCTCTGGCATGGGTCCACTGCTTCAACTTGGGGGTCTCTGATCCCCCTCAGGCCTGTGGCTGCACTTGGTCTGGGGCGGCCCAGGCCTGGGGGACTCCTGACAAGGGATTCTCTTGCAGGTTTTCTCCAAGCTTCTGTACCCCATTGTCCGGGGAGCCGCCTTGTCCGTCCTCAAGTACATGCTCCTGACCTTCCAGCACTCCCATGAGGCCTTCCACCTGGTAAGGGCCATCGCCGCTGCGTCACGCATCTGTCTGATGGGAGGCCAGACAACTGTCTCTGCTGGGGATCAAGGGGTCAGCGCTTGAAGCCCCAGACTTTGAAGCCCTGGATATTAGGACTGGAGGAGACTTGAGACCCCAATTTACAGATAGGGAACTGAGACCAGAGGATTTTTATGGCCTCCCCATGAGCCCCTAGGAGAGGGACAAGCCTAGAATGATGACAGCTGATGTTCCCTGGGTAACAGCTGTGTGCCGGTCACAGTGCTAAAGGCAGTACATATGTGCGCTCACTTAACTCCCGGAACAGCCCCAAGAAAGAGGTTCTGTCATTTTCTCCACTCTTCCGCTGGGGAAACTGAAGGTTACGGAGGTTAAGTCCCTTCCCAGACACATAGCTAGTGAGCAGTGCAGGGCCGATCCTAGACCAGTTGGTCTGACTCCTGACCCAGTGCCCTTTCTGTACCCTGCCGCCTGTCAGCGCCCAGGTGGCCTGGCCTCCAGCTCAGGGCCCTTTCTGCTGGCTTCCGGGCCCTTCCTTGGGAAGGAGAGCCTGAGGCCCAGGGCAGCCTTCCCCTGCCTCCTCCTGTGGACCTGCAGTTGGGGCCGTAGATTCGGATGGTCCCCATTTGCTGCAACAGGAGAAGCGCAGAACCAGGTTTGGGTGCATGGGGTTGAGTCCAGCTCTGCTCTTTGCCAGACATGACCTTGGGTCAGGCACTTACCTCTCAGCCTGAACAGAGGTGACCCCCAGGATGGTGGGAGAGGGTTAGATGAGGTGATACTTGTCAAGAGCCTGCCACATTCTGGGGACTTGACAGATGTTGGTTTCTTTCCATCCCTGTCCTGGGCTCCCCTGCTCCCAGTTCGTGGCCTGGCTCTGTCCATCTCTGGGACATTCTGGTGGAGCACCTCCATGGGTTGGAAAGTTAACTCTCTGTAGAACAGAAGGGAGAAATGGGCTTGGGATTCAGACAGACCTGATCCAGACACCAGCTTCTTCCGTAACCCACGGTGAAACCCTCGGCAATTGTATAACCTCTCTGACTTCAACTTATTCATCTGGAAAGTGGGGACAGGAATCACAGCCACATGAAATCGCTGTGAGGACGAAGGGCTTGACAAGTGTGTTTGGTGAAAGAATGATGGTGTTTGTCCTGAGGCGGCCGCTCGGGCTCTGTCAGGCTGTCCACACGCTGTCCACATGGCAGCCCCGCACCATTCCGGGTGGGCGGAGAGGCCATGGTCACTCAGGCCTCCGGGCGGGTCAGTTGGCTGAGGCTTAACAGCCAGGGCTTGGGCTCAGGCTTCCCTTCAGCTGTGAGGAGGGAATTATTGATCCCATCTTATGGCTGAAGAGACTGAGGCGGGGTATCCACCGATCTTGTAAGGGGGGTCACCTGCGTGCAGAGCTCAGAGCCCCGTGTGTGGTAAGGGGGACGGTGGTCAGGTGGGTGATCCGCAGTGAGCAGCATCCTGTCTCAGGTGGGTAAACTGGTGCTGAGCCTGACCCCCCTCTGCTCTCACAGCTCCTCCCTCACATCCCCCCCATGGTGGCCTCTCTGCTCAAGGAGGACTCCAACTCGGGGACCAGCTGCCTGGAGCAGCTGGCAGAGCTGGTCCACTGCATGGTGTTCCGGTTCCCGGGCTTCCCGGACCTGTATGAGCCCGTCATGGAGGCCATCAAGGTGAGTGACAATCCCCCCTGCTCCCGCACTCCACTTTGACAAGAGTGTCACTTTGCGCCTTGCTCAGGGCCATACGGCAGGTTGGTGGCAGCCCCCATCAATTGGTTCCTGGCTGTCTCCCATCACCTCCCCTGGCCCATCTTGCTTCAGGTACATTGAGCCCCCAGATGGGTCACCTTCTCTCAGGATTGCTCTGAGCCTGTTCACATGCCCCTCTCTCTAACTGTAAACCCTTTCTTGTTCTTCCTGAATAGCTCCTACATATCCTTTAAGGCTTTGCTTAAGTGTTAACCTCTCTCAAGAAGCCCTCCCTGATAACTCTCAATACCTTCCTGAGGTTGGCCCCACCAGGTCGGGTCAGCATTTCTCTGGGCCCCCACAGCCCTGGACATTGCTCTGTCACACATTGTCACTGTCTGTCTCCCCCACCAGACCAGGAGCACTCCAGAGCAGGTATTGTTTACAGTTGTTCACATGACTTTATTGATACCCTACTCTGCACCCCACACAAACTGGGAACCGGGGACACAGCCATGAGTCATGGCCATTGAGGAGCTTTTAGCCTGGGGGGTCGTGTGACCAACTTCTATAAAAGTAGCTCTGATCTAAGCAGTGTATGAAAACCTCTGAGGGTCAGCCAGGAGCAGGGAGAAGCCAGAGGGCGGGAAGGCCTCCAGTCAGAGGAAGAGCCGGGCTGACGTCAGAGGCGGGGCCTCACTCCAGGCAGCCCGACGCAAGCTCAGAGTCTAAAATTTATTTTACTTTAAAGATTCAAGTATGTATTTTATAATTACAGTTGTTTTGACACAAACACGGTTTTCCTTGAATATTAGAGAATGTAGCTCCAGGAAGATGTGCTACTTTTATATGATGATGGCTTTGACTAGCCCTTGGTACAAGCCAGTTGGTACCAATCAAATCTGCAGGATATTATCTATACTAATAAAAGGGTAATATGCTAATTAGGGTGGATGTCCTCCGGATGTCCATCCAGACAAAGCCACAGCAGCTGCGAGGCCCAGGGCTCAGGCAGCCGTGAGCCCTGGTGGCTGGAAAGCCAGGGCTCAGGCCTCGCAGCCGCCGTGGCTGGACGGCAGTGGCAGTAGCAGCGGAGTGATGGGGGCGGCGCCTTCCCCTGATCAGCCTGGTCGGAGCGGGCCTAAGTTGTCAGTAGGACATCCCCTGAGAGCTCCCGGACTGTGAGAGGGGGCAGGCCCGGAATTTTCATGCACGGGGCCTCTAGTTGTTTATAAGATTCTGTCACATGTGTTCTATGAGTACACCCTTCTTTCTATCTAGGCTCCTTTATAAATAAATTCTGGAAAGTTCTCTGACACAGACAGTTGTATCAGGTCATGGCAGTTTCCCCAGGAGATGTGGTCCCTGCTAAGGGGGCTGTCATATGTAAATTTCCGGGAACATTAGGAGCTTGACAGTTACCAGTATTTGGAAGTTCTTGTTTTATTTTCCTCAGAGGACAAAGGTGCCATCTTTGGGAAAGTGGCATTGGCTGTTTTGCATCTTCTGTGTGCACGTGTGAGCAGGTGTGGGGTTCTGACTACCTGCTTTTTTGTTCCTATTTATTTGTGTTGTGTGTGGAGTGGGGATTGGGTAGGGGATAATAGGAAGAAGAAAGAACGGACTGAGAGAGACCAAACTGGGCCCCTATCTTCTTATTTCACCTCTAGCAGCTCCTACGTTTTTAAAATCAGCTGTGAGAGGTGCCTGATTAATCTGATAAATGACCGGGTAAGTGATCCTGACAAATGGCTGAGCAGGAGAGTTGAACCAGTGCTGGAGCCCGACCTGCTGCAGTGGCCACAGGATGTACGCTCCGGAGACAGCGTGCTTTCGGTGCTAAGCTCTAAGCTCTGGTTTGAAGCTCTGGAGCCCTGTTTCTAGGGACTGTGCTCAGGGTCTGGAAATCAGAGCAGGGCTAGAGGAACTATAATGACTGCTGCTTATATCTCCTAAGTAACTCTACATTTTGCTTAGGTGTTTTTCTTTAAAATACATCATTATTAGGACCAGTGCTTGGTAGCATTCTTTTAGATGCAGCTGTTTAATATGGAAAAGGGTAATGAGTGGGAAAGCTTGCTAATGTCTTGCCTGTGACCAAGGACCCATCTCAGACCCCCGGGATCCTCCTGCCGTCCTGACTGTAGGATCAAGGTCCAGGGGGGGGTGACTTAATCCAGAAAAGAGGACTCTGCAAACCTAAAAGTGGACGGTGAGGCAGGAGCATCCCTGTGTGCGAGCACTGTGAGAGGATAGAGTGCCACACGCACACCAGGTCGGAGTAACCTCCCTTGACAAGCAAGGAAACCGACGGAGAGAGGCTCACTGCCACGGCCACACAGCTAGTGAGGACAAGAGGCAGGACAAGGATTGGGATTTTGACAAGGCGGAATCTGGCCTATGGCCTGTGTTGTCATTGCTCAGAGTTTGTCATACCCTGGGCTCTTCTAAGAACGTACAGATTCTTCGCTTACTTCTTGTATATCCCTGGAAAATTCTTTTTTTTTTTTTTTTTTTGTTAATCCTCACTTAAGGATCTTTTTTCCATAGATTTTTAGAGAGAGTGGAAGGGAGGGGGAGAGACAGAGAGAGAGAAACACCAATGTGAGAGAGATACATTGACTGGTTGCCTCCTGCATGCGCCCTGACTGGTGCCGGGGATCAAGCCTGCAACCGAGGTACATGCCCTTGATTGGAATCAAACCCAAGAACCTTCAGTCTGCAGGTCGACACCTTAACCACTGAGCCAAACCAGTTAGGGCTTCCTGAAAAATTCTTTATCTGAGTCGTTTTCTCATCTATTAAATGGGGATTTTTACCACCTTCTTAAAGCAGCTGTGACATGGAAGATCATGTAGAAAGCCCCTATGTCAAGGTGAGACCCTAGAATAAGTTTGAAAGCAGGAGACTGTTCATATGTATCTCTAGAACATATATGGGGCGGTGCTTGGGTGGGTGTGGGGTAGGCTGTAGTCCCAGGCTTCCCAGAGGAGGTGATGTTTTTAGAGCTGACCCGGGCGCCCACTCTCCTGCCGCCTTGTTCCCTCCTCAGGACCTCCACGTTCCCAATGAGGACCGCATCAAGCAGCTGCTGGGGCAGGATGCCTGGACCTCGCAGAAGAGCGAGCTGGCTGGCTTCTACCCTCGGCTCATGGCCAAGTCAGACACGGGCAAGATTGGTTTAATCAATCTGGGCAACACGTGCTACGTGAATAGCATCCTTCAGGCCTTGTTCATGGCTTCTGAGTAGGTGCTGCTTTTGAATTCCCTCTGTCCCTGCTTCTTTCATTTGTGCTCCTGGGCATGTGAGGATGAGGATAAGGATGAGGATGAGGATAGGGGTTGGGGAGGGGTGAGTCCTGTTTTACATTTTTGTCATAATTGGTTGAGGACTGTGGATACATGGAGGGGCCCAGAGGTCTCCAGGCCACTGCCAAAGCCTCAGGTCGAGACGGGGTGGGAACTGGAGGTGGGTCTCCAGGGGTGGGGCTGCAGTGGGAAGGGGTTCTGCTCTGGGTTGGTGGGCACCACCGACTTTTCTCTTAGATTCCATGGGTAGATTGTGTCTTCCAGAGCAGACGCCCTGGTGTTAGATGCCCTCTCCACCACCCTTTACTCAAACAAAATCTTTATTACCAGTGGCTACCTATCCAACTTCTGGCTTACTTAAAATTACTCAGAGTTTCAGCCACAGGAGTAGATCTCTTTGTCCCCCCTCCAATTTCCTTTCTGTGTTGTGTGTGTTAAAATGCACATAACATAAAATTTACCATCATAGACTTTTTAAAGTTCAGTGGTATAAAGGCATTCACATTGTTGTGCAGCCGTCACCACCATTCATCCCCATAACTGTTCATTTTGTAAATCTGAAACTCCATACCTATTAAGCAATCACTTTCCATATTTCCATTTCCCCTCCCCCAGCCACCATTATATTTTTTGTCACTGATTTTGTCTCTATTCTAAGTACCTCATATAAGTGGAATCATACCATATTTGTCTTTTTGTGATTGGGTTATTTCGCTTAGCAGATGTCTTCAAGGTACGTCCATATTGTAGCATATTGCAGAATTTCTATCCTTTTAAAGGATGAATAATATTCTATTGTATGTATAAGCCACATTTCGGTCATCTGATCATTGGTCAATGCGCATGGGAGTTGCTTCCATGGTTTAGCTGTTGTGAACCTGGCTGTACAAATATTTCTTCGAGACCCTGATTTTGATTCTTTTGATTATATACCCAGAAGTCGAATTGCTGGGTCATAAAGTAATCATATTTTTAACTTTTTGAGGAACCTCTATACTGTTTTCCACTGTGGCCACACCATTTTACCTTCCCACCAGCAGTGAACAGGATTCCAGTTTCTCCACATCCTTGCCATCACTTGCTTTTTGTTTGTTTGTTTTTGATAATAGCCATCATAATGGTGAGGTGGTATCATCATAGTTTTGATTTGTATTTCCCTAATGATTAATTCTGTTGAACATCTTTTCATTTATTTACAGGCCATTTGTATATTTTCTTTAGAGAAATGTCTATTCAAGTCCATTGCCCATTTTTGAGTTGGGTTGTTGTTTTTTTGTTGAGTTTTGGAGTTCTTTGTATATTCTGGACATTAATCCCTTACCAATTACATTATTTGAAAAGTTGCCTTTTTACTCTGTGGAGAGTGGTTTTCTTTTTGCTATTGAAAGAAGTTGCTTTTATTTATTATTGTTTATTGAGATACTAGAGACCTGGTGCATGACATTCATGCAGTGGCAGGGGGGTCCCTCAGCCCGGCCTGTGCCCTCTTGCAGTCTGGGACCCCTTTGGGGATGTCCGCCTGCTAGCTTAGGCCCAATCCCTAAGCTGTCAGTTGGACATCCCCCGAGGGCTCCCGGGCTGCTGGAAGGATACCTGATTGCCAGCTTAGGCCAGATGCCCTGGGGAGCAGGCCTAAGCCAGCAGGTGGACATCCCCTGAGGGGTCCTGAACTGGGAGATGGTGCAGGTTGGGCTGAGGGACCCCCTTCTCCCCCCCAGTGCATGAATTTTGTGTACTGGGCCTCTAGTCTGCTAATAATGACACGTTTACTTCTTCCTTTCCAACTTAGAGGCGTTTATTTCTTTTCCTTGTCTGATTGGTGTAAGAAGGACTTAAAAGTGGTGAAAGTGGACATCCTTTTCTTGTTCCTGATCTTAAAATGCTCTTAGTTTTTCTCTGTTGAGTTTTCCCCCTGTTGATGTTAGCTGTGGGTTTATCATATATGGCTATTATTATGTTGAGGTATGCTTCCTCTATTCCCGCTTTGCTGAGAGTTTTTATCATAAATTAGTGCTGGATTTTGTGAAATGCTTTTTCTGTACCTATTAATAGGATCATATGGTTTTTATCCATCATTTTGTTTGTGGTGTATCACATTAATTGATTTGTGGATATTGAACCAATCTTTCATTCCAGGAATAAATCCCACTTGATCATGGTGTATAATCTTTTTAATGTATTGCTTTATATCCTTAGGTGCTTCTACACTGGGTGCATAAATGTTTACAAGGGTTATATCCTCTGGATTGATCCCTTTATGATTTTGAAGTGTTCTCTGTTTTTTGTTATAGCCTTTATTTTATTTTATTTTATTTATTTATTTATTTTTTTAAATATATTTTATTGATATTAGAGAGGAAAGGAGAGGGAGAAAGAGATAGAAACATCAATGATAAGAGAGAATCACCGATTGGCTGCCTCCTGCACGCCCCCTACTGGGGATCAAGCCTGCAACCCAGGCATGTGCCCTTGGCTAGAATCGAACCCGGGACCTTTCAATCCGTAGGCCGATGCTCTATCCATTGAGCCAAACCAGCTAGGGCTATATAGCCTTTATTTTAAAGTCTATTTTGTCTGATATTAGTATGGCTACCCAATTTTTTTTCTTTCCATTTGCATGAAATAGTTTTCTCTCCCTTTACTTTCAGGCTGTGTGTGTCTTTTGATCTGAAGTGGGTCTCTTGTAGGTAGCATATTGTATTTTTATCCATTCAGCCACCCTATGTCTTTTGTTTCTGTTTTTAAAAATATATATTTTATTGATTTTTTTACAGAGAGGAAGGGAGAGGAATAGAGAATTAGAAACATTGATGAGAGAGAAACATTGATCAACTGCCTCCTGCACACCCCCCATCGGGGATGTGCCCACAACCAAGGTACATGCCCCTGACCGAAATTGAACCCCGGGCCCCGCAGTCCACAGGCCGACACTCCATCCACTAAGCCAAACCAGCCTGGGCTCTGCTGGCACTTCTGACCCCAGTGAGCTGCCCTGCCCCTGGCCTCTCCAGACCTTGCCCTGAAGCTAGTCAGTTCAGCTCCTCCCATATGTTCCTGGTGCTTTTCTAGCTGTTGCCCCAGCACTGGAGCTCAGAGCGAGTGAATCTGTGAGTAAGTTTGTGAGCAGGCCCTTTAAAAAGTTGCCTGGGACTCCAGCCACCCTATCCCTGCTGGTTTTCACAGCCAGAAGTTTCGGAGACTTCTCTTCCTGGCACTGGAACCGGGGCTGGAATCCTGGTGTGGTTCTAGAACCCCTTGCTCCTCAGGGGGCCCTCCACAGCTGAGAGAGCTCTCCTGTTTCTTAACCCCCACATGTGGGTGTGGGACCAGCCTGTTCTGCATCTCCACCCCTCCCATCAGTCTCGACGTGGCTGCTGCTTTCTGTCCTTAGTTGTAGGGGTTCCGTTCAGCTAGTCTTCAGGCGGTCCTCAATAGAATGTGTAATTTTTGAGAAGCTGCTGAACTGACTTTCAAAGGGGCTGCACCATCTTGCATCCCCAGGAGCAGTAAATGGGTTCCTGTTGCCCCGCCTCCTTCCCAGCGTTTGTTGTCAGTGTTCTGGGTTTTGGGCGCTCTAATTCGTGTGTCTTGTTTTCGTTTGCATTTCCCTGATGACATATGATGGTGGAGTAACATGTACTTACTTGCCATCTGTATATCTACTTTGGTCAGATGTCTGTGAAGATGTTTAGCCTGTTTTTTTAATCAGTTTGTTTTTTTTTTCCTTACTGTTGAGTGTTAGGAGTTCTTTGTATATTTTGGATAACAGTCCTTTATCAGATGTGTCTTTTGCAAGTGTATTCTCCCAGTCTCTGGCCTGACTTCTGATTCTCTTGATACTGCCTTTGACAGAGCAGAAGTTTTTAATTTGAAAGACATCCAGCTTAGCCATTATTTCTGTTATGTATCATGTCTATCGTATCTAAAAAGTCATTAGCATACCCAAGGTCATCTAGGTTTTCACCTAGGATTTTGGTAGTTTTGTTTTATATTTAGCTCTATGATCCACCTAGAGTTTATTTTTGTGATGGGTGTGAGATTTTTGTGTCTAGATTCATTCTTTTGCATGTGGATGTCCAGTTGTTCCAGTACCATTTGTTGACAAGACTGACTTTGCTCCATTCTATTGCCTTTGCTCCTTTGTCAGTGATCAGTGGGTCTATTTCTGGGCTCTCCATTCTGTTCTGTTGATTTATTCAAATATTCTTTTGCCAACACCACACTTAGACATCGTTAATAAACTCACAGTGTAAGTCAGCTTTGCTTCAGGCTCTATGGTATGACCTCACTTCGGTTTGTTCTGAATGTTGGGTCCAGCCAGGAGGAGGTTGGATCTCTAGGACTTGCGAACGGCTGCTGCTGTACTCTCGAACTGCCTGCCGAACTGGTTTTAGTATTATTTTTTAAATTCCCAGCCTCTGCAGACCATTACTTTTGCAAAATATAATAAAATGACTTATCAGAAAAATGGTCCTTATGGTCACAGCAAAGTAAATCACATGTTTGAGTGCTCAGCTTCCGAACTGACCTTGTGGCAGGTGCTAAGTGGAGCCCACTTTGGTTGCTCTGCTCTGCACAGTGGGCTCAGATGGGAGAGATGCTGGTCTGTCTGCCCAGAGCTGCTTGTGAGAACAGGAGCGAGGCTGGGCCGGGCCTCCCACTGGTCCAGGGAGTAGGGTTGTCAGGAGGGGCTCCTTCCCGTCCCCATAGGATCAGACCCCTGTCACCCGGAGCCAGTGTGCCCTTGCAGAGGCCTCTTCTCTCAGCACGCTCCTCATGCTGACCCCGCCTCCCTCACTTAACGGCAGGAGTGGTCTGAGAGGCAGTGGCAGGGGCCCTGGGAAGGGGCTTTAAGAGCGGACTTGGAGGGCTGAGGCTGGAGCAAGCTCTGCTGCTCTCAGTGGGTGTGAACACCATTTCCCAGGCAGGCAGACAAGGGTGTGAGTGGTGGTGAGGATACTGGCATGGACCCTGGAGCAAGCCGCAGAGCCTGGGGACCACAGGATGGAGGACATTCAAATCTCTGAATCTTGGCATCATGGGCTTTCAGAAGTGGAAGGACATCAGGGGTCACCTCATTGTCCAACCCAAGTTGTCCACCTGCTCCTCCTCCCCTGCCCCTGGCCCAGACTTGGGCTGCAAGTGTCTCTTCTGCCTTTAAGCCTGGGGTGGGGGGCTCTGGGTCGCCTGCGGGATGGGCGAGGACAGGCCCCTCGGGGGCCCTCGGCTTACCCGGTGCTCCTGCTTTGTTTGGAAGCTTCAGACACTGTGTGCTCCGTTTGACTGAGAACAACTCACAGCCCTTGATGACCAAGCTGCAGTGGCTCTTCGCCTTCCTGGAGCACAGCCAGGTGAGGGCAGGGGAGCGGGGGCGTGGCCGAGAGGAGGCTCCCTCTGACACCCCTCCCTTCCCCAAGACCTGCCTGCATCTGGCTATGAGCCCCCACTTCTTGGTGTAGGAGGCCCAGTCGGGCTGGCCTGTGTTCATGGCCAAAGCCCCTGGAGCTGTTCAGCACCCTCACCTGACAGGAGAGAGGTGCCTCCGTCAGGCCTGCTCTGTGCTGGGGGCCCAGCGGCGCATCCTCCCGGCGGTTCCGTCAATGCTCAGGGGTGTTTGTCATCCGCTGCCCTGTTTGAGCACTCACATTGCCGGGGACCCTGAGAACCGTACTTATTTTGTCCGCTGTCTCTTGCCCTCATGGACCAGGCGTCATGCAAGGCCCGTGTGGGGGCGGGGAGATGAGTGAGCAACAGTCCCTCCCTCTGGGAGCTCCTGGTGGGGGTGGGGGTGGGCGGGGGACAGGAACCTGCAGACAGCAGTGGCAGTACTTGGACAGAGGGCTCATGGAGCAGGTGCATCTGAGACTGGGACTCCAGCTAAGCTTTCCACAGGTGTGCTGGGCAGGGGAAATGGCAGTGGAAAGGGGCCTGGAGAGGAAGTCTGAGGAGTCCCAGGGAAGAGCAGATGCCTAGAGGATTGCTCCTATCTGAAGCTGACGCCCTGCTCCAGGCTGTGTGGACTTGGTGGGAGGGAACGGGTCGGGGATGGACTAGGAGGGGAGGCCTTCAGTGAGGAGGCCGGGAAGTGGGGGGAACAGAGCTGCGGAGCAGGCTGGTGAGCAGCCTGCTGCTCCTGACCCTGCCTTTCCCTTCCTCGGTCCCAGCGGCCTGCCATTTCCCCCGAGAACTTCCTCTCTGCGTCCTGGACACCCTGGTTCAGCCCCGGCGCCCAGCAGGACTGCTCGGAGTACCTGAAGTACCTGCTGGATCGGTAAGGGGGCGAGGCCTGGGGGAGCCCGCCCCTCCACGCTGCACTGCACTTTGGAAGGGTCTGAGAAGTGTGCCTGAGTGGGGACTGGGGCTGTGTGACGGGAGCTTGGGAGACGCTGACCTGAACCGTGACCTGGGAGTGGTGTGCGTGTATACCCCTGCACTGCGCTCGCCTGAGTGTGCATGTGTGTGTTTGTCACAGGTCTTGGGGGTGTGTGCACATACATACACGTGTAGCAGGTTTGTGCGCCTGTATGCAGTAAATACACAGCGTGCGTGCCTGGCTTGTGAGTGCATGGATGCCATTTGGCACGTGTAGGTATATTCCCTGTGCAGACTCCTGCATGTGCGTATGTCTGACTGTGTGGCCAGCTGAGTAGGGTAGAGGCATGAATCGGGCCAGTGCACTGGGAATGGACTGTGTGTGTATGGAGGCTCTGCTCCCTGCTCCAGGCTGCACGAAGAAGAGAAGACGGGGACCAGGATCTGCCAGAAGCTCAAGCAGTCCAGCTCGCCGTCCCCACCGGAGGAGCCCCCTGGGCCAAGCTCCACCTCAGTGGAGAAGATGTTTGGGGGCAAGATCGTGACTCGGATATGCTGTCTCCGCTGCCTCAACGTCTCTTCCAGGGAGGAGGCCTTCACGGACCTCTCTCTGGCCTTTCCCCCACCGGAGTGCTGTCGCCACCGCCGCCTGGGCTCGGTGGTGCTGCCTGCGGAGGGCGTGGGAGCCCCCGAGTCTCCCCCACCGTCCCCAGCTCAGGTCCAAGGCAGGGCAGGTCCTCAGAGGCAGAGGAAACACTGCATCACAGGGGCTGTCCCCCCAACCATCCTGGACATGGGAGGCCTGGGCTCCCAGGGACCTGGGGAGCGGAGCCAGGAGAAGGTGGAGGAAGAGGAGGAAGAGAAAGGAATGGAGGAGGAGGTGCGAAAGGAGAAGGAGGAAGGAAGGACGAAAGAGGAGGAGGAAGAGGAGGGGGAGAAAGTGGTAGGAGAGGAGAAGAAGGTGGAGAAGCGGGAGAATGACAGCGCCAGCCCGGGCCCAGAGACCCCCAGGGCCGCCCCCTCCGGGGAGGGCTCCCGCTCCGTCCTGGACCTGGTCAACTACTTCCTGTCCCCCGAGAGGCTGGAGGAGGAGAACCGCTACTACTGCGAGTCGTGCGCCTCGCTGCAGGAGGCTGAGAAGGTGGTGGAGCTGAGCCAGGGCCCACGCTACCTCATCCTGACGCTGCTGCGCTTCTCCTTCGACCTGCGCACCATGCGGCGCCGCAAGATCCTGGAAGACGTGGCCGTGCCCCTGCTGCTCCGCCTGCCGCTGGCCGGGGGCCGGGCCCAGGCCTACGACCTGTGCAGCGTCGTGGTGCACTCCGGAGTGTCCTCCGAGAGCGGTCACTACTACTGCTACGCCCGCGAGGGCGCCGCCCGGCCGGCCCCGTCCCTGGGAGCCGCGGACAGGCCCGAGCCCGAGCACCAGTGGTACCTGTTCAATGACACTCGGGTGTCCTTCTCCTCCTTCGAGTCTGTCAGCAATGTCACCTCCTTCTTCCCCAAGGACACGGCCTATGTGCTCTTTTACCGGCAGCGGCCTGGGGAGGGCCCCGAGGCTGAACCAGGCTCCCCCAGAGTCCGGACAGAGCCAGCCCTGCACAAGGACCTGATGGAAGCCATTTCCAGGGACAACATCCTGTTCCTGCAGGTGAGCAGGGCCCCATCCGAGCTCTGAGCTCCTGGTGGAGGGCTTCCCAGCACCACCCGGCCCAGAGTTACTGCTCCTCTGAGTCTCTCCCTTCCTCCTTCTGTCCTTCATCCACCACTTAGTGCTGGACAGATAGGGGACCAGACAGACACAGCCCTCCCTTCAGGGGGACAGACACTGAGTATCACCAGGCATTTATTCAGGGTTGTAAGTGCCGATGGAGCAGTGTGGGCTCTGTGAGCAGACAGAGTGCCTCTGGGCACCCAGGGGCCTCCCTACCCAGCGAGCCGCCTCTGTCTACCCTTTGATGTCAAGGTTGGTGTCAAAGTACTTGGCAACTGGAACACCAGGGCTCTGACAATGAGAGGGGGGTGGCCACTAACAACTGCGGTGGCCACCTGGGACCTCCGGACAGCAGCACCTGGAGTCCGAGTGTGTCAGGGAAGGTGGCACCCGGGGTGGGACACGGGGCCGCTTGTCCATTCCCACCAGGCTGCCCAGCGAGGCCGGCCTCCGTTCAGCAGGAGGCAGAGCTCGGACACAGGAGAGTCCGTGCCCAGTGCCTGAGGCAGTGAGCTGGACAATGGTGCCAGGAAGCCGTTGGAGGGGTCCCTGTGTGTGTGACGTGACCCCTGAAGTCCCTGGGCCTCCTGCCTCCTGGTGTGGCATCAGGCCCTTAGCGACTGTCAGTCTAGTCAGTCTGAATGCGTTCCTTTGCTCCAAGGGCTGGGTTTTGTTGGGAGCAGGAAGAATGAGTTAGAAGCCTCGGTGTAGCTGGAAGGATGGGTCCCTCCTCCTGTCTGCCCACGGGGCTGACCGCCTCTAGGGCAGAAGCGTGGCTCCTCTGGGCCTGGGGGGACATGGGCAGGGAGTGAAGGAGGACTTGCTTCTGAGCCTGAGTTTGAAGCTTCCTTCCCCCTTTCCCCCGTGTTCCAGGAGCAGGAGAAGGAGGCACGGAGCAGGGCGGCCTACATCTCCGCACTCCCCGGGTCCCCGTGCTGGGGGAAGGGCTTCGACGAAGACAAGGATGAGGATGAAGGCTCTCCTGGGGGCTGCAGCCCTGCTGGTGGCAGTGGTGGTGACTTCCACAGACTGGTCTTCTAATGGGAGCCTCCCCTGTTCCTGCCTGTGGGGGTGCCAGCCTCAGGGGAGGCCTTGACCCTTTCTTCTGGGAGGCCCAGGGCAGAGGGGCTCTGGCAGGGGGGCCTGAGAGGGGCTGTGGAGGCAGGTCCAGTCCTAAAGGCAGGCCCTTCTGAGGGCTAGGAAGGTGGAGAGGGAGCTGCTGGGACACGGGTCCTCAGCCCAAGGGACACAGGGACTGAGGTGGAGAAGAGACGCAAGCCCCTTAAACTTGGGCTCGGGCCCCGACACTGGGCTCGACCCCATTAGGATTTTACCGAGTGTCCTGGCCAACTTAAGCACCTTAGATGGACACTCTGGCCTTGTCCCCTGCAGACCCCCGACAGGGCCGAACCTCACAGCGCCAGTGTTTGCCATCAAGTAGCCTTGCCCTTCTAGCTCCTTGTAGATGGTCTTTTTGTTGGACAGTATAGAGAGCAGAGCAGGAGCCAGGCCCTGGCACGGAGCGGGGCTGCGTCCCACCTCAGACTGTCCGGCTCTCTGAGGGGTTCACGGGTAACATGTGGGTGCCTTTGCGGTCTGCGCTTTCCCGAGCCAGGGGAGGTGGGAAGCAGCCTGGCTCAGGATCAGAGACTGTCTGCCCTGACCATGCAGCCCTGTTGTGTGAGGACAGCGCCCCCAGTGGGAAGCCCTCCCCCTCCCTAGCCTGCCTCAGTGCCTGAGATGCCACTGTGGGCATCCCCTCTGGGTGAGATGGAGAATCCTTATTTACTGCCAATGTGTCTGTTTCTCATGGAGCCACTGTCTGTCCGGGAAAGCCGGCTGGCTCAGCTCCTGCTCAGTGGCAGAGAGAGCCCCGGCCTGGGGGCTGGCGGGAGGGCCTGGTGGGGAGGAGATACTGACCTCAGGTGCCCTGACATGGCTGTACCCCTTCTCCATGGAGAGCAGAGACCCAGGGTCTCAAACAGGAATAAAATAGGTTCTCTGAAGCCTTTGAAGATGTCGTCCTTCCCACCCAGTGGCTGTGATGTCCGCGTGTCTAGGCCGTAAGGAGGGTCCCCCTGCTCGCTGACTTGTCAGGCATCCCACGTGGGGTGGCAGCACCTGCAGGGAAGTGCTCTGTGAACAGGTGAGGACGGGAGGCAGAGGCGGGCGCTGAAGAGGGAAGGAAGAATGCCCGGTATCCTGAGGAGCGGGAGCCCTTTGCCTTTGGAGGGGTGGTGGGTGCACAGGCCAGGGGCTGCCTGATGCAGTGTTGACAGGGGCCTATCAGGTGGGGCTGCAGCCCAGTATCTGGGGATTTTCAGACCCCAGGAACTCTGGCCTGTCCATCAGAAGCTCATGCTGATACCACATTCTATCTTCCATCTGAGAACTGAGGGGCGGTGGCCTCCCCTGGCTGGATGTGGCCCCAGGCCAGGAAGAAAGCTGGGAGGCAGGCCTTCCCCAGGTGCCATCCCACCTGTGGGGCTGGGGAGGCACACAGAGCCCTCATGTGGAGGCCCCTTTCCCACAACCCTGCCTGTCCCCTTTGGGAGAACAAACCAAGTGGGAAGGTGGCGGCCAGTGGTGTGGCCAGGGCTCGGTTTCAAGGCCTCCTGCTTGTGCTGTAGGTGGAGGAGTTGCGTTTGGGTCCAAGTGTCATAGACCCTCAAATGTCCGCTGCAGGGCCCAGCAAAAGTGGGCCGAGAGTCTGTTGGCGCCAAGTCACACGTTCGTTTTTCAGTCCCGGGGCAGGGTGCCTTCTAAGAAAGATGAATTGGCAGAGGTTACTACAGTTCCCATTTTACACACCAGGAGGACTGATTCTGAGGTAAGGAGGGTTCATTCTCGTTTCTCGCCAGGAAATGTGCCCAAGTTTCTCGCCGAGGAGCAGTTACTTTCTGCTAAAATGAAAGCTGGCCCAGGGCCTTTCCAGGACCCCGAGAAAGCATGTTCTCATTGAGCATGTGCTCACGCTGACACACGGCACACAGGCTGGCCTGGTCCGCCCCGGCCCCTCCCACAGGCAGACACGGCAGCCCACGCTGGTTGCTTCCGTTGGACTTTATTGTTGTCCTGCTCCAACACCACAGTAAAAAGCGACCTGCACGCGTCAGGCCTGTACCATGTGTCACCACAGCAAAAATGACCCACACAAACCCGTGCCCGCCCCACCCCAGACCTACTCACAGGATAAATATGTTACAATTTTTTGTTTTTAAAAAAGAAAACAGAATAAATTAATAACTTAAGTGATTAGGCACCAACAGTGATTTGAAAAATTAAATGTCAATTTTAAATGGTAACAGGGCAAGAACCCAAGCCTGGGCTTCTCCTAGCCTATCTCTGTTCCTGACAAACAGCAACAATTCCGTGTGAAGGATTCTGCACTTCAAGACATGTAACCAACACACACACACACACACACACACACACACACACACACACACACACCACCAAATAGCACATGACGGCCTGACTCTCCAGTGGGCCCCTCAAGGCGGCCGACCTGGCCCCAAAGAGCTTGGGGTCCCAGAATGACGGCCTGTAGGCGGGGCTTTAAGCTCCTGTGGTCAGCTCACCCCCACACTCTGCAGAGGGAGGCCCAGAGAGAGGAAGGACACACTGCGCTCTGCTTCCAGAGCTCGTCAAAGGGTGCGGCAGGGTGGGGGTGTGGGGCCTGGCCTCGTGGGGGCTGAGGCCTTAACCCCATGGCAGGTAAGGGGGCAAAGGGCAGACTGGGGTTGAGCCTGTGCTCCAATCACTGCAGAATGGCTGTGCTTCTGTCCTACGAATGGGGCATGTTTGAGTGGTTTCAGATGGAGAGGTTACCAAACTCAATCAGGGAAGAGACTGGGTTAACTGGCTAATGTTTGGGTGTTGCCCATCCCTAGTGATCCAGACCCTCGAGAGAGGTCACAGGGAAGGGAGTTCTCCCTTAAAACAGCTGAGCATCCGCCCTATCAGGGGCCTCAGAGACCTAATCTAACCACCCATTTCATAGATGGGCAAACCAAGGTCCGAGGGAGCGACATCTCCCTGTAGCAACCTCTCCCTCTTTTCTCAGTTCCTGCTCTGCGGTGTGTAACCTGGCAGAGGTGGAGCTGGAGGTGGGGGAGGGCGCCCCAGGCAGGAGTCCTGTGTTAAAGGTGCTGAGACAGCAACCCCAGTCCTGCCAGGCCACCAGGAGAGGGGAGCTTTGACCCAAGAGGCCAAAAGACCAGTTTCTTAAACTAAGCTGACAGGTATGTGCTAAACACCCGGTAGTGTGGGGCTTGTGAGCCAGTGTCCTCTTCTCTTGTACTTCCTTCCATCTCTACCCTAAGAGTTTGGGAGTTACAGGAACCAAGAAGGGAGGGCTCCTTGCAGATTAGATCTGAACACAGTCTCTGAAGACGCCAGCCAGTCCACATCATGGCACATCCAGAAAATACTGACATTAAGGCACCCACACCTGGGCCTACCTGTAGCCTGCCAGGCACAGGGGTGGTGCCATTAAAAGCTCCCCTCTTAGTGATGCAGTCAGGGCTGGATAGAGGGAAAGGCACACCTGCTCATGGTAGGCCGTGGCCACCACTGCCCTTTCCCCTGCGGGAACACGGAGCCAGGGACCCGTACTCCCAAAGGTCTTCTGTTCCCAAAGCACAAGGCTCGCCAAGCCTTTTCCTCCACTTAAAAATCTGACCCATCTTCTGAGCCCCATCTCGGGCACCTCCTTTCCCTAGAAGCCACCTTGTCTGATCTCAGCCCCTTCCCACGCCTGCCCTGGCACCCACCTCCCGGAGCAGCCTCGCTTCCTCGCTCATGCTCCAGCCACTTCGGGATGGCTGTGCTTCGTCCTAGGAAGGGGGCAGCAGCATTTTCAGTCTCTCGTGGCCATTACCAATACCTTGTGTCCTCAGTGCCTGTCCCAGAGCCTGGTCCCAGCAGCCATTAATACATGTGCTGGGTGATAATACTGGGAGGAGGGGCTACTGTGGAGAAAGTAATTTCTCCAGGATGTGACTTCTTAGGGAGTGGTCAGGCCCTGGGCTGGTGAGGGGTGTACACACACACTCACAGAAACGGAAAGGAGAGCGGTAGCCACCTCCATTCAGTATAGTGGGAAGTCATCTTTGTTGGGATGGTCTGCTTCCCAGGATAAGATCAAACATCTCCTCTTCCCAGTTCCCTCTGATACTAGAAAATTTGGCCAAGAACTTTTAACATAAGATTCAGGTCCCCCTGGCCCCGGCTCAGGAGAAAGTGGCTGAGGTGAAACCCCCCTCCTGTCCCTGCAGCCAGGTTTGAGTCCCACGTGGCACCTGGGCTGTGAGGGTTCAACATAGTGTGAGAGGAGCTGAGAAACACTCAGCTGGCACCAGGCCCTTGCCCGAATCCCGCGTCATCTTCCAGGCTCTGCCCTGCTTTCTCCTTTGCGCTGCTTTCCCCATCATCCATCACTGCTGGGAACTGACACTACACACACCACTCCCCTCACATGACATCTCTCCTTCACTTTCTGCTCCATCCCGATCCCCACAGCACTGCCTCGGCCATCCCACCGGGCCCTTTGGGTGTATTTGCTATGCTGTCCCCACAAGGCCTTCACTCCTGCCTCTCATCCATCAGTCACCTGCACCCCCTGCACTGCTCATCTTGCAGAAACTTGCTCCCGTCCTCCCTGTGTCCATGCACTGCCTTCTGCCCAGCCCACTGCTGTCCCAGGGTCGCCCCTCAGCCCCCCCCAGGCTCCCTTTCTCCCATACCCCATACCATCCAGCCCCGCCCAAGCCCCCGCCCAAGCCCTCTCTCACGTGGTACCCTCAGGTGGCAGGAACTTGAGGAGGTCCTGGGGAAGCTCCCAGGGCCGGCCCCTGAGGATCAATCTGTGTCCTTGTCTCTCCATCTCCTGGGCTATGGCCCTTTCCTTGTTCTTGTTACCCTTCATCCTCAGTTTTTCCTTCCTTTTGTCCTCATTCTTCTGCCCTCCCACCTGCAACAGGTGCACTGCCACTTGGCTGAAAGTGGGGGGGGGGGCAGTGCAGCTGGGGATCTAAGTCCTTTGTGCCCAGAGACCACCTCTAACCTTCCCTCTCAACTCCTCCACCTTTTGGTGGCCTTGCCTCTCCCCTGCTGAGACAGAAAGGGATAAAGTCCACGTCCACTTTGGTCTGCTGGTCCGCGTCGTCCTGGTCAGTGAGACGATGGGCTTTTCCGGGACTGAAGGAGGCGGCCCAGAGGCGGCGGCAAGGGGGCTGGGAGTGAGCGTGAGGTGTGGAGTCCAGCTCCGAGCCCTGGCACTTCCCTCCACACATCTGGAAGGTACTCAGGTCTCAAGGGCAGGAAGAGGCTGAAGGATGCTTTTGGCAAGCGCCCTAACTAAGGTGAATGGAGGCATGGCCATCACTGGTAAAAACCAGAGGTGGTGGTGCCTCCGTCAGGCCCTACCTCCCAGGAAAGGCTCAGGGTCCCTGGCCTCGGTGCTTTGAAGCCAAGGGTGGCCAAGTAGAGGGGAGGTTGGAAGGGGCAACAGGAGAGGAGAGAGGGGAGAGGGGGAGGAGCCAGCTTCAGTGCCTGGCCCCTCTCCAGGCTTGGCAGCCCCATCACAGCTTGGCACCCTTGGAAGGCTCCGAGGACTGCCGCACGTCTGTCCACTCCTGCATGGTGCTCTGCAGGGCCTGGGTCTTCTCCTTGTCCACTTGGACGTAGTCCACCTTCTCGTCGGAAGTGACAGACGATGTGGACGGCTGAGGGCGGGGGGGGAGTAGAAGTGCTGTGAGTCCCCATGAGGGGGCTAGAGGGGAGCCCCAGGACGCTGTCCCGGGAGAGGAGGTGGGCCTCGCTGGCCGCTCTGACTGGCCGTAGGAGTCTTGTCCTTTTCTGAAAGTGGCCTTTAGAGCCTCCACTCCACACGGCATCATCCCTCCAGCCCCAAGGGGGATCCAGGCCCACAGCTCTGTCCCCACCCACCTTGTGACCACTCCTCCAGGGGAGGGTATGTGCTGGGTGCCAAGCAGCACCAGCCACAGGCCTCTGTGTATCCCTGCGGGGGACCTGAGCTGAGGCCAGTGCCCACCCTGCCTCTAGACTGCGCAGATCTGTACGTCCTGTGGAGGTGGCCTAGGCCCAGAGTCCCCTCAGGCCACTGCGTCAAGAGCAGGGCTCTGGGACCCACCAGGCAGTGAGCTCTCCTCAGAGAGCTTGGGACCAGGACATAGGAGTAGCGGTCTGTCGCTCATTCACTCTGTGCTTTTGTTTGCCCCTGTGCACAGGGAATGGCCTGGCTGACCAGGTGCCTGGGCCCAGGTACCTGTGAGCTGAGGGGGGGACGGGAGGGCGGTGTGAGCCCTGTAAGACCCGGACGAAAGCACAGTCAAGCAGCAAGAGGGGAGTGCTGCTGTTTGGGGTGTAGGCACCCCACCAAAGCCCTGGCCCCCACCCCAGCCCACCCCAGGCACCTTGCGGTGGGGGCTCGGAGAGCTTGGCTGGAAGTCCAGGGCCAGGTAATCGACGCTGCCGGTGCTCTTCTTAGGGGCTGGACTGTTGGTGCCGCTGGGAATGGGCGAGGCAGACACTGGGTATTGCTGTCACAGGGAGGAAAGTCCTGTTAGTAAGTTTGGGAACTGGCCTAACCCCCCACCGGAAAGCTGGAGCTGCTGGCCCCCCTGGAGGCGCACACCGGGCCAGGGCTTTGCGCGTGCTCACTTAAACCCTGATGGCAATCCTGATTTTTTAAAACAAAGACAAAACTGGTTCAGAGCCGTTGCGGGGCCTGTGGTTGTACAGCTGCTGAGCAGGGGCGGGAACCAGGTCTGTGCTGGCTCCCAAACCTGTACTCCTCCCGCTGAGCCGTCCTTCCCTCCAGGCCAGCTCCCCCCTGCAGGCTCCCCCACAGCCCAGCCCTCGCCTGCTGACCCTGTGACGTGAGCCCATTCCCTCTGTGCACTGGACACTGGGAAGTCTTTTGCAGCAAATCTGCTTCTCTGAAACCCCCACCCATGGCCTACAGCAGTGTGCTCCCCCAGCTCCTCAGAGATCTCCACAAGTGGCCCCGCCCCCTCAGCAGCCCCTCAGGGACTGCTGGAGGGTCCTGTGTCTGTCCAGGCCCCAGGTAAACTGCCCAGGATTTTCGCGAAGCCCCACGCTAGCGAGAAGGGCGATCGTCCTCTGCTCTGCTCTGTCTGCCCTCTGGTTGGCTGGTGCATGTGCAGCAACCACCCTATTCTGTGCAGTCGTCCTCTCTTCCCGGCCATCTCGGAGGCCCTGTGCCACGCTGCCTGTGTCTATGCCTCCAGAGTCTTTCCATGTGCGCCTCCCCTCTGCACACATGCTCATGGCCCTGAGCACAACAACGTAAGGGAGTGAAGGGCAGATCTTTTACTTTGAAAGGTTTTTAACAAGATAGAAGAAGGAGTTAACTTTGAAGGTGCTCCTGCCACCAGTGCTTATTCTGAAAACCTGTCCAGTCACTTGGTCTGCTAACCCTTTTGGGGCTCCCTCCTTCCCACAGGAAAAGTCCAGTCCCCCCAGGATGGTATTCGGGGTCCTCCACCTCAGTGCCTTTCCCAGCCTGCCCTGCAGCTGCACTCTCCACACCACCTGTGTCGTCACAACAGAGGCAGGCCTCCTCTGCCCCTAGGACTGCGGTCTCTGCGGGCAGGGACCCTGTCTTCATCGCCTCATGTGGCTCAAGAAAGATTTGCAGCAGCAAACAAAATATCAAGTAATGTGGGACCCCTGGGCGGAGTGAGTGGAGTGGGGAGTGGGGACTGAGCCTTGGGCCCAGGGGACTCACCATAGAGACGTAGTTCTCCTCACTGTCTCCTGAGTCTGTGCTGGTGATGCTCTGGGTGGAGGTGGGGCGGCAGTACTGGGAGGAGCTGGAGTTGAAGCTGTGGCTGTGGTGGGGGGAAGGCAAAGGGTAAACCTGGGAGTTTCCAGCCTCCACAGGGCTCCCAACCCTCACCCACCCCAACCTCTGCCCTCAGAGCTCCACACATCACTACCAGGTGAGGAGCTGATTCAGGGTGGATACAACTGTTCTCCCTTCACAGGAGGAACCGAGCTCCCCGAGACATAGGGAGTGCTGAGCTACTGACGGCATTATCATCGGGCTGCAGCCTTCCTGACTCCCAGCCTGGCCACCGGTCCCCTCACCAACCCGGACAGCTCTGGGCCACCCTCCCACTTCCAAAAAGACACTCACATGGCCCTCGACCAAGACTTGGTGACAGGGGACTTGAAGGGGAGCTCATCGATGACGGTGTTGCTCCGCAGGTCGAGTGGTGTTGGCTTCACTGGAGCAGGAAGGAAAGTTGTGTTATCGGCCGTGAATAATGATGTCACACTTACATGTGACACACA
Source organism: Myotis lucifugus (assembly GCF_000147115.1). Taxonomy (NCBI): domain Eukaryota; kingdom Metazoa; phylum Chordata; class Mammalia; order Chiroptera; family Vespertilionidae; genus Myotis; species Myotis lucifugus. The sequence continues at coordinate 1,548,468 of NW_005871134.1, forward strand.
GGGTGAGTCTGAGTGCCCTCAGATTCATCCTGGTCTCCCAGAGGGACACAGGCTGAGCGGTGATGTGCTCTTTGCCCATGTTGATAGGCCTCGAAGTCTGTCTTCAGATGCCAAAGTACAGATTTTTTGCATTGTGTCTACAGGCATCATATTTTCTGAATCTAAAGTGAGGACAGAGGGTCTGACAACAGGTTGCTCTCCCCAGATCTGTGACCATGTAGGGAAATGAGGGAGGATGTTTATATGGGAGAATGCCGGCATGATCACCTCTGACCCTAAAGTGGAGGGAGATGAAGGCCACAGCCTTGCAGGCTTCCATTCAAATGCTAAGACCTGAATTCCCAGGTGACCAGACCCACTGGGCCCATCTCCACCAGAGGTGACTCGACTTCTCCCTCTAGTCCCTGCCACGGATCCAAGGCTGGTGCCTGAGGTGGGAGCAGCGGGAACCCCAGCACGTCCTGGTCCAGAGGCCAGGAACACAGAGCCAACTTCACTGAGCACCTGCTGTGGACCAGAGTCAACCTCCGGGATGCTTCCTTTTGAACAACCCCAGAGGCAGGAATTACTGTTCCCATTTCACAGATAAGGAAACTGAGGCTCAGAGAACTTAAAGGATTTGCCCAAAGACACACCTAGGAAGTCTTGGATAAGGATTCCAACCCCCATTTACCTGGTTTGAATGCTCACACCTTTCTATTACGTCAGAGTGGACCTTTTAATAGACTGCTTTGCCCGTTCCACTCTACCCAGATCTAAACTGTTCCAAGTTACCCTTGCACAACATTTTATGCACAAGGAGGAACTTTCAGATGTAGCTATGCCCCTCAGTTCCTCTGGGAGGTACGTATTATATCAGTGATGGCGAACCTATGACACGCGTGTCAGAGGTGACACGCGAACTCATTTTTTTGGTTGATATTTCTTTGTTAAATGGCATTTAAATATATAAAATAAATATCAAAAATATAAATCTTTGTTTTACTATGGTTGCAAATATCAAAAAATTTCTATATGTGACACGGCACCAGAGTTAAGTTAGGGTTTTTCAAAATGCTGACACGCCGAGCTCAAAAGGTTCGCCATCACTGTATTATATTCTCCTGTTCACAAATGAAGAAACAAGGCTCAGACACAGAATGATTTGTTTCTACTCACACGTCAGCAGGTGGCGGAGCTGAAACCTGAATGTGGCCTGTTCTGAGCCCCCCCCCCCCCCCCCCCCACAGGAGAATATAATACAGTGATGGGAAACTTTTTGACCGCGTTTTGATTTTGAAAAACCAAAAATTTTTTTCGGGGGTTTCATTTAAGAAATTTTTTTTTTTTTTTTAACGGTGGAAACCAGTTTTTTTTTTATATT
>NW_005871134.1:1549930-1591006 GCF_000147115.1 Myotis lucifugus
GACAGGATATCAAATCCACCCGGCCTGGAAGCCCTCAAAAAATAGAAAAGGCGTTTCGCCAGGGTAACCGATGGGGTCCAAGAGAATGGGTTCCTGGGCTCATGGGGAGTACACGCTCTGAGAGGTTGTCACCCTCTCGCTCCCAAGACCAGCAGAGTGGAGGAGCCGGGAATTCATGGGCACATAGTTGTCTTCGGAAATTGGTGCTGTCTGATCGGCCCTATGAGTGTTTTCCCCCGGCTAGGAGGGAGAAGTGAAAGAAAATACAGCATCACTGGCAAGAAGAAACCACAGGGGTGAGGACCCTGTGCACCAAGGAGGAAAAGGCATGACCAGTGAGGTGTGCCGTGAAGCTATAAGGCAGACCCTGGGAAATCAAAGAAAGAGTGGGCAACAGGAAGTCCCCCTGTGGGAACCTTCTAGATCTCAGGCTCCCTTGGGGCGCCCTTGTAATTTTTGATAAATGTTTAGCATGAAATCTCCTTAGTGGCTGGGCCCATGAGGCTTTCCATCTGCCCCAGGCAGAGGGCAGCACAGGCCATGGCTGCATAGGTTAGTTCAGGACCTCCCTCCACGTCAGTGTGGACTCACCATTGGGAAGTCAGTGTGTCAGGCCCTGCGCTGGGCCAGGAGCATATTAGAGGCCTTGGCCCTGGCAGGTGAGGGCTGGGCCAGCTGCGCTACCCAGGCCAGCTCTCAGGGTGACTATGGGGCAGGCAGAGCTGCCAGAGTGTGCAATGCAGCAACCCTGACCACAGCCTTCCTTCAATTCTTGCCCTGTGCATCCAGAAGTAGAATTAAGCTGCTTCTGCATTGGTTACCTAATTTCTAGGCACCTGAAGCCAGGCCCAGTCTGCTCAGCTGGGGCCTGACACCTTGCAGAACTGTGGTCAGCCCCTGCAGAGGGCGGCCTGGGATCCTACATTCAAGCCATAATTATGCCTGTAGTCACACAGCCACTCCCCCAGGGGAGACCTGCTGGGTGAGGATGCTACCTGAGATCCGCCATCCCAGAGCCTGGGCCCTCTGCATTTAGACCTTCCTGTTTACCCACAGGGTTGGTGAGCCTGTGGTCTAGTGTACCTAAATACACACACTTCCTCTACAGCAGGTTCCTCAATCCAGGGAACCCTGGCTGGGTGGCTCAGTGGTTTGAGCATCGTCCTGTATACCTGAAGGTTGTGGGTTCCATCCCTGATCAGGGCGCATACGGGAGGCAATGGATCGATCTTCCTCTCACATGGACGTTTCTTATCCTCTCCCTCTCCCTTCTTTGAAAATCAATAAACATATTTTCAGGTGAAGATAAAAAACCAAACAAAACTCAAAACTCAGCCCTGGGCTCTGAACTGAGACAAGAACTAGACAGGGCCCTAAGAGGGAGATGCTATCTCTCTTCGGGTGACCTTATCCCATCTGAGCCGGCCGGAGGACGCCTGGCTGGGGCCACTCACCAGGAAAGAACTGACTCCGTCACTCATGGACTCTGAAGAGCGGCCTGCACTCTCTCCGCCTCGCTGAGGGTGGTCATAGGACTCGCAGGAAGAAGCTGTGGCAGAGGAAGGAAGACCAGATGCACACACGGTTTCCTGTGTGTGGACACTCCCCTAGACCCTCCCCCAGACCCTTCCCGTGTTGCTGAGACTCCAGAAGCCACTCCACCCCGCCCTGGGATCAGGCATTACCCTGTCACATCTCCCTGCAGCTCAGAAGTTCCTCCCAGGCTCCCAGCTCCAGTGCTGGCATCTACGTGGAGCCCCAACCACTTCACCCTCATTTATGCACCTCTCCTCTAACCACAGCCCTTACCGCCCGGGCCGCTCACCCGGCCACCACTGACTCCTGACTGATGTACACACATGATTTTACTTCTCCACCTGTGTGTGAGCTCTCTGAAGGGTAGGGTCATGTTTTCTGTGTCCCTGCCATCTCTGTCCCAAAGGGCGGGGTGACTGATCAAACAGGTGATGCACTGCAAGACTGCAGAGTGCTGAGCCAGGAGTCAGGGCCAGGTCCAAGGCCCATCTCTGCCCCTGAACAAGTGTCTCAACTACCTCAGGCCTCACGTGGAACGGAGATGAGGCTCTGTCCCATCAAATTCTCAGGGTACTACTGGCTTCAACAACAGAGCAGATATAAAACAGGCTTTGCAAGTTACAAAGCAAATGCAAATGAAAAGCATGAATATGCTAGACTTTTTCACTGAACAGAGGAGATTATGTGCAGGGCTGGAGTACTCTATGTGGAAAACGAGTGACAGTCGAAGTTAGTTCAGACTTTACACAGAGATTCAAGGGGGACTTAGGAAATGTTCTGAAGATCTAATTTTATTTTAATACTAGAGGCCCGGTACACAAACATTTGTGCACTCGGGGGTGTCCCTCAGCCCGGCCTGTGCCCTCTCGCAGTCTGGGACCCCTCGGGGGATGTCCACCTGCTGGCTTAGGCCCACTCCCAGGGGGGATCGGGCCTAAGCTGGCAGTCAGACATCCCTCTGGCAGCCCAGGAGCCCTTGGGGGATGTCCACTTGCCAGCGGGGACCAGACCTAAGCTGCAGTCAGACATCCTTAGCGCTGCTGAGGAGGTGGGAGAGGCTCCCGCCATCACTGCTGTGCTGGCAGCCGTCAGCCTGTCTTGTGGCTGAGCAGAGCTACCCCTGTGGGAGCGCACTGACCACCAGAGGGCAGCTCCTGCATTGAGCGTCTGCCCCTGGTGGTCAGTGTGTGTCATAGTGACCAGTGATTCCCAGTTGTTCTGCTGTTAGGGTCAATTTGCATATTACCCTTTTATTATATGCCTGGTGCATGGGTGGAGGCTGGCTGGTTTGCCCTGAAGGGTGTCCCGGATCAGGGTGGGGGTCCCGCTGGAGTGCCTGGCCAGCCTGGGTGAGGGGCTGAGGGCCGTTTTCAGGTTGGCCACACGCCCTTCAGGGAGGGGGGTCCTGCTGGGGTGCATGGCCAGCCTGGGTGAGTGGCTAATGGCTGTTTGCAGGCTGGCCACAGCCCTTCAGGGGTGGGGGTCCCTGCTGGGGTGCCTGGCCAGCCTGGGTGAGGGGCTGAGGACTGTTTGCAGGGTGGTCATGCCCCCCAGCAGGGACCCTCACCCCTTGAGGGTGTAGCCAGCTTGGGTGAGGGGCTGATGGCTGTTTGCAGCCTGGCCACAGCCCCTTCAGGGTAGGGGTTCCCCGTGGGGTGCCTGGCCAGCCTGGGTGAGGGGCTGATGGCTGTTTGCAGGCTGGCCACTGCACCTTCAGTGTGGGGGTCCCCACTGGGGTGCCTGGTCAGCTTGGGTGAGGGGCTGAGGGCCGCTTTCAGGCTGGCCACGGCCCCCAGCCACCCAAGCTCCCAGTGGAGGCTGGCTGGAAGCATGTATCTGGGATTTATTTATCTTCTATAATTGAAACTTTGTTGCCTTTAGCAGAGCCCACAGCAGGCCAGGGCAGGCGGGAAGCTTGGCTTCCTCCATCACCGGGGCAACCAAGCCTCCTGCTTGCTCCAGCTCCATGGCTGCCAGCCGCCATCTAGGTTGGGCTGATTTGCATATAGTCGCTCTGATTGGCTGGTGGGCGTGGCTTGGGGGCATAGCGAAGGTACAGTCAATTTGCATGTTTCTCTTTTATTAGATTAGATTTGCTCATCCACGTAGGTTTGGCTCCAGTTTGGACTGGACCTCTAAGTTGATTTTTGCAATCTTTGGCTTGATTGATAAATGAATAAAATACTATGATTTGGATTTCCAAAACCCATAATATGCTGTAATGTGGTTAAACAAGACTGTTCTATCTCCCTTGTAGGATATCAGTTTCTCTGAGGCAGGTCTGCTACACTCTCACCATGTGGGTGTCACTAACAGCCTCCAGTGCTGGATGGATGATGTCTAAACCATGTCAGTGATCAGTCTGGTCCTCACGTCTCCTGGGCACGCATGGCTACAGACTAGCAAACTGCTGAGAAGCCCCGTGCTACCTCCCCTCCCTCTGGGCCTCAGCTGGGCTTGCACTGACCTCGGTGAAGCCGGCTGTTGTCCATGGCCGGGAGGGTGTTGCGCCTGGGGATGGTGGCGGCAGAGACCGATCTGCTGTTCTCACTGATGGGGGGTCTCTGCTGAGAGCTGCCCCAGCGAGGTGTTTCTGCCTGGCTTGGCTTGGGGGGTCTGGGTGGGGGAGCTATGGCCGAGTCCCCAGGAGCACCCACTGCCATGGCATTGTGGTTCTTGTCCAGGGTGAAGGTCCTAGGGATCTGGTAGGCCGAGTTGGGGGTGGCCGGCACCTCCATATTGTCCACCAGGAGGTCCCCGAACTCCCGGCACAGGGCGTTGCTGGGCGTCTTGAAGGCGTACACGTCCTCGTTATCCGTCTCGGAGCCTGTGAGGCTGCCCTTGGTGTGGCCATGGGCGGCCAGGCTCCGGGGCAGGTCGTAGGCACTGTCTCTGAATTCTGTGTTGTGCCGGCTCGGCTTGGGGAGGCTATAGAAGCCATGGACTTGACCGCTGACCCCGTTGACACAGTGTCCGTTGCCCTGGGCAAGTTTCTGTACAGCTGTGTCACTCCTCATGAGGAAGGAGGCCCTGGTGCCCTGAGAGAAGCTGGCACTCCTAAGAGAGAAAGAAGGGAAGGGGCAGGTGGTTAGAGGAGGCCAGGACTGCCCACCCAGGGAGGTCAAACCCTGTGCAGCTCCTTGGTGCGGGAGAAACACAGGCTGTGGAGGCCAGCCGGCCTGAGGTTTGCCTCAGTTTACTAGCTGTGTGACCTTGGATAAGGCACGTTCTCTCCCAGAGCTTCAGTTTATGCATCTTCAACAATGGTGATTAAACACCTACTTTGAAGGTTATTCAGAAACTAGACTGGTATACAGATGTTCCATCAATGTCAGCCTTTAGTCTTCCCGCTACCCCCAAATGGCTGTGAGTAGCGGGGGCTGGTCTTACCAACACTCCCACATCAAGAAGCCAGTTATACTGCTAACTTGATCACTGTTTTAAGGCAAAATATACACATTTGAATACAAAGACAGAGAGACAGTAAAAAAGAACCCTAAAGTCGTCAGAAAATAGCAAACAACTCATTTCCTCCAAGTCTCTGTCTTCCCATTGTAAAATAAGTTATCCTACAGGTGCTGATGTAAGTCATAAGGAGTCATTCAGATGTTAGATATAGATTTATTTTCCGCTGTGTATTATGGCTTGTTGACAGGCATTTGTAAGGAAGCCAAAATATCTATTGGAAAATAGTTTCCTGTTTGGGAACTATATTCAGGATAGAAAGAGTTGTGTGTGTGTTTTTTTTTTGTGTGTGTTTTTTAATTTAGGTTTTTGGGCAATAAGGTAAAACCAAGCAGTTTAAAGACCTAGGAGTACAGGGATATGTGTTAGGTACCAGATAGGCCACTGATATGTTCTGTGAGCTTCACTAAGTTCCTCCCCAAGGTTTGACTCCTCAAGGTGTGACCTCCACAAGGTGTGACTCCTCAAGGTGTGACCTCCACAAGGTGTGACCTCCCCAAGGTGTGACCTCCACAAGGTGTGACCTCCACAAGGTGTGACCTCTATAAGGTTTGACCTCCACAAGGCATGACCTAGTGGGTCTCAAAGGGTCCATTTGGCCCTGAAGCAGCATAAGCCTCTGGTCTATAAGCGTGGTTTCTGAGCTGGACTTTGTGTTCTGTGTAGGTGCCTCGGGAAACTGGAGGATGAGGTTCTAAGAACGTAGGGATCCAGGTCTGGTCTTCTCTCTCTTACATTATGATTTTTCAATGGATTTCAGTTGGGGGTAAAAAAGCAGTCACTATTCTAGAACAATCCTTTGTAGTAGTGAATCTGTCTGTTGGAGTTGACCCCTGTTGGGGGCTATAAGCTGCTAAGAATCGGATGAAAAGCTCTTGGAATTTCTCACTGGAATAAGGCAGATGTTGTATATATACAATTTGCAGGCTAAATCTGCAGGGCGAGGGTGTCATAACCCCTGAGGACAATCCACGCAGCTCCTGCCTTATACAAGCTCTTCCAGCTCATGAGGAGCTTGTTACTTACAAGCGTGGCCACCAGATGGCGGCAGAGAACAGGGCCCGGAGGCCTAGAATGAGGAAGGGAAACAGGTGTCTAGGCCAGGCTCTCATGTAAACTTGCATCCATTTCAGTCACCCAACCTTCAGCAGCCCTCCTCTGTTTTCTTTCTCCCTTTCTACGCCAACCACACACCTAACCAAGCCGCCAGCCCTGGCCTAGTTCACTGGCCACTTGGCCTTGAGGTGATGCGTGCTTGGGGCAGAGGAGGGGCGGCCCAATGCAGGCAGAAGGGGTCGCGTGGTTCACATTTGTCTGTGGTGCCTTTCATTTTGATGCTTGGAATGTCCAACTCCCTGCTGGATGCTCCCATCTGCATTACTTCATGTAACAAACATGCACTGATGTCCTCCTACTTTCCGTCTGGGCTGGCCAGGCATAATGGATACAGGGATGCCTCCTGCCCTGGGTGAGGGGGGCAGGGGTGGAGGAGGGGACACACGCGGGTGAGTAAACGCTGTGGACGGATGTATACTAACTCTCCCTGGGGCGGCGGGTGGTACACAATGCCAAGGGACGCTGCTCCAAAGATGTTACCTTTGAGCGAGTCTGGCAATTGGCCAGGCAAAAGGCAAGAGAAGGGAAAAGGTGTTTCAGTTAGAGGCACAGGAAGTAGAACACAACCTGGCAAGTTCAAGGGACTGTAGGCTGCTCCGCCTGGAGCCAGTGTGCCAGGAGGCCTGATGGGAATTGGCCCCCACCACCCCTGGGAGGATTTTTAAGGTGAAGGTGGGGCTGTGGTGGGTCAGCATGACAGGTGTCCTGCAGTAGCCTTACACATACTCAAGAACAAATTCATCATTTTCCTCCTGACCCTCCTGCCTTGGAAAATAGAACCCAGTCATTCAAGCCTGTTACCCACATTATGCGTTTTCACTCAATAACCCCACAGGTCCGACTGAATCCACCCAATTCAGGCCTCCTGATTTTTCTAGCAAAAGAGTTAGAAAAAGCCTCCCTACCATCTGCCCAGAGGCTTCTCATTCCACTGACATTTACTTTCCTCACTGCCCAGTGTAATCTTTTTCAAAACTGTCTCACTGCCTTCAGGACTAAGCCACATTCCGACTCCAAAGCATCTCTCCAATCTCTTCCCGCAGGTCCACCCCCCCATCCCCACCCCCACTCCAGGCTTCCACTCGAGCCAGACTGTCCAGCGTTCCCAGCCTGCCCCATGCAGCCGTGCCTCTGGGCTTTGTTGTGCTGTTGGCTGTCTGAAGAGTTCTTACTTCCAGCTGACCAGCTCCTACTCCTTCCTTCCTCAAACTCAGCCCGAAAGGCTCCTCACCAGCCTCTACCTTGGAGCATCATCAGTCACCTGCTTAGCGCTGTTCTTGAGCAGGTAGCCATTGTTATCTGTGTTACCCACCACTGTCACTTGTCTCCTCCACCAGACTATGATTTCCTCGAGGAAAGAAACTCTCATTCATTTTTTCCCCTCAGCAACTGATGAGTGCTTGTCACAAGGTAAATAAGGAATGCATGTTTGTTGAATGAACAGCAATGAATGGAGAAGAGTTGAATGGAGAAAACCAATGAATAAAGAAGTGTTGGTGCAGCCATCCCCTTCCCTGAGCTTAGCCTAAGGCCTCTGCATCCGCAGATCCAACTCCACCTCCCCTTTCAGCACCACTGGAGGGGTCCCAGTGCCCACACCCAGCACCCTCCTCTCTAACTCCAATCTACGACTCCTCCGTAAACATGTCCTAGTAGCCTAAGCTCCAACCCCGGGCTTGCGTTGTTCACCGTTTGCTGGAGTGCTTCCTAGATGCACAAGAAGCCCTTCCAGTCCCCAGAGGTCGCAGGCCCTCCATTCCTCCTGTGCACGCCACCACCCTTCCACGGCTCCCACGGCACTCCACGCTTCCGCCAGCCCACGCATGCTGCCTTGTACTAGAGCTGCTGGGACTGCGTCCCTCCACTTCCTCAGACCCTGTGCCCTGGAAGGCAGAGGACCTGCCCTGTGCTCGGGCGCAGTGCCTGGCCTGTGGTCGATAATACTGGTACATGCTGAGGGGGACCCAGTGTTCCTTCAGGAATCAGATGGAGGAGCTGGACAAGGGAACAAACTTGCCCAAAGTTCCATACCCAGGTGGGAGTAGAACTGGTCCTACTCAAAGCCCCTCTGATTTGGGCAAGAATCGAGTGGGGAATTCTGAGCACTCAGCAATCCGGGGGCCTTCACTACGTCCTTGTAAACCTTTATGGAGGCCCATGTCGCCGTGACGTGCTGCGTTGCTTTCCTGGGAAGGACACCTGGAAGCAGGGGATGTGGAGACAGACTTCTCTCCCAGGGCTGTGGCTGAAAGCCCTCAGAAGCTGAGCATGGTGCTGGGCCAGACACATCACACGGGATGTAGCTTTTAAACCTAACAGTTCTGAGAGGCAGGTACCACCCTCACATACCAGGTGGGGAAATGTAATTGGCGGAGTTGGTGCTGGAAGATATTGGGACACAAGTGTACCGGGGAGCTCCCAGGGGGCAGAGAGAAGTTTGAGGGAAGACACTCCTGAAAGCCAGCCACTCAGTGCCTGCCTCCCAGTCCTGCTGCCCAGGGCTCCTGAGGCTGTGGGTGGGCGGGGCGAGTGCACCACTTCTTGCATGTGCTTTGGTCTTAGTATCAACCCCGAACCTCTTCCTTGGCTTTTAGGGACAGTTTCCCAGCCGCTTCATTTTTCACTTGGCCTTTTGCATTTTCACTATAATTGTATGTACCACACTACACCACGATTTCACTCTTTCCCACCTTATTAGACTACACGTACTTTAGCGATGAAGGTCCTGGTTTGATTTTTAATGGGTATGTTCCCATTTAAGGAAATCTAATATACGAATGCTTGTAGGTAGATTAACCACAATCTAGAGCTCTGTAGTTGTCACTGACAATATATTTTTTTAAATTAAAAAAATTTTTCAGTTACAGTTGACATTCAATATTATATTAGTTTCAGGTGTATAGCATAGTAGACATTTATGTAACTTATGAAATGATCCCCCGATAAATCTAGTGCCCATCTGACATCACACAGTTATTATTGTATTCCTGACTGTATTCCCTATGCTGTACTTTACACCGCCGTGACTATTTTGAAACTACCAACTTGTACCTCTTAATCCCTTCACCTTTTCACTCAGCCATCCAACCCCCTCCTCCCTCCTGGCAATCATCAGTTTTTTATCTGTGTCTATGAGTCTGTTTACTGTGTGTGTTTGTTTTGTAGGTTGCACATATAAGTGAAATCATATAGTATTTGTCTTTATCTGTCTGACTTATTTCACTTAGCCTAATACCCTCTAGGTTCATCCATGTGTCACAAATGGTAAGATTTCATTCCCTTTTTATGGCTGAGTAATATTCCATTGTATATATGTACCACCACATCTTGTTTATTCAGCTGTCTATCAACGGACACTTAATTTACTTCCATATGTTGGCTATTGTAAGTAATGCTGCAGTGAACATAAGAGTGCATATATCTTTTAGAATTAGTGCTTTAGATCAGCGGTCGCCAACCGGTGATCCTTGAGGTCTGAAAGGTTGGTGACCTCTGGTTTAAGGAAACCTTTGGAGCAGCAGTCGCCAACCAGTGGTCCGCGGACCACTGGTGGTCCGTGAAGTCCGAAACGGTGGCGACCACTGCTTTAGATTTCTTTGGATAAAAACCCAGAAGTGGGGTTGCTGAGTCATATGGAGTTCTATTTTTAATTTTTTGAGGAACCTCCATACTGTTTTCGACAGTGGCTACACCAGTCTGCATTGCCACCAACCGTGCACAAGGGTTTCCTTTTCTCCACATCCTGGCCAACACTTGTTGTTTGTTGATTTTTCAATGGTAGCCATTCTGACAGGTGTGAAATGATATCTCACTGTGGTTTTAACTTGCATTTCTCTGATGACTGGTGTCACTAGCAACCTTAAGAAGTCATTTGGACCATCCCCCTGCATCTGACCCACCCCAAATGGATCCCTCCTGTGAGGTTTAACAGCCTCCTTGAAATAAGAAGACAGAGACTGGCTCGAATCTGGAATGAGGCCCAAAGGCTGACAAACAAAAATAAATCCAATGGAACTCATGTGTCTTCGCAGACAAAAAGGGATCTGCTGGTCTTGATGGTTCAGTTCAAAGTTCCTTCCATTGGCAATGGTTACTATGCTGAGGAGTTACTTATCTTAGTTCAGTGGAAGAGCTGGGTTTTGAAAACTAAATCATTTTAACCTTAATACATATTACTCAGTACTTGAAGGAAGAATCGGGGCTGGTAGTGTAGTAAAAGTAATGATGACTAAGTTGTGGCTTTATCTCTAATGCGCTTCATCTATTGTAACTGGATAGCAGATTCCCCCATAAATGTAAAAAGGAATAGACAGAAGACTGGTGTTATTAGCCTCGTAAGTACAGATTGACTGTAGCAATCCAACCAGGCATATTTATGTCTATGCTTGACAGCAATGAATGAGCTGGTTCTCTCGTCCAGTCCCTAAAGGAACCCTGTCAGGTTATTTTGGAGATCAAATGAGGTAACAAACGTGAAAGTGCTTTGTCAACTGTAAAGCATTATTCCTCTTTTGCAGACCACCTAGTGTGCAGTGTGAATGTCAGAGGCAGTGCAGGATGAAAGCCCACCCACATTCTTGCCAGCACTTGGCATTGCTAGTCTTTTTTATTTTAGCCATTCCAGTGGAGATGCAGCAAATCTCATTGAGGTTTTAATTTGCATTTTCTTGGTGATTCAGCATTTTCCCATGTATTTATTGCCCATTCCTGTATCTTGTTTTGTGAAATGTCTGTTCGAATCTTTTGCCCACTTAAAAAAATTGGGTTGTCTTCTATTGAGTTGTAATCATTTTTTAAATATATTCTAGAAATAAATTCTTGGTCAGACATATGTGCTTTGAATATTTTCTCACGTTTTATTAGTTGCCATTTCGTTTTCTTATGGGGTTCTTTTGAAGAGCAAATGTTTGGATTTTGATAAAAACTACTTTATCATACAAGGAACAGAGTGACAGATATCTGTCAGAGGGGATGGGGGCAGAAGGGACTGGATGAAAGAAGGGGAAGGGATTAGCCAGAGAACATATATGCATGAGCCATATACATAGACAACAGTGAGGTGATAGCCAGAAGGAAGGGGGAACAAGGGCTGGGTGGAAGTGGGCAAAGAGGGGAAAATGGGGACATGTAATAGTGTCAACAATAAAAATAAAGTAAAAAACTTTATCTCCCTGACCGATGTGGCTCAGTGGTAGAGCACTGGCCTGCACACCAAGGGGTCTCGGGTTTGATTCCTCGTCAAGGGTACATACCTGGGTTGCAGGTTTGTTTCTGGCCCTGGTTCCCTGGCTCAGGTCAGGGTGTGTGCAGGAGGCGACCAATACATGTCTGTCTCTCACACACACATCCTCCCTCCCTTCCACTCTCTAAAAATCAATGGAGGAAAACTATCCTCAGGTGAGGATTAAAAACAATAACAACCTCCCCCCAAAACGACTTTATCAAATTTCTCTTTTATGATTCCTGCTTTTTGTATCCTATATAAAATTCTTTGCTTACCCCAGCAAAGATCACAGAGATGTTTCTTCTAGAAGTTTCATAGTATTAGACTTCACTTTTAGGTCTCTGATACATTTAACTTTTGAGTAGTGTGATATGAAGTAAGGGTTCTTTTAATTTTTTTGGTAAAAATATATTTTTATTGCCCTAACTGGTTTGGCTCAGTGGATAGAGCGTTGGCCTGCGGACTCAAGGGTCCCGGGTTCGATTCCGGCCAAGGGCATGTACCTTGGTTGTGGGCACATCCCCAGTGGGGAGTGTGCAGGAGGCAGCTGATCGATGTTTCTCTCTCATCGGTGTTTCTAACTCTCTATCTCTCTCTCTTCCTCTCTGTAAAAAAATCAATAAAATATATAAAAAAAAATATATTTTTTATTGATTTCAGAGAGAATGGGAAAGGGAGAGAGAGATAGACACATCAATGATGAAAGAGAATCATCGATTTGTTGCCCCTACATGCTTCCTACTGGGGATCGAGCCCGCAACCCCTGGCATGTGCCCTGACGGGGAATTGAACTGTGATCTCCTGGGTCATAGGTCGACACAACCACTGAGACACACTGGCTGGGCAAGACATGTTACATTTTGATGATTCTCTGTATGCTGAGAAATTTTGGACTAAATCCTGAATATTGCGATCTTAATGTTGCCTCTGAAGAATGTTGATGATTTTGTTTTTGCAGGCAATCAACTTGGTTAGGTTCAGATCAAATTTTGCCTCTTCTGTGTGGTAGTGCAAATCTCAGATTTGTTTACAAAGCCTCTGCTAGGTTGGTTTGGGACTATCCCACACTTAGAACTGGAACTCCTAAGTTCTTTTTCAGAGTTTCTATCTCTCTCCTAAATTTAACAATCTCTTCACTCATTATCAGCCCCCCTCCATATATTAAAGCAATAAATATCATCACTGAAAGTCTTGGTATTCTAACTCCAAAATTTGGGTTTACTTTGGTTTGTTTCTATGAACTGAGTTCTCTCAACTATGGGTCAACTTTTACAGTTTCTTCATGTGTCTAACAATTTCTCATTGTATACTACATATTTCGGGTGATAGGAATTTCCTTCATAGGAAAAGCCATGGAAGTTGGACCCACTCAGTGTGAGTCCCTTCTTTCAAGAGTCAAATCTTTTCCAGTCTTTGCCTGCTTTTTGATTGCTCTTACGGGCCTTCAAACAGTTTTTGTGTGTTTTTTCCAGAGTTTATAACTGTTACAGTATGTTTAGTATCATTCAAGCTACTCCACTACTACCAGAAACTATATAGTCTTTCTAGACCGAAGAACGCTTCCTTTCCACCCCCCATTGGAATTCTGCCAAAAAAAAATGTCTGAACTAATTTTTTCCAAAAATATCCCTGAGGTTCTGCTCATCACCCTCTTGCTCCAACACCCACACAAGTGAAAACAAAGACACAGAGAACAGCACAGTGGTCAGGGCCCCACAGCAAAGGCGCTTCCCCAGCTGCAGATACGTTCTATCACCTTTACTGTGTTTGCTCTACAACACGGGTCTGTCCAAATACTAACTATGTGCCTACTGGTGCCCTGGATCTTCAAAGAACAGTAACATATTAGTATCCATAATATGAGGCAGAGAGTTCCAAGGGCTGTGAGGGAGATCATCAAAACTTGCTACGGTAATTCAGAGGAGAGATGAATTTCCAGAGGTTTTGCAGGGAGTGGGCCCCAAGTGCTAATTCAAGCAGAGACATATATGTATTTGTTCTCTTGCTGTAGCAATATCATGGGACTGGAGGTCGTGGTAGCTTCTAATATTGTATAAGGTCAAAGCAGGGGTGGAGGACCATTTTTTCTGCCAAGGACCATTTGCATAATTATAACATCATTCCCGGGCCATACAAAATTATCAACTCAAAAATTAGCCCGTTATATCTGGTCAAACATTTAATTAACTTACCCCTAATGCCTTGGCAAGACCAGACCAAATGATTTCTTAGGCCTCTTATGGCCCACGGGCCGGATGTTCGCTACCCACGACTTAAAGTGTGAACTGCAGACAATCTAAATGGCATCATACGAAGTTTAACAGAAAGGCAGGACTTCAGGACCCACCACAGGCCTCCTCAGTCAGAACCAGCATTTCTACAAGATCCCTGAGTATTTCATATGCGCATTAAAGTCCGAGAGGCATTAAAATAAAGCACTTTGTCCTTCACTGGAACTATGGCTGTAAGAACTTTTGCACATCCTCTACTCTCGGGAAATCAGCCATGTAGTAGGAGGGGATGAGGCACAGGAGAACAACAGGTGACATGGACTGAGCATCCACTACTTGTCATTTTACACTCATTAGGGAGCCTTTGCATTGGTTATTTCCATTCAGCAGGCAAGGACATTGAAGGTCAAGAAGGTTAACCAAGTGGCTCAAGATCACAAGGACAGTGGCAGAGCCTAAATTTGAAGCCATATCTGTAATCTGCTTTTCATCGCAGCCACTGCCTGCACCTGAGCTGTGGTTCAGGAGCAATCAACAGCTGTCATGGTTCTGCCATGAACGAATTCAGTGACCCTGGTTAATTCATTCTACCTTTTTAGAACACAGCTCTTCAGGTCTAAGTTGATGGAGGCTCAACTCATGAAAGTTCACAAACAAATGAATCAAATGGGTATTTGAGGCATCGCTACGTCTGAGTTTTGGGAGCTTCTGCCGGGTGATGGCAAATGACTCAGAAAATCAGAACCAAGGTAACACAGAATGGAGAAAATATTACAGGGCCAGACATGAGAAGACCTGGGTTCTAGTCCCACTTCTGTCATTTACTAGTCGTAAGCGTCCTCCATGTCTTCATCTATGAAAGGGAGATAAACGATCATACTGGCTCTCTCTCAGTGTGTTCGACTGGATCGAGTGAGGTTATGCATGAAAATCTTCTGTGAAGTGAAATATTAAAACACCCAGTCCTTTAATTGCCTTAATTTTCATAACACAAATTAGATAGCTATAAATAAATTAATTAAGGAACATGATTTATAATCTTCTGGCCATGGTAGTGATTGGCAAATAGCTCTGACTAAGCTCTGTGCTTTTGTTTATCCTAACAGTAGAAATAAAAGGCAATAAACATATGTAAGCACAGGCTCTGCACCTGTGAGAGAGCTGGTGGTGGCAGAAAAACAAAACCATTATTCTAGATCAGGGAGTCCTTGCTGTAGAGTTGGCTGTGATGATGAAGTTTCATGTCCGTATTACCCAGTATGGTAGCCACTAGCCACATGGGGCTACTGAGCACTTGAAATGTTGCTAGTGCAACTGAGGAACTGAATTTAAAATTTTATTGTTTAAATTAAAATTCAAATTTAATTAGCCACAGGTGGACAGTGGGACCATATATAACACTGAGATGTGCATTTGTTCAATAATGTGAAGGCTTTGTGGCTATCTTCTTAAGGACAACAAATAAACTAACTTGTCTTTTTCCAATTCTGAGACACTAGCCCTAAAAGACTCCCCCCCCAATTAAATAAAAAGTTTTTATAGCATGATTTTTAACAATGGGAGGTGTCCCTGGAATCCAATTATCACTGTATAGCAACAGAGATGATACCAATAAAATGTGACCGTTGCCTAAGTGAAGAAATGTTTTGTCCTATAAGTACATACTTTATCACCTGAAAAGATAAAATACTGTACCCCCTTGTGTTTAAAATGAAAGCACGGAGACGGAAAAGTGCTGGGCCCAGTGATTGCATCTCCTACCTGGTGTTCTCCACTCTCCGGCTTAGGCACTGGTGCAGGTAGAGATACTCTTGGGGTGCACTGGTGGACAAGGTGGGCTGCATGTGGTTGGACATGGGGGGCTCGAAGGTGAACAAGGTCGGCTGGCTGGAGTGGGATGGGGCTGAGGATTTTCGTTCTCGGAGAAGGTGCTGATTGGAGCTGCTGAGCTCGGCTGGAGAGGAGCGGGCGCCGTGACTGGCTGAGGAAATGTTTCTCAGTGAATCTGTGAAAAGGAGAAAGGACTCTGTGAATGAAAAAGGAAAGAAAGGTGTCCTTATTCCAGAGTGGGTTGTCTGAGCAAGAACTATCCAGTGCAGACGGATGGTCCAGCTGCAGTGCTGTCTCCCTCCCAGAGAGGAAGCTGGGACTGGCCACATGGCAGAGAAGGAGATGCCCTGATCTGCCTTCACTTCCAGGAGGTGTGGCTCCCGTGGCCCAGGGGTGCGGCTCTGGAGCAAGGCCAGCCCCTGGGCAGGAGGTACCACTGCCTTCCTTCTCTTTGGTGGCTCTGCTGTCACCACCCCCTCAGAGCTAAGGCTGCTTTGTGAAATGACGCTTTGCTTCTTGAAGACTCATCCACTGAGACCCTGGGCTGAGCCTTCCTGTATTAATGGTAAAGGCACACATGTACTTGGAGCTGTCCCTCCACATGGGCCCCGGTGCCTCCTGCCTGCCTTCCAAGTCCTCTGAGGAGGGCAGTGTCTCCCGTTGCCCACCATTTGCACCTACCACGCTGTCCATTGGTCTTTTTTCTCTTAACTCTCATGCTCTTACCTGTGGTGCTAGGAAGGAAGCGAGGTATTAAAGGCAGTTACGAGCTTAGAGCTACACCCCAAGCCAAGGGCATGATTTATTTGGCTGGCTCTGTAAGCTTGGTTCAGATTCTTAGCATATAAGGCTGTTCACAGTCTGACCTATTTCCTGCTTTTCTCCTCCCCTATGCAAGGCAGTTGGAAGCTTCATCGGCCCCTGAACACCCCAGCCCCTTTCATGCTTCTCTGTTTCCGCTGATGTGTCCCTTCCACCTGGATCTCAGTCCCACTCTCTGGCACTCACAAGCCGACAGCAGACCCGGCATGGATATCACATTCTCTCTGAAACCTTCCTGGACTTGGCCATTGTTCTGGGAGCCAAGAGCACCTGGCCCTCGCCTCTTATGTCCACTGTCACCGTGCTTCCGTGCCTAGCCCACGGGTTTCTAAGAACAGTGATTGATGTCTTTACGGTCTCCGCATTTACCTAATAAAGGCAGGCACATAGAAAGTTCTGTCTGTGTTTGCAGAAGAGGCAAACATATTCACTCAGCATATAATAGTTCCCTAACAGTGGAACGCCCTGTGCAAAAGAAATAAAGGTTTAAAGGTTTAAAGATGTAATTTCTGGCAATGTGAAGGCTAGTAGGGGACAGTAGTTTAGTGGTGGTGATAGTGGCTTTCTAGGGTCCCTTCAAATCACTTCAGAGGGGACATAGTTCTGCTTCCACTCCCTGTTATCTGACCTACCTCAGTCGGTGCCCTCTGCAAGGCCCTAGGCAGACTCACCAGCTCATACAGCTCTGCAGCTAAAACCCTCCAATGGTCCCTGACGCTGGGCAGGACAGCCTCTGCCCGTGCACAGCAGAAAAAGCCCTGTGCCCTGGGGAGAAACAGTTCCAGCGACAGCTGAACTGACCTTCAAAGAGAAATCCCACTACAGGCCTCGTAGTGAACTGGACATGTGTTCACAGACTCACTGGCTTCAGTACTCCATTCCATTTGCAGGATGAACTCTCTAATGGTAGAGGAGAGAGGGCTCAGGCAAGAGGACCAGAAGCCATGGCACCAGGATGAACACAAGTGGCTGCTTGACAGGACACAGGGAAGGTAAAGAGACCTCTGTTGCAATCCTACAGTCGCCGTGGTCTTTTGGGCTCCTCCTCCCACTGTCCCCCTCTTCAATGAACCTCCTCTCCTTCAGGATTCTTCCAGACCCTGCCATAGCTTCAATCTCATTCAGGAGAACCCTTGGGGTATCCTGTCCCCTCTTGCAGCTTCAGTTACCACCTGTGTGACGAAAACCCTGCAGTCCTGATCCCTCGCCCAGATCTCTCTCCTGTCACATGTCCCTCTCTCTGTTATGCACCTCCACTCAGATGTCCCACAAGCAGGTCAAGCTCAGCAACCTAAACTGAACTCCCAACCTCGCCCGTGTTCTCCCTCTCAGTGAAGTACATCAATGTCGCCTCCCAATCAGATCTCCCAGCCAGAAACCTAGCCCTGACCTGTGAGTCCTCCCTGTTCCTCAACACGGCATCCTCTCCGTTTCTGCCTTTAAAACCCTTCAGGGGACCCCTGTTAGCCTCAAGATGACTTCCAAAGCTCGCTCTATTTTCTTCTTGGAGTGATGACTATTTTCTAAAATTCGATGTGGTGATTTTGTTTATCTCTTCAATCGAACTGGTTTCCTGTTTACCTCTTCAACCTTGTTTCTCACCAGTACTTCCTTGTATTTTAAAGAGAATTTCAGGAAAACAGCAACCCTCTGTCATCACTCTGTAGATTGGGCTGTAAGCCCAGGAAGGGCTGAGAGTCTATGCTTTTACCATACCTCATCTCCAGCACCCACTACTCCATAATGTGTGTGGATGAACGAAACAAAGTACATGGGATAGGAAGTCATACTCCCTCAGTCACTCATTGACTCCTCACTGGCCAGGTTCCCCAGCAGGACAAGCAAGGCCATTTGGTCACAACCTACTTATCCTGCCTTGTTACCCCCGACACATCCTTCATTGAATGCATGGCTGTGGGTCTGTGTAAGGGAGGAGTGACTTGTCCTCCCCTCTGGGACCCTCTGCCTCCAGCTCAGGCTGCAGAAGCAAATCTGTGACCCAGTCTGTTTACCTGCAGACCCAGAGAAGTCCCTTCAGCTCTCTGAGTCTTGGTTTCCTTATTCACATGGACATAGGGTGTTTGGAAGGATGAAATGCATTCAGGGTCTAGACTATTCTGCATGTTGTAAGTACTCAAAACATGTTCTAGTACTTCTGTATCCCTGGTGCCTAGGAGGTGTGTGTGTGTGTGTGTGTGTGTGTGTGTGTGTGTGTATAACCCAGCACATAGTGAGTCTTCAAAATATATATATCTGTTGATTAAATAAAAGAATTTTCTCTGGAACAAAAATCCAAATATGCTTGTTTCTTGTGGTCAAGATTAGAGAAGAATTTTAAGTCTGTTAATAAGTTGAAGCAGAGCTGGGCCCACAGGCACCTGGAATTCTATCCTACCAGCGTGAAGCCGTGTCTCTGAAACCATGGGTTCCGTAAGGGTTTGAAGCCCCATCAAAGTTCCTTCTAAGCTGTTTTGGGACTCTCTTTGCCAAAATTCCACTTCTGGTTGCAACTTTAGAAGATCTCTACCTGAATTCATGTGATTATTCCTTGGTGCCTGTACTGGGATGACCAGTGTCGTCCCCCCCCCCCCGCCCCCGCCCCGCCAAACTCCTGTCTACCTGGAATCTTAGAACGTGACCTCATTTGAAAATAGGGTCTTCAAGATGTAATTAGTTAAGATGAGGTCATACTGGATTAGGGTGAGCCCTGACCCAATGTCTGGTGTCCTTGCAGGAAGAGAAAACAAAGATACAGGTACACACAGAGTGGATGCCATGTAATGACGGAGGCAGAGACTGGACAAAAAAAATGCAACATGTCCACACAACGGAATATGGTTCAGCCGCAGAAATGAATGGAATACTGCTACCTGCTGCAACATGGACGGATCTTGGAAACACGATGCTAAGTCAAAGAAACCAGTGATGAGACTACAGTTGTGGGGTTTCATTTACGTGAAATGTCTTAAATTGGCAAATCTATAAAGATAGAAAGTAGGCTATTGGTTGCCTGGGGGTGGGAATGGATAGTGATTGCTATGAGTACAGTAGGTCCTTGGGTTAAGTAGATCTGTTCTTAGAGCGCAACATAACATGATTTTCGCTGTAAGTCAGAACCCACCTACATAAGCACCTATGTCACTCACATGGAGCATATACACAGCAGTAATGAAGTGAAACAGTAAAAAAAATTCAAAAGAAAGATAACAATTCCTGACCTTTACTTGTGGTAAATAAATAATAAAAAACATAAAGCACATATGTATGTCGAAATGACAGAACTTTTTTTTTTTAATAAATAAATGGGAGATGGCAATGTAACCACAAAACGACATAAGTCGAGTCCGACGTGACCCGAGGACTGTCTGTATATGTTTCTTCTTGGGGTGATGAGCATTTTCTAAAATTTGATTATGTTGGTTGCACAAACCTGTGAATATACTAAACCACTGAACTGTGTACTTTAAGTGGGTGAATTTCGTGGGAAACAAATCTCAGTAAATTTATAAACCAGACCCACAGTTTGACAGCTCCTCAAAAAGTTAAACATAGAGCTACCATATGACCTAGCAATTCCACTCATGGGTATATACCCAGGAGAATGAACACATATGTCCTCACAAGAACTTGTACACGAATGTTCCCAACAGCATTATTCATAATAACAGCCAGAAGTAGAAACAATCCAAATGCCTACAGACTGATCAATAAATAAACAAAATGTGGCATATTTATACAATGGAATATTATATACCAGTAAAAGGAACAAAGTCTGAATACATGTTATAAAATGTATGAACCTTGCAAACATTATGCTAAGTAAAAAGAAGCTAGATTTCATTTATATAAAATGCTCAGAATTGGTAAATATAGTCAGAAAACCAGATGAATGATTGCCTAGGGCTGGGGTAAGGATGGGAGTGGGAAGTGATTGCTAATGAGTGTGAGATTTCTTTTTGGGGTGATAATAATGTTCCAAAATTAGATGGTAGTAGTGGCTGCACAACCCTGTGAATATACTAAAACACATTGACTTGTATACTTTAAGTGGGTGACACATGGTATGTGAATTTAGAAAACACACACATACAAAGACACGAGGCCTTTGCCAAGTATGAAGTGTTAAGTATAGGCAAGAGCTTAACAATAGTCTAATTAAAGACATCCAACCCTCTCTGCTTATTTCCTTTTTGAAGAGGAAACTGAACACTCAATAAACACCAAGTCCTTACTAAAGTATACTTTCTTTCCTACCTAAAGTTCCCTATACCTGCTCAGGGCTTCCCCCACAGATATAGCAAGGCATTGGGAATTTCAGCAAAACAGAATAGCAAGAATGCAAGGTTTGGGATGAAAAGGCCCACGTGGTTTAAAATCCGACCTCAGTGATTGGACCTCCTGCAAGTGGCAGGAGTCAGGAGACCCAGGGTCCAGTCCAGCTCTGCCACCCGCAGCTGGGAGACTGGATGGCCCGTCCCAGCGTTGGTTCCACACTACCAAGTGGGGAGGATACGCCCTGGCCTGCCTGCCAGTCTCCCTAGGCTGTAAAAGATGAATGAGATAAGGGTGTGCAAACAAATCCGTCCATTTGCATAAACCGCTCAGAGGATTTGTGGGTACCTCCTTCCAGAGGGAAGGAAAGAATGGTAAAGATAGAGGAAAAGATTAAACGGAGCAGTGAGTGGCTGGTTTTGTTACGTGGCTGGAATGATTGAGGTCATTAGGAAGGTCAGTTATAGAGCAAGAAGCAAATGGACGTTTCCAGACTTCTGGCCTGGGCTTCTATCTCCAAGTCTAGACTGAAGATAATGCCAGAAAATGCCTGAGTCAATTTGTTTTCTTTTAAACGGGATTTTGTTTTTCCTCTTCTTCCTGGCTTCTCTTTAGGGCCCTACCAAATCACTCCCCTTCCTTTCCACAATCACCCCTGGGAAGCTGCCCAGCACACAAACACTCCTCCCACCTTCTTGCATAACTCTAGAACAGGAAAGCTTGAAGGATTTCAGTAGAGGAGCCCAGCCCGGCCAGCCGGCCAGGGACTAGTGATAACAGGAGCAGGAAAGGGGCGGGTGGCGGGACTTTCTGGAAAAGGTGACTGGCCAAGTAATGACTGGTTCCCTTATCTCAATGCCCTTTTATCTTTCTCCTCTCCCTCAGAATCCCCACCCCAAGCCTCAGTGGGTCTCAGAACCCATAACGTGGTGGATGAAAACACAGGCTGGAGCCAGGATGGATTGAAAGCCTGGCTCTGCTGACTCCTGGCTCTGTGGCCTTGGACAGGTTACAGAAACCTCCACGACTCTCCCGTGTTTGATGGAGAGAATACATATTTTGCAGGGCTGCTGCAAGGACTGGAGACCATTTGTGGAAAGCATCAAGCACAGGACCCCACCCTTCTTGCTGCGCCTGTTTCTGGAGTATCCATGGAACTGGTTGAGACCTTGAAATCGGCCAAGAGGAATGGAGTTTCTTTCTAAGCTAGAGCGGACGCTTGGGAAGCAACTGGTGTCACTGTTTTAGTCACAGATATACTCTATGAAGGTGTTATATGCAGAACGAGGAAGACCAAAAAGGACAACACTGACCATAATAATCACAGCTGCCATTTACTAAGCACCCACTATGTACCTGTAGTCTACCCCATGAGCTAGATATTACTTCTATTTATTTGTGTGTGTTTTGGGGGGCGGGGAGGGGAAGGGGAAACTGAAGCTCAGAAAAGTTATAATGGGCTCTGGGGTCACACTGCTAGGAAATGGCAGAGCCTGGATCTGACACAGATCTCACTATCTTCATAGCCAGTCCTTTTCACCCGTGTAGAGAAAAGAGCTCCCACAAGATCCCTGTGAGGGATGGTACTGGCCTTCTGGGAGGCAGAGTCAGTGAAGAGAATGAGGGTCTAGGCCAGCCGTGGGCAAACTACGGCCCTCGGGCCGGATCCGGCCCGTTTGAAATGAATAAAACTAAAAAAAAAGAAGACTGTACCCTTTTACGTAATGATGTTTACTTTGAATTTATATTAGTTCACACAAACACTCCATCCATGCTTTTGTTCAGGCCCTCTGGTCCAGTTTAAGAACCCATTGTGGCCCTCGAGTCAAAAAGTTTGCCCACCCCTGGTCTAGGCACAGCTCTGTTGCCAGGGACCCTGGGTATGCCACGTCACCTTGGTGGGCCTTTCCTTTCTCTGTTTATACAAGGAAGAACTCGCATTAGATCATGGATACACCTCAAAGTCATCTTTGGGAAACTTAAGAGAGGTGTTCCACATAAGGCCTAATGAGTCATGTTTACACAGAGATTTAGATTAAGATCCACTGGCTTGGAGTTTAACAATCTCTGGTTAAGTTCAAAGCAGAGTTAGAAAGGTTAGGGTCAACTGAAATATCAAGGGCAAAGCGAGCTCTGAAAGTCAAACGAAAGAACACATTCTTCCAAAAATCTTTCTCTGTATCATCAAAAATTTAAATTGGAAACCATCCAAGTTCTCCCTGGCCCTTCATATCCTCCGACCACGGCCAACTGCAAAGGAATGAAGTGTAACAGAAAGAACCCTGATGTGGATTCAGAAACCTAGAGGCCCAGGATCTGAAACTCTTACCACGGGGCCTTGGGAAAACCTTGCCATCTCTGCGCACCTCCTTTCCATACTGTCACACGACGAAGCGAAGGCCCACCTCACAGGGGTCTTTCAAGGAGCCGATGAGATGAAATAAAGGCGAACAGTCACTACGAGATGCTTAATAAATGGTTGTTGGCTTGACACTTGTTCATTTCCTGGTTTATTTCGATAAGTGGAATGGTTTAAAATTCTAAGGGTTCTAATGGGGAAATGATGGGTGAAATGATACTTAAAACAGTAGAGGTAGAGGATTCTGTGGGGTGAGTGGTCCCTGTAGAAAGCTTCATTGAAAAACAAGGATCAGATGGGTGCTGAGGGGAAGACTGGATCAACAGCTCCAGGACAATTTTAACTCACAGTCCCAAGCCTAAAATTATGTAAGAGGGAAAAATGGCCCTGAATCCTCTGGCACACATCAGCATTACAGGAGTTGTTCATACATTTAAGGCCAAACACAAAATGGCTTCACTTTACACATTAAGTTACATAACATGGCAACTGGAAGAGACCCCAGGGTTCCAATTGCTCATTCATCACTGCTGCCCTCCCCAGTCCCCAAACTTCTCATTTACAGTTGGAGACACTGGCCCCAAAATGTGAGGCTACTTGTCCAAGGCCACACAGTGCAGTGGGTCAGACATGAACCCTGGAACTCGAATGCAGATCTCCTCGTCTGGGGGTCCTACTCTACCAAGAGAAACATGCATCGATGTGAATGCAGATGTATTCTCCATAACGCATGGCGGGCGGGGGGGGGGGGGGGCGGGGGTGGTGTGCAATCCAGTCAAGAGATCTGAACACCAGGACACTGGCTGGAAGGACTGTTATTTCGTGTTTATATTGTTTATAACGTTACTCACATTTGCATGGTAAATAAACGTTTGCTGGATCAAACTACTAAAGACTAGTATAAATAATTCCCCAAGTTCAAAAATATTATGTCTCTTAGTGTTTATAAAAACTATAAAGCAGAAGAAGAAGAAAGGGGAGGCGGAGACAGGCAGTAACATGAGACCCCAGGAGATCTTGTGTGGACTGGGCTCCCCCACCCCCTCCCGAGGAAGGATCTGAGAAAGAACACCATCGCAGAGCTCCGAGCCAGGTCAGAGCATTCTGACCTTGACGCAGACCATCTCTCAGTATACTTGAGCAGAAATCGATTCTGTGGAGGGCACAGGGGAAAGAGAGTGAGCAGCTGTAGCTTAGAGGCACGCCACAGTCCCTGGCCACACATCCTTACATAACCTCTTCTGTGCTGGGGCATCTCATTTTAGAGCTGGGAAACTAAGGCCCCCGAGCCAATGCCACGAGTTCCAGAGGGTCTCTAGGTAGAACAGAGTGTGGCTTCCTCTAAACCTTTCCTAGTACTTCGTTTTGCTGTTTATTTTATGCTGGGAATTCACATGTAAAACTAGACTGTGAGCTGTTAGAAGCCAGGATCTAGGCCACTCTGTTCTCTGATGGGGTTTACTCAATGCTCTGTGTCCAAGTAAACTTCCAGATGCAAATAAGAAGGTGTTCAATGAACATACCCTGGCAGTGACATGTGTCAGAACCTTTCCTCTTCAGGATGGAAGAGTGAATGAATAGCTCCAGGATCCAAATGTACAGGAACTGTTGTCACTTGTGAGGTTTCCTGGGCCATGTGTGTTTCTGGTGTTGGACAGCCAGTTATATTTGGGGTCCTGCTCATTTTAGAGAGACCAGGTTACAAGCTTTGTTCCCACCTTCCCTGCCACACCTACAGCACATCTCACCTGCTCACTCTTGTCGTTTCCTTAGGGTCATGAGCACTGATTGTGGGACCTATGGACCAGGAGGTCATGGTTTGATTACCGGTCAAGGCACATGCCCAGGTTGTGGGCTCAATCCCCAGTGTGGGGCATGCAGGAGGCAGCCGATCAATGATTCTCTCTCATTACTGATATTTCTATCTCTCTCTCCCAATCCCTTCCTCTCTGAAATTAATAAAAAAATGTATTTTTTAAAATAAAGGGTGGGTCTTGTCCTTGCTCGATGAGCTTATGTTGCAGTTGGAAAGAGCACATTTACATTCAGGGCAGCACTGCTCCCTTCCCCCAACGAACCCGGGAACCCATTAGTCTTCCCCTAGGAATCAGTCCATCCAGTCAGCACCATGAGCTCACATGTAAATGATGCATTTGACCCTTGTGACCTTCCCACAAAAATACCACTGTATCTTTAAGCTAGCCGCTTCAATAAGAGGTGAGCATCTCCCTCCTTTCACAGTGACTTTCACTAAGAGGACAGTCACTAACTGGCCATCGGTGGGAACCACTAGCGTCAGAGATGACAGGGGCAGGAGCTAATCAGGAATCATTGGCAGCAGCAGTGATCACGATCTGGGGGGCCAGCGAGGCTGGGATTCGGAGCGCCAGCCGCATTACCTGAAGCAGAGCCTTGGCTGCCGGAGAGGCAGTGTGGTGCGGAAAGGAACATCAATTTGGAAATCTGAATCTCTGCTTATTGGCTGTGGAACCTAGGGGTGGCATCTGAATCTAAGAGTCCTGATTTGTAAAAATCTGTAGAACAGCGACCTGTAGGGTTATGCTAGGCAGTGGTTCTCAACCTGTGGGTCGCGACCTCTTTGGTGGTCGAACGACCCTTTCACAGGGGTCGCCTAAGAACATCCTGCACATCAGATATTTACATTACGAGTCATAACAGTAGCAACATTACAGTTATGAAGTAGCAACGAAAATAATTTTATGGTTGGATCACAACATGAGGAACTGTATTTAAAGGGCCAGAAGGTTGAGAACCACTGTGCTAGGGAGTGAAGTGCGTGGGCTCTGCAGGCCAGCGCTCCACCCGTGCATGGTCTCCCTCAGCACCCACCGGGGGAGGTTGCTGGTGCAAGAGAACCTCTTAAAGTCTTTGTTCACAACCCTCCCAGGTTTGACCAGGGCCAGGACAGGTCCCAGAAGGTGCACATGGACTCAACAGGCCTTTGTGTCGTGATAGGGGACTGGAGGGGCCGAGAGCCTGGCAGGACCTAACTTTCTAATTTTCTTTGGTGCCAATTAATACGAAAATGTCTGCTGGATTATGACAGAGAGTGGACTACATCTGCAGATCAACCTGGGGAGAACTGACATGTTGACAATATTGAATGTTCCACTTATGACAGGATATCTCTTTCCACTTACTGGGTCTTCTTTAATTTCTCCCAGCAATGTTATTCTCTGTAGAGCGATTTTGCATGCTTTTTTTGTTGTTGTTGTTGTTAAATTGATTCCTAAGTACTTTATTTTTTGATGCTATTGTAAAAGAAATTTTAAAAAATTGTTCTCCAATTATAGGTGTGCTCTCAACAACTTTGACATTTAGAATAGGCTGGAAGTTGTCAAGGCAGTGATCTTTGCAGATTCAAAATAAATCGACTTACTCAGTGCTGCAGAGCTCTTAGGAAATGCCCAAACCAGGATTCAAGCTCAAGCTTTTTATGCACAAAGTCGAGGGCTCATTCTATTATGCAGCTCTATGTGAGGTAGATGAGAAGCGTACACCTCTAAGTTACAAGAGCTAAACACATATCCAGTGGGATTAGAAAAGAAAACCACTTAAATATGACTAATACAGAAACTAAGACCCAGAGTGGTCTTTCCTGATCACCCCACCTAAATGGTTTTCTAGTCACTCCTTATCCCATTACCTTCTCTTATTTTCACCAAAGCACTATTGCTAGCATGTAAACATTTTGTTTTTGAGCCATCCCTTCCCACTAAATTATAAGCTCCTTTAAGAGTTTGGATCTTACATATCCCATTCATCACTGATATCTCAGTGTAGTGGCCATAAAAATATGGCTGTCAGGTTTCCTGATGTGGACAGCATCATGGACCGACAGCCCCGGCTGCTGGCCCTCTGCATCCCCTTAACTCCCCACGGCTATTCTCATGCAGTGACAACGATGGAAGACTAATACAGGCCTGTTCCCGCGGGACACGGGACTCCCTTACTGGGGGCCCTGGGGCTTGAGAACTTCCCCTGACCTGGCTGAAACGGTCTTACCAGGCACTGCAGTCTAACCCTGCTCCCTTCCGTCTCCCCTTCACAGGTGTCAGTCCTGTGTCCCATGAAGGCTTTCCTCCTCCCATTGTCTCTCCAGCACGTCTCAAGTCATCTTGACAGCTGCTTCTCAGACAGCCCAACTAATATAGTCCTAAAACAGTACTTGATGAACAAATGGTGGTCCAGGTTCATATTGCAGGCAAACCACAGACCCAGAATCAGAACCCAGGTCCCTGCTCCCTCACTCCAAAGCCTTTTCATCACCAATCATGTGAGAAATACGTTTTTGGCACCTTTGGCCAGAGGGCCACTGCTCTGATGAATCTGAGGGGAAAATGCATCCCCCAATGGCCAAGTCCCACAGCTGCCCTCCCACCTCTGTGAATAAGTATGCGGACCATAGTGGGCGTGAAAACATCTGTCCTAGGTTCAGAGAGAACTAAAGCTATGGCTTAGGTCAACAGAGAAAGCTGGCTTAGGCTGAAATGAAAGGCAGCAAGACCTCGGTGTGTTGCCTCTTAAAGGGACGTAGGGAGAGCAGCCACACTGGCAAAGCTAAAGATGGTCATCAGAACAGAGCAGAGACGGCCGTGAGTCTTTCCCAGGTCTTGGCGCACGAACTGAAGCTCCTGTGCAGGTACTGTGACCGCTTGAGGTGAGGAATCATGTCTAGAATTTCAGGGTGAGGCTTCATAGTTAAAAGCATGGATTCTGGAGCCAGACTGTCTGGGTTTGAATCCCAGCTCCTTGACTTACTAGTTGTATGAACTAAGGAAAGCTACTGAACCTCTTTGCGCTTTAGTTTTCTCATCTGTAAAATGGGAATAATAATGGGTATCTACCTTGCCCTGGATGGCTAGCTCAGTTGGTTAGAATATCCTCCCAATACCCCAAGGTTGCGGGTTCAATCCCTGGTGAGGGCACATACAAGAATTAACCAATGAATGCATCAATGAATGGAACAATAAATCTAGGTTTCTCTCTCTCTCTCTCTCCCTTCCTCTCTCTCTCTAAAATCAATCAATATTTTTTAAAAAAAAATTATTGCAACCACTGAATGCTTAAGTAAGTGGAACAAATCAATTTCTCTCTCTAAAAATCAATTAATAAAAAAAATTGGTATCTACCTCACAGGATTATTTGAGTTAAGATCTGAGAAATACTTAGAACACTGCCTCATAGATAGTTAGCTCTATGTATATATTAGCTTTTATGATCAGCAACACATTTAAAAAGACATCTTTGTCTTTGAGCACCTCAACAACTTATGAGTAATGCATCTCAAATCAGGAAAGTCAGTCATGTTTATTTGATAAAATATTAATCACACACACAGTAAAAACGTTTTTGAGTTTGGGCAAAATGATAGAGTTATTTCAGATGTCTCAGTTTTGGGGAGATAAGATTAGCATGGTACACATTTCACAAGACTGCTGTAAAGGTCACAGAGGAGGCAGTGACAACTTATCAGCCACACATTCCAAGATACTTAATGAGTTCTTATCACATGCCACACATTACATTATATGCTTTAAGTGAACTCTCATGTAATCTTCACAATAATGTTGTGAAGAATGTCTTGTTTCTATTTTACTGATGCAGAAATTGAGGCTCAGAAAAGTAAACTAACTTACCCAAGACCATGTTTAGATTGAACTCATCAGTGTTGTGCATTCATGGATTCCCAAGACCCGTGCTCTTTGTACTAAATTAACTTTTTAAACCAGCACATATATAAAAGCACTTCATAAATCGTAAGGCCTTTTTATGCAAGTACAAGATGATATCATCCGCAATATCACCTGGAACATTAGCCAAATGTAAAAAAACCCAGGTTTCAATTCTACCCTTGCCGGTTAGCTGTACAATCTTGAGCAAATTAGCTCTCCTCTCTCGCCTTCCGAGGAGCTTGGAACTAAACCCTCTCTAAAGGCCCTTCAAGATCTAACATTCTAGAATTTTCTCATGCGATGAAAGCTTCTCCCTTCTCTGTCTTGACTATTTGGCTAATACGTTTTGTCAGCCACGAAGAGCTTTGTTCACCGATTCATCCACAAAGGGGTGAGAAGGTGGGGAACAGTGAACATTAGATGACAGATTTGTAAAATAAAGCTTAGGCTATTGATATACCCTGTCTCTCCTGCCTAGTTAGTACATCATCCATTTTGAGTGTGTGTGTTTTTTTCCTTTTTTTGGTTTGTTTTTCATTGTACTTTATACCATTATTTCAATATACAGAATTTTAGACCCTATGTCCTGTGAATAATGTTAGAGTATTTTTGAAGTTTTTTTTTTCCCACCACCTCAACAGTGACTATCTGAAACCAAGAATATTGGGGGGAAAGTTGGAAATTTTTTAAACTGTAATTTTGTATAACTATTTCCAAAGTTATAACCAAATACTGTAGCTACATCATTCATTTGAATATTCACTGAGCAGCTACTATGTGTCTGCACGAATGTGGGGGTGACCAAATGGCGAGAGAGTCCTGCTCTTGCCCTGTCTCTCTCACACATGCCCCCCTCCCCAATCACATGCTGTATCCAGTTCCCCAAGCCTCTGGGAACTTGAATAGCAGCCCATGGAGAAAGCAACAGAAACCTGAATTTTGAGATGTTGAATGTATTAGTAATCTGCTTGTGGTAATCATTTCACAATGTATAAATCTATCAAACCAGCATGAAGTGCACTTTAAATATATACAGTCTTGTCAATTATACCTTGATAAAGCTGGCGGAAAAATAAATATCTGATATATATATATATATATATATATATATATATATTAGAAGCCCGGTGCACAAAAATTTGTGCACTGGCGGGGGAGGGGTCCCTCAGCCCAACCTGTGCCCTCTCACAGTCTGGGACCCCTCGGGAGATAACCACCTACTGGCTTAGGCCCGCTCCCCTGGTGGCAGATGGCACGCCCAATCCCGCGGTGTCTGCCCTGTCTCCCCCGATCGCAGATGACAGGCCCGGATCCCGCGCTGGGTCGGGTGGCCGCTCAGATCGTGCTGCCGCCCACCCCGCCCCGCCCCGCACACGGCAGGCCCGGATCCCGCGCTGGGGCGGCTGGTGGCTGGGGATCGCGCTGCCACCAGCCCCAGGCAGGGCGGCCACTGGAATCTGCCTGCAGTATGCAAATTAGCCACCATCTTTGTTGGCAGTTAATTTGCATATCATGCTGATTAGCCGATGGGAGGCGTAGCGAAGGTATGGTCAATTACCATGTTTGTCTATTATTAGATAGGATATATTACCATTTATGTAAAAAAAAAAAAAGAGAGAGAGAAACCTGAATTAACTGAGAGAATCCTATATTGACCAGTTTTACCCTAAGTTGATCAAAACTTCAATGTCCATCACTAGCTAGATGGGGCTTGATATTGAAGTTAAATTCAGAAATTTAAAAAAATATATATATATTTTCTTTGTTATATGACAGATATATCTTGGCCCAGACCAGGCGTGGTCAGTTAAAGGCAGGTAAACCTCAGTGAGAGTGGAGGGCCTGGGCTGAGACACAGGTGCCTGGCGGCAGCACTGAGAAGAGCGCCAGGGCAGCCTGGCAGCGGGGCGGGGGTTGGTGGGGGGAGCATGACCTGAGAACATGGAGAGACTGGAGTTCGTGGACAGTGGTCCATGTCTTACACTCTCCTTGGTGATTGTCCCTAGAACAGGATCTGGCAGACACAGCCACTGGTGTGCTGAAGGAGGGAGCCCAGAAACAAGCTGGGCATCACCAGACCTGTGGGCAGGAGAGTCTGTGAGGAGGGGGCATGCTGAGGGGAAGCAAAGCAGAAGTTCTCCAGAAATTCAGGCCGACAGGAGTCTGTCCCTGGGCAGTGGGCTCCAGCCACTCGCTCGAGGGGTTGCGTAAGACTGTGGTCTCTGAGAAACAGGACCGGGCCCAGTCCGATGTGGGATCTGAGACCACAGGTAGGTTAACAGGGACATGACTCAAGAACAGGCAAAACTCCGGGGCTGACGCTAGCTCACAATCAAGATTAGGGCCAGACTGAGTAAAAGGGACACAGTCTCTAAGAGCCCCAACTTTACTTGGGGTGCAGGGTGGGCCTTGACCTGAAGGGAGAGGTCAAGGGCCTCTGGCTGTGAGCACAGAAGCTCCTGACGCCAACATAACCAGCAGGTCACGGTTCCCCAGACTTCCCAATGGTAGGGATGCGTTAGAACATGGCCTCTTTGTTTATTTGTTTGTGCACTTTAAAAAGATGACACGGGGCTAACAATGTTCATTATGTCCAATATGGAGAGCCAGTTCACTGTGGCCCATTTCACACCCAGGAACACTTTGACATGCGCAGTTATACAAAGGGAAACTGAATAAAGGGAAGTCTTACCATCTGACTACATTTAGCTTTATGGAAACTGACTACTTCTTCCTAGTGTTTTTCCTTTTTGTGGTGGACTGAGGGAGACGTTCGTAGCTCAGCACTGGTCTGCGGGGCCCTGTTTTGAAATAGCTGCCGCAGAATAATATTTTCACACCGTGTTCTAGCCTTCCCAGGCTACCCTGGGAGAGGTGGTGGTGGTGGTGGGTGGCAGGCCCTGGGGGTCCAGCTCTCTCCCCTGCAATGCTCACAGCAGCGCCCTCTCACCTGCTGCACACATTGTGTTCCATGTGAGATTGGGTTAATGAGCAATGCAAAAAAAAAAAAAAAAAGGGCTGAAAATCACTGGTTTGGTCCCCAAGCCCCTCGTTTACTATTGAAGAAATGGGATCCATAACAAAGCTGAAATTGAAAATCAGAACTTTGACTCAAGATTCAAATCCGAGAGAGAGAGAGAGAGAGAGAGAGAGAGAGAGAGAGAGAGAGAGAGAGAGAAACCATGCCTACTGATTTTTGTAGTGTTCAGAGCCTTATGCAGGGCCCTACGTGACTGGGTGTGTAATGACAGTCAAGATAGTCAGAGGTTGCCCAGCCAGCGTGACTCTGTGATTGAACGTCAACCTATGAACCAGGAGGTCATAGTTCAATTCCCAGTCAGGGCATATGCCCGGGTTGTAGGCTTGATCCCCAGTGAGGATCGTGCAGGAGGCAGCCGATCAATGATTCTCTCTCATCACTGATGTTTCCCTTTCTCTCTCCCTCTCCCTTCCTCTCTGAAATCAGTAAAAACATATTAAAAAAAGATTGTCAGAGGTCCAAGGTGACCTTACCACTGAATTCAAAGTCCTCATTTTATTTCTAGCCAAAAATAAGCATCTGGGCTTTGGAATCTGGTCTGGGACCAATGTGACAGTGATTTTTACCGTCGTTCACTAGAGCTCATCTGAATCAGTCAGAAAACGAAAGGGTGGGGGGATCTCAGAGACGCTGGGAGCTCTCCAAGCTGCTGGTGTTGAGCTGGGAGGAGATGCTCGCCTCGCCAGCAGTCTGTGGGTTTGGCAGGTGACACCAGACTCATCTATGCTGGCCGGCTGGGTGGTGAGGGGGAGTGTTTGGTAGCAAAGGGAGAGCAGAAAGAAGGATGCAGGCTTAGGACAGAGAGAAGAGGGCCAGGTTTCTCCCTGCTCCTTGTCCTCCTCCCGAGGGCCTGGGCCTCCTGCAGGTCAGGGCTGTGCCTGGCCCAGGACAAGGCAGGAGTGTCCGTGGGGACTGTATGGAGTTTGTGTCCCATGAGGAAGGCCTGATATTTCAGGGTTATTTAGAATAACATTTATTTTTTCTCTAAAAAGCCATGAGGAGTTCAGATCTGGCTGGAAACGGGTCTGCATGTTTGTTTTCCTCATTGTCTCAGTGGAAAAAAGGATGGGTGACTCAGACAGCAGCCTCCGCCTCTGGGCTGGGGCCCGGGTCTGTCTCCACTCTGTTCTTTGCTCCTCCAGGGACCTGTGTCAGCCTGGGGAGAAGCTGCATTTTACCTCCCACATTCACTCTGAGCTTCCAACAAGGGTCCCCCCAGGAGGTGAGAGATCTAAGATCAGTTTTAAAGAAGCAAACGGGTAGGGGAAGAAACAAGAAAGGGGAAGGTCCCCCCCAGGGATGAGAAGAGAGAAAGGGCAAGGTCTCCAAGGAAGGCCTCCTTCCTCCCCGGCCTCCTCACGCCCAGTCTCTCCCCTGGCTCTCCCACTCGCTGCACCGGGGGCCGGGCCAAGGTCACCAGAAGGCATCTGCGGGCACGGCCTGGCTCCATCCCAGCCCTCCCTGCGGTCAGAAGTCCAGCTGGAATAGGGGTCCTGACCTCTAAGCACCAAGCATTCTCTCTGGAGGGGAAGGAGCTGTGTGAAGACCTCCGACAACATTCTTCCACGGGAGGTTCAAGATTTCCCCCAAAGCATTCCTATGGATATCGCCTGATCCCAGATGGGGCCCAGGAGCTAAAAGAACTCTGCTGTTGAGTTACTCAGGAGACTCAGGGAATTCTAGAAGTTTAAATATTTACAAAATATTTAAGGGAGGGGAGGGAGGACAGCCTCACCAAGAATTTTAGGAGAGAAAAGGTGGGGAAGACATAAAAACAGTCTGTTGAACTCTGCAAAGTCTTTGTGCCATAGAATTTGACACATGACTACTGTGAAATCCCTGCCAGGGAGCTGGAGAAGAAGGGAAAAAAGGCAAATAGGAGACTGGACATGGAGGGGCTCTGGCCTTCTTTCAAAACCTTCAAGAGCTCCAACCGGGGCTCTGGTGCCTCATGTCCCCGCACTCTGGTTCGAGGTTTGGGCCTGCTCTAAGCTGGGTCCTGCTCTCCTGCTCATGTGGCCTTCAGAGGTTAATGCTAATGTACAGACAGCACTCTACTGCCCTCATGGTCAGTTCTCAGTGATTTAGAAACGTCCTGCTTCTCCTCGCTGGCTATTCTGTGACGGACAAGCAGCCATGATAAACAGGTGTGAGTAAAGGGGGTTAGGACACATGGGCAAGATTCAGAGCATGGCCCCAGGATGGAGCGAAAGGGCCTGGGTTCTAGGCCTGGTGACACTGTCGCTTCGTGCCTTTAAACCTCTGCTTCCTCACTTGTGCAACAGGAATAATGCTAGCAGCTCCGCCTATCTTAATTTGTTTCTTTATCCTCAAAGGAGACTGCCTAACTGTTCTTCAGAGTGTCATATTCTCTATAAACACCAGATACTTCAATCACATCCTATTCCTCTTGACCTCCTGAAGTAAAAAATCATCATCATCAACACAACCGCCACATGGGGAGCAGCGCCACAAGCTGCCACGCTCCCCTGTGCACCTGTACACCTCCCCATCTTTCTCCAACAACGCTGGGAGGGAGCATCATCCCCACTGCGCAGGCGACAAAGCCCCAGACACATAGAGGTATTTATTCAACATCGTGGAGCAAATAAATGGCGGGGCTGGGACTCCGGGGCAGCCGGCCTGCCTTTCAGGGTCCACGTGAGAGCGGCTGTGCAGGCCCTGGAAGAGGGAGGGGCTGAGAGGATTCAAAGGGATGCCGGCTTTCCCAACAGTGGATGACGCCTGAGCCCATGAATAATTCACCAGAGCACTGTGCTGAGAGCTGGTTCTTTTGTGTGTGGTACATCTGGTCAGGGACAGCTGCCCACGTCTGGGCCACAAATGTGCGGACTGGACCCGCCTGCTCAGAAGCACAGCTCAGAGCAGCTTTCTGCTCCATTCGCAGGGGGCTGAGGGCTATTCTGATTCCCAGAGGAAGGCAGGGTTCTTATATGTGCTTTTATGCATGTGTGCGCACGCACATGACAAAGAAACAAACAAACAAAAAAATCTCCACACGTGTGATATGAAATCGAGACATTCATCCTTGGACTTGCTTTCCCTCCGTGAGCCTCATCCCTGGTTTCCTTTTGGGAAGGGCTCTCTCTTATCAGGAGGTTGTGTTCTCCACCCTATGTCGACAGTCAGAATCGGTGTTACTCCTGGTCTAGTCTTGTTCCTAGACAGGTTTCATTCCAGGCATTTCTGGCTGGAATATGTGAGGAACTGGAGGGTGGCAGCAGACAGCAGAAGCTGAGAGTGGCAAGAAGATTATAAAAAAGACTCCATCTGCCACAGAACCTCTTCCAGCTGAAAGTGAAAAACAGAAGTTGTTTTTCTTTCTTTTTTTTTTTTCTATAGGTCCTATTGCAACTCTTAAAAAAAGAAAAAGAAAAGGGAATATTAGCTTGAAGGAGGGTCCGTATAGGAAGAAGTCTGTATAGGCCCAAGCAGCAGGCAGGGCTGTTGCATGCCACAGCTGCTGGGGGGTATCTCTGCAGAGAACCCCATGGGGTATCTTTGTGGATAGCCTTGTGGGAGATGTGAAACTTGAGGTGCACAGGCAGTGGGGCTATGGTCTGTCCTGTACCCACGGAGAAGCAGAAGCACTGGATAGATGATGACTTATCTCTGTTCTGCAAGAGGAAACCGAGGCTTCAAGTGACTCACATAATCACAGAGCTGTGATTTAAACTCAGACACCCTCACCCCAGCCCACGCACTCACCAATAGAGCCTGATGACTGCATGGAAGCCTAGAATGACAGAATTCTTGGAATACCCCAGCCTTGAAATGTGAGCAATATGGGCTGGTGAGGCAGGAACCTAAGCCAGCTACATCCCTGGTGGAAGGGGTCAGGGAGTGCTTCCGTCAGTGTCCAAAGAGGCAAAAATACCCGGGCTTGGTTTTGCCAGATGGTCATATTTCAGGAGGTTAGGGAGAAAGAGACAACATCTATAATAATAAAAGCATAATGTGCTAATTAGACCAGACGACCTTCCGGATGAAGCCGGGGGTGGCGAGGGAAGCCCGGGTCCTAGGTGGCAGAGGGAAGCCGGTGCTGGCAGCTGGCAGCCAGGGGAAGGAAGGCCTACTCTTGCACTAATTTTGTGCATTGGGCCTCTAGTATTATAATGGAAAGTCAGACCTGGGTTAGGTTAGAAGAGTGATTCCCAAAGTGGGCGCTACCGCCCCTGGTGGCGGCTGCAGCGATCCAGGGGGGCAGTGATGGCCACAGGTGCATTTGTTTTAACTTTTTTTGTATTACCTTTCTATTCTGAGTTCAATAAATAGTTTCATAATTTCAAACTTCAATGTTTCTAATTTACACCTTTCTTTACTATATTTTACGAAAAAGGTAGAAACATTAATACATATATCTTTCTGTTTAATTGCTACTAAAATTTAAAAAAAATTAATTTCCAGGGGGCGCTGAGTAATATTTTTTCTGGAAAGGGGGCGGTAGGCCAAATAAGTTTGGGAACCACTGGGTTAGAATCTTGGCTCAGTCATTTCTAGCTATGCAGCCTTATGTCAAAATCATTGCTACTTGGAATGAAGTTTTTAAAAGACAGGAATGCCTCAGAGATTCTTAGCTGATTTGCCATGGGTTCTCAGAATCAATGACTTTTATATGCTTCTCTATAAATATATTTTTTATTGATTTCAGAGAAGAAGGGAGAGGGAGAGAGACAGAAACATTAATGATGAGAGAGAATCATTGATTGGTTGCTTCTTGCATGGCCGACTCCCCCACCCCCCTGGTATCGAGCCCTCAACCGGGGAATGTGCCCTGACTGGGAATGGAACCATGACCTCCTGGTTCATAGGTCAATGCTCAACCACTGAACCACACCAGTTGGGCAACATGCTTCTCTTTAATTGATGTGCAACCAGGTTTAAGAACTACTGATTTAGGCTCTCCACCTGCCTCAGAAAAAAAAACAACACACCCTGTTCAATCATCCTACAGTTGGGGATGAGTCCAAACAAATGTCAAAGAGAATTTCTGCAATTTAAAACTCATTTCAAAAAGCTGAGCTATTCCTTCTGAAGGTTAACAAAACCCAAATGTAAGTCAGCATTCCCCTTCTCACCTGTCCCCTCCCAAATGCATAGAAATGAACATTGGATTATACATCAACAATAATGCCCCCATCCTCCCGTCTTCCCCCCACCCCCCCCAAAAAAAAAATTGGCAAATGTAACTGTGTAGGATGGTGTGAAATAGATGGACTAGACAGACAGGTGGAACAGAAAAAGGATCAAGGTGAGAGCTGCCATATGGGATGGTGGATAGGTAACAGGGCACAGAGTGCTAGAGAGTGAGGGAAGGGCAGAAAGGCACAGGGCTGAGAAATGGGGTGGCACTGAGGTACCAGAACACATTACCTTTAGCACAAAGTACCTTTAGCTTCATCACAACCCCAACAGATCTCAGTTTCCCATTTGAGTGTCATCAGGGCCAGGGGGCCCTCTAATATTTGGTAACCCTTCACACTCTTACCCTTTGCCTATTACTCCTCTGTTGAAGAGGAGCTTTTAGCTACAGCCTGCTCTCCTTATTCAAGGAACCTGAAAGCCCTGTCACAGCCCCAACCGCCAAGCCCTCAGCTGCCCTAACCGCCAAGCCCCCAACCACCAAGCACCTTGCCCTTTGGAGCAAGGTCTGTGCTTTCCTACCTGCGCTCTCCTCAGCCTGACTGAAGCCGCAGATCTGACAGATGCTCTGGACCCATTTGTTCATGTCCTCCTCGGTCTCAGCCACCAGGTAAAAGGTGCGCTCGCTGGTCTTGATGTCAAACACAAAGCTATCCTGCAGCTCCTTCTTGTTGAAGGTCAGGCCTGCATCCACCTGCTCACAGAAGTTGAGGTTGATGATCCGCAGGGGCTTCTTGGAGTGGTCATTCTTGTAGTATTCCAGGACGTCGGGGTCACCGCTCATCCGGCCACTCCGCAGGATAAACCAGCGTTTCTTCCAGGCCTGAAGGGGAAGGAGTAAGAGGAGGGGGGAAAGGTCATCAGTTGTTTCAAAGCTTTTCACGGGTCCCCATATTATTGCGAGGTTAAGAGTGGGCACTGGTGCACCTGCAGGCTGAACATGGGCTCTCTCTCCCATTTTGCCCCAGAATTTCAGAAAGGAGGGATGATTTTGGAAGGCATTTCACTATGGAAACAGTTTTATCACCATGAAGTGAATCGTGGCATTCCCACTTTTTAGATCAGGAAGTTAGATGTGGACTCAAACACTTTAGAGCAATTATTCCATTAGGCTAGACCAGTGATGGCGAACCTTTTGAGCTCGGCGTGTCAGCATTTTGAAAAACCCTAACTTAACTCTGGTGCCGTGTCACATATAGAAATTTTTTGATATTTGCAACCATAGTAAAACAAACACTTATATTTTTGATATTTATTTTATATATTTAAATGCCATTTAACAAAGAAAAATCAACCAAAAAAATGAGTTCGCGTGTCACCTCTGACACGTGTGTCATAGGTTTGCCATCACTGGGCTAGAATACAGATTCAAACTCATAGTACTTTCACTCACAGGGTGGAGCTTGGAAACCATAACATCTCAGTTTATGGATGGGGACCCCCACTAAGATATGGTGAGCTGGAGCGACAATGCCACACCCAGCAAAGAGAAGAAAGCAAGTTTCCTAACTTTCCATACATTGTACACTGTGTTTTTCAACAAAGAATCACAGAGAAACCCTTCTAAAACTTCTCTGAAGCACATAATTTTAGGATTTTTCTGCTTGTCTCCTTCACTGCTATATCCCCAGCACTTATAAATCAGAACATCTCATTTCTGTGTGTAGAACCTCCAATGCCTTTTCATCTCACTCAGAGTAAGAGCCACCTCACCGTGGCCAAGGGGGGGTCCCTTATCCCACATCTCTCACCTCATCTCCTGCCATTCTCTGCCCATTCTGCTCTGGCCACTCTAGCCTTAAACAGGGGCCACACACTCCAACCTCAGGGTCTTTACTGTGCTTGCTCCCGCTGCCTGTAATAATCCTCCCTCAGATATTCCCATTGCTTATTCTTTCCTTCAAGTCTCTATTCAAATGTCACGTTATCGAAGAGGCCATTTCTGACCACCCAAGCCTCACACTCTCTTTCTCTGCTGTACTGGTCTCCTAGCACTTACACCGCCTCAAATACCGTATTTATGTTGAGTGTCCACACCCACCTCCCAGAATGTAAATTCCACGAGGGCAAGGGTTTGTTCTTTTATCCCATGCCATAGCCTCAGTGTTTAG
The DNA here is from genome assembly GCF_000147115.1 of Myotis lucifugus. NCBI lineage: Eukaryota > Metazoa > Chordata > Mammalia > Chiroptera > Vespertilionidae > Myotis > Myotis lucifugus. The sequence continues at coordinate 1,588,796 of NW_005871134.1, forward strand.
AATAGTGCCTGGCACATAACTGGTTATCGATAACTATGTATTTAATGAATGAATGAATCATTTTCTTACATGAATTCCTCACTGCACTAGTAGGTCATGGGGACAGAACTGATGCCTAACAAGCCTTGGACATAAATAAGGGTTAGGGTATAGACATACAGGGCAGAGATAAGAAAATAAACGTAAATACTATTTATTTACAATCATCTGAAGTCTTGCCAGGCCACTGCTTACAGAACTCCGTGTGTGCTGTGTGTACGCATGCCGCAGGGAACACATACACATGTACATGTGTGGGTCAGGTGCATTTAAAAAGATATTGTCAATAGTTTAGCTTGAGTTTGGTTGATGTGTGCCCTTCAGGGCTAGTCTCTGCAGAAAGAGCTGTCTCCGAATCTCTGGAGTGCAGGTGTCAGCATAACCACACACAGACGCCCTCGACAACAAGAAAAAGGTGTTTGCTGCAGATAGCATCGAGGCCTGTCAGGTTCAGCTTCCAAGGAAGCAGTATAGGCTGACAAATGGCTGCCTATGACATGCTGATAAATGTATGACCGAGCAGGCAAGGCTGTCTGGTCCAGTCCCAAATCCCCATCCCTCTTCTGCCACAACACCTCTTCAAGTCCATGCTGCTTTTTTGGAAACCAAACAATTCAGAACAAAGCAACTTCAAAGAGTCTAGCTCAGTGATGGCGAACCTTTTGAGCTCGGCGTGTCAGCATTTTGAAAAACCCTAACTTAACTCTGGTGCCGTGTCACATATAGAAATTTTTTGATATTTGCAACCATAGTAAAACAAAGACTTATATTTTTGATATTTATTTTATATATTTAAATACCATTTAACAAAGAAAAATCAACCAAAAAAATGAGTTCGCGTGTCACCTCTGACACGTGTGTCATAGGTTCGCCATCACTGGGCTAGAATACAGACTCAAACTCACAGTACTTTCACTCACAGGGTGGAGCTTGGAAACCGTAACATCTCAGTTTATGGATGGGGACCCCCACTAAGATATGGTGAGCTGGAGCGACAATGCCACACCCAGCAAAGAGAAGAAAGCATGTTTCCTAACTTTCCATACATTGTACATTGTGTTTTTCAACAAAGAATCACAGAGAAACCCTTCTAAAACTTCTCTGAAGCACATAATTTTAGGATTTTTCTGCTTGTCTCCTTCACTGCTATATCCCCAGCACTTATAAATCAGAACATCTCATTTCTGTGTGTAGAACCTCCAATGCCTTTTCATCTCACTCAGAGTAAGAGCCACCTCACCGTGGCCAAGGGGGGGGGGGGGAGGTCCCTTATCCCACATCTCTCACCTCATCTCCTGCCATTCTCAGCCCATTCTGCTCTGGCCACTCTGGCCTTAAACAGGGGCCACACACTCCAACCTCAGGGGTTTTACTGTGCTTGCTCCTGCTGCCTGTAATAATCCTCCCTCAGATATTCCCATTGCTTATTCTTTCCTTCAAGTCTCTATTCAAATGTCACATTATCGAAGAGGCCATTTCTGACCACCCAAGCCTCACACTCTCTTTCTCTGCTGTACTGGTCTCCTAGCACTTACACCGCCTCAAATACCGTATTTATGTTGAGTGTCCGCACCCACCTCCCAGAATGTAAATTCCATGAGGGCAAGGGTTTGTTCTTTTATCCCATGCCATAGCCTCAGTGTTTAGAATAGTACCTGGCACATAACTGGTTATCGATAACTATGTATTTAATGAATGAATGAATCATTTTCTTACATGAATTCCTCACTGCACTAGTAGGTCATGGGGACAGAACTGATGCCTAACAAGCCTTGGACATAAATAAGGGTTAGGGTATAGACATACAGGGCAGAGATAAGAAAATAAACATAAATACTATTTATTTACAATCATCTGAAGTCTTGCCAGGCCACTGCTTACAGAACTCCATGTGTGCTGTGTGTACGCATGCCGCAGGAACACATACACATGTACATGTGTGGGTCAGGTGCATTTAAAAAGATATTGTCAATAGTTTAGCTTGTGTTTGGTTGATGTGTGCCCTTCAGGCCTAGTCTCTGCAGAAAGAGCTGTCTCTGAATCTCTGGAGTGCAGTGTCAGCATAACCACACACAGACGCCCTCGACAAAAAGAAAAAGGTGTTTGCTACAGATAGCATCGAGCCTGTCAGGTTCAGCTTCCAAGGAGCAGTGTAGGCTGACAAATGGCTGC
>NW_005871134.1:1591106-1597564 GCF_000147115.1 Myotis lucifugus
AGCCATCCAACAAATATTTATTTAGTGCTTACTATGCAATAGGCATTAGTCCAGATGCTGAGGATACAGCATGAATTCCAGATCTTACAGGAATTCTTATTATATATTATTTTCCAAATGTGCCACATAGAATTAAATACGATAAAAAATAACTATATACCATGACCAAATGGGGTTTATTCCAAGGATGTAAAACTGATTCAACATTCAAAAATCAATCAGTATAATTATCATATTAATAAGGTTAAAGGAGAAAAACCATATGGTTATATCAATCAATGAAAAAAACATTTGACAAAACTCAACACCCATTCATGATAAAAACTCTAAAAAAAAAAAAAAAATACTGACACAGGCAAAATCCTGAATGAATCTCCAGAGAATTATGCTGAGTGAACAAAGTCAATCCTGAAGGGTTACACATTCCACTTATATAACATCCTTGACAAAATTTAGGGATGGACAGCAGATTAATGGTTGTCAGTGGTTAAGAAGGGGGCTTGATTCCAGTCACGACACATACTCAGGTTTTGGGGCTGTGATCTCTGCAAACTGTTTAACCTCCAGGATATGTTTTTATTGATTTTAGAAGAAAATTAAAAAAAAAAAACATATCTTCATGACTTTGGGGTAGGCAAAGATTTCCTGAATACACAAAAGGCACTAATACAAGAGAACAAGTAACCAATCGTACCACATTAAACGTAACCTCTGGTTATCAAAAGGCACCATTAAGAGAAGGAAAAACCAAGCCAAGACAGTGAGAAGCGATATTTGCAATGCACATGACTGATGAAGGACTTGAAGGACTCATATTCAGAACATATCAAAAAACTCCTACAAATTGGCAAGGAAAAGGCAGACCACTCAACAGAAAAATCAGCAGAAGATTTCATTAGGCACCACACAAAAGAAGACACCCAAATGGCAATAAGCATATAAAAGATCTCATCTCCATTCGCCATTAGGGAAGTACAAATTAACACCACCACACAACCACAAGAATGGCGACAATGAAAAAGACTGACAATAGTAAGTACTGGGAAGGATGTGGAGAAACTGGAAAACTCATACTCGGTTAGTAGATGTGTCAGTTGGTATAAGCATTTTGAAAAACTAAGGCAGTATCTACTAAAGCTGAACATTCATGCCAGCCCCCCACAATTCTACTCCTGGGTACATACCCCAAATGACTGTGTACAAACATTCACCAAAATACACGTCCAAGTACATTTGTCAAACTGGTCATAACAGCCCATATCATGCCTGCCTGTCTACACTCTCTATTTCAAGTGCTTGTTACTTATAGTCTGGACTACTGTCATGGCTTCCTAATTCCCTAATTTACTACATCTAAATGCTTCCAGTTTAATCAGAGCAAGAAAGCTCTAATCCTGTTACTCTCCCAACGATTCAAAAATGTAATGGCTCCCCATCATCCGCATAGCAAACTCCAAATTCTATGGTTTAGTTTTTTTTTTAATTAAAAATTATTTCCAATGTGGTAAAACAGACATAACATAAAATTTACCCATTTAAGTGTGTAGTTCTGTGGTATTAAGTACATTCGCATTCATATTGTTGTACAACCATCAACACCATTCTTTTCCAACTGAAATTCTGTATCCATTAAACACTAACTCCCCCCTTTACCCCCATGCCAGCCCCTGAAATCCACCATTCTACTTTCTGTCTGTCTGATCTTGACTACTCATATAGGTGAAATAATACAATATGTGTTCTTTTGTGACTGGCTTATTTCATTAGCATGATGCCTACAACGTTATTCCATGTGGTAGTATGTGTCAAATTTCATTCCATTTTGATTATCCCTTCTATCTGCTGATGGACTCTTGGATTCTATGGCTCAGATTTAAGGCTTTCACAATCTAGTTCAAATCCACCCTTCCATCTCATCTCTACTCACATATACACGGTATATATTCAAACCAAGTTGCTGCTATTTAAACCAAGTAGAATTTTCACTATTTCTAAAACATGCCTGGTCTTTCCACCTCAACATACTCAATTTCCCTCACAATCTTCCTTCCTTTCTAAATTCTCTAAAGTTTTGCTTATACTTGAATGCTATCCTGCCATTTGAGACAGGCCAGTGAGCCAGGACAAGTAGAATAGGGAAACTGAGGCAGCTAACAAACTGGCAGAGCAGTTTACAGTAGATACAGAGTTCACCTCCCTAGAGACAATGTGTCTAGGCATCTAGATGCAGAAAAGCAGCAAAAGCAGGTGGATGATACCAGGACCAGCTGCAATGACTAATGACCCCCTACCCTGGTGCTGACCAATCAGTGGAGACCACCACCCTGAAGGAGCACACTTAGAAAACTGATAAATATTCTGCTGAAACCCTCCCTTGAGACCTCCCCTAAGATTCCTGCCTGCAAGAGGAGAGATACAAGCCTCAAGACAAAGGACCCAGCACTCTGTCCCCTCTGGGGAGCAGCCCGGAGCCATTAAGTACATTCACATTGCTGTACATCCATCTAGGTCTTCTTTACCTACTTCTTCCCCCACAGGCATGCATCTCTTAAACTCTAAAGGGCCCCACGAGAGACTTGCATCCAGGGGAGCAATGGGCAGTGGCAGCTCCTCGCAGGCTAACCCTGTTCCAAGGCCCCCTTTTCTCTGACTTCCCAGAGAGCTAGGGTAGCCCAGCCTAAGCGCTCTTGTTGCTTCTCCTATGCTAAGCCCTTTCTTGTTTTAATGTCCCCAGCTTTCATAAACGTTCCCTCATCTGGACTCATGTTGTGAAAATTTTCCTGCATGAAGTCAAGAACCCACATACTGCCAGTCAGGCCTAGGCAGACCCGCCAAGGGCCAGGTCCCCTTTCCGGTAACAGTGTCATCATTTTTTATTATCTTTCACCCAGTGTTCCACCATCTAGTGCTCTCAGAATATAGCTCTTCCTCTTCCCCAAAACCTGACATGTGGCCTTCCTTCTGTGTTATAAGTACTCTTATTTATTGAACTAAGTAACATAGCCAAATCTCATTAAAATACAAGTATACTTACTCTTAAATATCTCATCTTGAAACTATTTTTTCTAGTTTCAATAATAAATGATATTAAGCCACTTTAAAACATCAAATAGACAACATGAAGAAGGAAAAAGGGTATCAGCTTTTGCCTAATTCCTGGTACAACCCATCCAAGCAGAAGAAACACTATTAATTCAGATCAACAAAAATTCAGACCTGGGGGAACAAGTGCAGAGAAAGAAGGAGAGCAGAATGAGGTAGATGATGCAGAGTGTGGTGAGAAAAGCTTAAGATTAGAGTGAAAAGACTGAATTATATTTCTATAAACTTGAACAAATTTGTTAACTTCTCTAATATATAAAATATATATAAAAGGGGGGAAATGCAAAACTAATAATATTGCTTTGAGAATTAAGTGAAACTAATAAACGTTGACGCGTGACAGGTGCCACGGACATAGCTATCGGATTGAAAGCTGCCTGAGGACATTCTGAGATCACGTAATTGGCAGAAGAATCACTGTTATAAAAGATGCCCAGATTTCCAATTCAGTATTCTTTCTACTGTATCATCACTGCGGAGGGTTTAGCGTGTCCTTTTTCTTGCCCTGAACCACGTATCAGCATGCCTCTAAGTTCTGCCTCTTTGGTCAAAGGCATCACTATTCTTTCAGGCTCCCAGATGAAAATCGTCTACTCCCCTTCAGCTCTTCCTGCTACTTCCCTGCCGGTGCCCAATCAATGAGCTCCTTCTATAGTACTCAGTAAAACAAGCACAAATTCTGCTAAATGCTTATAAAGAAAAGAGGCAAGACCCAAACACTCCTTTCAAGTAACTTATTTATGATGTTGCTCATATCCCTAAAACAAAAGGCAGCTTTTCAGAAATACCATGAAAAGAGACATAATATGCTATCAGACCACTGACAGGGAATCAGTGGGTAGTGGTGAGGGGAGAGGGAAAGAGAGAAAGAGAAATACAAATGAATATGAATAATGAAGAAGGTAGGGTTTGCTATATGGTTTTGGGAAAGAAGGAGAAAAGAACCTTTTGTTTATAGCATACCATACAGTATGACTAAGGCCTGGGTATGGAAAAACATAAAACCCATTCAAAAACCTCACATAGACAACAGTATGGTGGTTAACAGAAGGAAAGGGGTTGGGGAGGGAGGCAGAAGAGGTAAAAGGGGTCAAGTATATGGTAACAGAAGGAGACCTGACTTCGGGTGGTGAACACACAATGCAATACACAGATGATATATTATAGGATCGTACACTTGAAACCTATATAATTTTATTAATCTATGTCATTCCAATAAAATTAATTTAAAAAATGAGTTCAGAGAATGTGGAATAGTCTCTTTCAAATGTGGAAAAGATGAGTCTGGTGTTCCTGGGAAGCCTTGGATGCCATCCTAAGAACTTTTATCTTTCCTTTATTGGCAGTGGGGAGCCACTGAAGAGTACAGATCAGCAGAGAAATGGTAACGATAGCTGTGCTCTGACAGAATGAGGAAGACCAACCAGGGAAAGGAAAAATCAGAAGCAGAACTATTTAAGAAGCTGTTGCAATAGTCTACAACAGTGAGAGAAGATGGCAAAGAGATAGGGAAAGACAATGCAAGTTGCTTTACCCAACAACGGGGCTTAAAGAAGTAAGTATATGGCATGGGGGCTCTACTCTCAAAGTGAAGAGAGAATGCCTCCACCTTCTCTGATGAAATAGAAGTGACTATTTTCCTTTTGTACCCAAATCTAGTAAAAAAACAAACCATTTCACAACCACCCAGACCACAGACACGCACCCTGGGTACATAAGGCCCGGAAGTTGCATCATTCCTAGCTGTTGAACTGAGAGTGATGTCCCACATAAACCTGTCTCTGTTATTTGGGTTAGATTACAAGGTCTCCGAGCATGTAGAATGAGGCCATGGCTTCTTCCTATAGCTCTTGGCACCTAGAAAATGCAGGTGTGCCCCAATTTGACTTTACACTGGAGTGTCGATCACACGAGCGTGGTGTTCAGTCCTAGGCGTGATGAAGGCACTTGGGACCAGGATTCAGTGAGCTTCTGCCTGGAGTCATGTTGTAGTGTTTTGAGGTTTAAGGGGCCGACACAAGGAAGAGTGATTGTCTTTCTCTTGAGTGACTCCACATACTAAAGCGGAACTAGTGCCAGCAGGGGCATGCTACAGACAAGCAGGTTTCCGCTCGGTATAAGAATGTTTCCAAAAGAGCGGTCGAAAGCTGGTGCCTTGGACACGGAAGAACTACTCATCACTGGAAATACTGAAGAGGAGGCAGACTAGGCCAGGGGTCAGCAAAGTTTCTGGGTAAAGGTCAAAGAGGAAATATTTTAGGCTTTGTAGGCCAGATGCCACAACTGGCCTACTCTATGGTGGCATGGAGAAGCCACAGACAATTTGAAAGGAGACAAGAGTGGCTGTGTTCCAGCCAAACTATTCAGAGAAAGAGGTGGCCCCTGGTCTAGGCTAGGAGTCGGGGGGAGACTGAAGAGGAGGCTTGAGCAGTGGATCAGTAGATAGACAAGGGACTACGGTCTCTCCCAATCCTGACAGCCTTATATATTTTTAATCAAGAAAATTGGATACGGTAATACTTCATCTAATCCGTTATCTCAGATTATTGGAACAGGGGATACCTTTTACTGAATAACCAAGTATTAACTAGAAACTCCTTTAGTTTCAGCCTTGACCGTTGAAAATATTTCTAAAACTCCAGAATCTTCCGCCCTGCCTTAGGTATTAGACCAACGATAACAGAACTTGCTGACTAAGGGCTTCTCAGAGCCTCAAATAATCTTTTCAGATACCAAATCTCACATGCCTTGTGGCTAAAGCTGTAGAAGGGTCAAGACATTTCTTGGAAGAGGGTTTTGTGTAACTCCTAGAAATGGGCGTGTCCTTTTAACTTCCCTCTTTCTGATGAGGGTAAAGCTAAAAACTGCCAACAAACCCGGGGGGATTCTCTCAAGTGAGGATTATAGTTAGTTAATCAGACTCTAACTGAGCTCTCTAGATGATATCAATAAACTGATTAGTCAGGGATATTAAAAACATAACACTTGCATCTCCCAAAGCTGTTTGCTTTATATAAAAAGAATTCGCCAATAAAACACACATACTCAATTACACATCTTTTGCTTAGTGAAACTCCCCGGTGGTGATGAGGTTTGAGTTCCAGCTCAAACAATCACAAAGACACAGAATTTGATCTGACTTGTGAGGGCATGATGTACACAACTATTCCCCAATACACTGCAGCATGAAGGACTCTAGGCCAGTCTTCTGTCCCATAACGGCTAAGAGCAACCAATAAGAGAGTCCAGTGGGTCATGTAACAGGCACACATTTCTGGAGGAACACTTCCTGAGTGAGTGATTTGCTGGCTGACCCCTGGCCTAGGCTAGGGGTGGGGAGGAGACGGAAGAGGGGG
>NW_005871134.1:1598605-1600084 GCF_000147115.1 Myotis lucifugus
GGAATCTTTTAAAATCCTGATTTCTGGGCTCATCTCAGAAATTCTGTTTCTTTGTTATGGGTGAGGCCACACATTAGTAACAAAGAAACAGAATTTCCGGAGGATGCGGCCCAGAAATCAGGATTTTTAAAAAGATTCCCAGGTGATCTAATGTGCAGCCAAAGGTTGAGAACCCCTGCCCTAGATGAAGCCAATTAATGCATTTCATCCAGTGACTGGTTGCCAGTGCGGTCATTAAGATTCAACTCAAAGTGGACCCTTTTTCTCACTGGACAGGAGACTGTGGTGATGGGAGCCAGAACTTGCAGAGCCCACCCTGTGGAGTCTGGAACAGCCAATCTAGAGAGGGCAGAGTTAAAAAAGATGAAATGTGCATCCTAAAACAATTTGACCCTGAAGCCAGGTTTTCCCCTTGTTGGCTGAGGAGACTCACACTCTTTTCTCACTTAAGGCAATTTAGGCCACTATCTAATCAACAGAGGTGTTCTGTACTGAGACCCAGAACCAGTTCATGACCTACCCCAGGAATAACACAAGGGTCCTTTCCATGTGTTCCTGTCACATCCATTATTCAATCCACATTCCACTTTAGGTTTCTTTTCCACTAGTATGTACAACCCCCCTTCCTCCTTTGAATCATTCAATCAACATTTATCAAACCTATGCGAACCAGGCCCCTTAGGGCCTCATGTCCTGTGGAAAGGACTCAGATAGTGTACACAGGTACCTCTGTGCACGGAGCTCACTGCTCCAACAGTGGCATGAACAGAGATCACCTGCTAGGGAGGAGCCGGGAAAAGGTGCATTGCACAGGTGACACCTGGACTGGGTTTTAAAGGATGAGAGGTGCTTTGCTGGTGGAAGAAAACATGCTGGAAGGGAAACTTTTCGGGAAAAGAGAATAATATGAGCACAGCTGACTCTCATTGTCTACAAAAGTTATGGTTATAATGTCACCACAAACACTGCATTGGGGAACACGGAGTCACTTTTCCTAGAACCACAGGGCTAGGGTCCTGCAAGCCTCTGGCCACAATATTTATTGTCAACCAATCAACACATAATCATGTTTTATGCTTGTTTCTGTGTGAAGATACCTTATACTATTGACTCATTAACATTGAAATTGAGGCCAGCAGCACATAACTCAAGTCTGAATGAAGCTTCTCTAACTAACACATGTATCTTTTCACGTTTAGAACACCAGACAGAACTGCAACACTAAGCTTGGGGGCCATCTTAAACAGCAAAACCATCATAAAAAGCACAACAGTGTGAAGAGCGTGACATTAAACAGACAGATAAAGGACACTTGTTTACAGTGTGAGAGCTGAAGTGAGAGGGCAGAGTGTGGCTTTGTTCTGCCCCAGCTGGGAACGTGTGTGTGGGGGCTACTCCAGTCTTCATTGCTCTGCACATGTGCTTGTCTGGGACTGACCAGGAAAGCACTGTGAATACTGAGTTGGGGGTTTTAAATAA
>NW_005871134.1:1600184-1602162 GCF_000147115.1 Myotis lucifugus
TATCTACACTAATAAAGGAGAAACATGCAAATTAACCACCACTGCCAGGCACTCCACCACACCCACCACCCAATCAGAGCGACTATGCAAATTAACCCAACAAAGATGGTGGCGGCCACAGAGCTGGAGCGAGCAGGAGGCTTGGGTTGCTCCCGGCGACGGAGGAAGCCAAACTTCCTGCTGGCGCTGGGCTCGCTCAAGGAGTGGATGGGGGCCTGGGTCGCAGGGGGCCTGGGTCACCGGGTGCAACCCAGGCTTCCAGTCCACCCTGGGCTCTGCTCAAGGAGGGGCTGGGGGTCTGGGTTGCTGGGGGCAACCCAGGCTTCCAATAGCCCTGGGCTCTGCTGAAGGAGCTGGAAAAAAAAAAAAAAAGGAGGGGCTGGGAGCAGCCGGAGTGGAGAAGGCAAGCCTTGCTGCTGTGGCTGGACCAAAGGCCTGGGTCTCGGGTGCTGGAGGAAAACCTGTGCTGGCAGCCAGGGGAAGGAAGGCCTATTGTGTGAATCTTCGTGCAATGGGCCACTAGTATAAGATAAAGCTTGGTGTGTTCAAATAATAAAGGTGAGTTCGGTGAAGCTGAAGAGAGGATGAAAACTGTGGAAAGGAGCCATTTAAAAATATATATATATATTTTATTGATTTTTTACAGAGAGGAAGGGAGAGGGATAGAGAGTTAGAAACATGGATGAGAGAAACATTGATCAGCTGCCTCCTGCACACCCCCTACTGGTACATGCCCTTGATCAGAATTGAACCCGGGACCCTTCAGTCTGCAGGCCGACGCTCTATCCACTGAGCCAAACCGGTCAGGGCGAAAGGAGCCATTTTAAGAAGAGCTTCACAACCTGGGTTTTATGCATTTTATCTAGATCAGCCGTGGGCAAACTACGGCCCGCGGGCCGGATCCGGCCCATTTGAAATGAATAAAACTAAAAAAAAAAAAGACCGTACCCTTTTATGTAATGATGTTTACTTTGAATTTATATTAGTTCACACAAACACTCCATCCATGCTTTTGTTCCGGCCCTCCGGTCCAGTTTAAGAACCCATTGTGGCCCTCGAGTCAAAAAGTTTGCCCACCCCTGATCTAGATTAATGGTTCTTAATATTAATTATTTAAAAATATTACTGATTTTTATTTTTTATTTTATTATTTTTTAAAGATATATTTTTATTGATTTCAGAGAGGAAGGGAGAAGGAGAGAGAGAGATAGAAACATCAACGATGAGAGAGAATCATTGATTGGCTGCCTCCTGCACACTCCACACTGGGGATGGAGCCCACAACCCAGGCTTGTGCCCTGACTGGGAATCGAAACGTGACCTCCTGGTTCATAGGTCAATGCTCAACCCTGGCGCCACACCAGCTGGGCTATTATTGATTTTTACAGAGAGAGGAAGGGAAAGGGAGAAAGAGAAACACAGAAGTGAGAGGGGAACATCCATTGCTGCCTCCTGCACGCTCCCTACCAGGAACTGACTTTGCAACCCGGGCATGTGCCCTGACAGGGTATTGAACCAGCAACCTTTTGGTGCATGGGACAATGCCCAACCAACTGAGCCATACTGGCCAGGGCTTAATATCAATTATTAATGCAAAATTTAAAATTGTAGAATTCTCCCATACAACAATAATGTACTTTTTAGTATTAACTAATAAATAAAAGTTACTATAAATTAACTGGATTATTTTATTATTCACAATATTTATATTTTTTAAAGTATGATTACATGCAAACCGGTATATAAGTAATGCGTGTGTGTGTGTGTTTCAAAGACCCAGCCTACTATGTGGGAATCACTGTCATGTACGTAAGTGGGCAGCCCAGGCAGAGGGAACAGCATGTTCCTGAGAAGGAAAAAAACCTTGGTTCATGGGAAGATGTGACAGGAAGGCAATGGATGGGATATAGTGAGCAATGTGGAAAGTAGCACGAGGAAAGGCAGGGACAGATTGTAATGGAACCTTGAAGGCCATTTT
>NW_005871134.1:1602485-1605310 GCF_000147115.1 Myotis lucifugus
GACTGAAATTTTGGGGAAGTCAAAAGTTATATGCAGATGTTCCACTGTATGAGGAGGGGGTGGGGTAGGGAAATTGGTGGCCCCAACCCCAGTTGTTCAAAGTCAACTGTATATGCATACCACCACATATATACATATATATAGTATACACATATGTATACACACCTGTGTGCATGTGCACACAACCCACACACATTTTACAAATGCTTAGAAAAGCATTCCAAACTACTGCCGATGGCTCCCTGTGGAGGAGAAATGAAATATGGAGACTTTTTTTCCCCACACTTTAATCTATTAGTTCTGTATTTTTAAATAAATAGAGCATGAGACCATTGAATGGTTTTACATTTTTTTATATTAACAGATCATTGTTAGAAATCATTCTGGCTTGTGGCAAATGAAAAGCATGAATAGGGAGCCCAGACAGATAACGGCGATTAGGACCAGGAGAGTGGCAAAGGACATATGTATATATATATCCAAGATGCAGTTCAGAGACTGTGATCACGGACCTTGGCGATGGACTGAATAGAGGGGACATGGGTGAATGAAGAATAAAGACTCCCAAGGTTTCCCGCTCGAGCACTCCCAAGGTTTCCCGCTCGAGCAAGCAGGTGGGGAAGAGAACCACAGCCACATCTCTCTGACAAGCTTATCACGGTGCCCTCCACCCATTCTTTGCCTTGACTGCATCAAAAACAAAGAGGTAAAATAAACGTGACATGTGTGAGAAGGAGAGGGTCACATCTGGGAGACCCTCTGGTGACACTGACTGGATTCCATGAGATTGATCCCCAAAGAGCAGGTCACTCTTTCTGCAGAGGACTCAGGGAATCAATGAGTGGAATTACATCTCCCATTGACAAAAATAAAACAAAAATGAGCTGTTGCCAACCCTTCGCATGAAACAAAGGTCATTCCATTGAGCGACCTCTCTTTCATGTCCTGGAATGACCTGATCTCTGTTGTATTTAAAACACTGAATTAAGCAAAGGTTACGAGAAAAACCAGGGCAAAGTTGGGGGAAGGGTACACAAATAGTGCCCATGAATATAGTGAAACTGTTTCCTCTAGCACAGCGATGTTCAACCTTTCTCATCTCATGGCCCACATAAACTAATTACTAACATTATGCAGCATACCAATAAATATATTTTTAGCCAATCTGACTAAAAAATAGGTATAATTTGATTCATTCACATCAGATGGCTACCGTTGTGTTGGCTATTGTCATTTTTTATTTGACAATCTCAGGGAAACGAGGTCAGTGCCACTGACTAAGTAGTCAGGTATTCTATGTTTTAAAAATTCTTGTGGCACACCGGTTGAAAATCGCTGCTCTAGGACAAAGGAGGCCTCTCTCATCAGCTGCCCAGCCCCCGAGTAATGGGAGAAGAGAAGACTCATGGGCTTTGGCTTCCCTAAAAGACCTGATTTCAGACTTTCTCAAACACACTTCTGACTGTGTGACTTTCTTGCTTCGACAGAAGTAATTAAAACTCTAGTGTGCATCAGAACCACGGAGACACCTGTTCTAACGCAGCTATTCCCAGGCCTCAGGGAACCCTCAAATAGGGGATTCAGACTCAATAGGTTTAGAGTGGGGTTCAGGAATACAAACTCCAAGTGACTCTACTACAGAACATCCAAGAAAAGCATATTGGGCAACACTGCACTCCCCTATTGAGGACAGTTGGTAAAGTGTGATTACAATTTAGTGAGCTGCACTGGAGGAATAAGTGGATCATAAAGATCTGGGCTGTGCGTCCAGCTCTGTCCTAGTCAGTTAGCTGGGCATGTGAACCTGGAAGGGGGTAAGGAGGAGAACACTTTTCTGCTCTGGGCTACAGTTTCCTCACTGATAAAGCACAAGTACTGAATTCATGAATTTCCAAATTCCCTTCAAATTCTGAAATTTTAAGACAAGGAAAAGACAAAGGGCTGGAAATGCCAGGTATAGCGTATACAGTGGGGCCTTGACTTACGAGTTTAATTCGTTCCGAGACCGAGCTCATTAAGGAGCTCATTAAGGAGCTCATTAAGGAGCTCGTTAACTCAAATTACTCTGTCAACTCAATGCAAAAAATCAGCTGAGAGACAGCTGGTATCTCAAAAAACTCGGGACACTCGTAAGTCAAGGCCCCACTGTACTGTATACTTGCTCCACTGTATAAGACTGACTCTCCACAAAGCACTCAGATTGTGAATATACATGAAGAGCACAAAATCTAGTGCTTTCTGGAATTTGCTGGTCATGAGCGAATACTGTAAAAGAGCTATATCTAAGGCATAGGGCCCTTTCGGAACCTGGCTTCTTTCCCTAATCACACCACTGAATAAAAATGTAGGGAAGTGATTCAAAGGATGGAAGGAGAAACAGAACCTAATTGTGCAGATTAACTACTAGTAAGATGCTCAAATAATGACCTCCCTGCATCTTGGGAGCCCAAATTTACATCAATCCAGCTGCCTGAACTATGTACATCTGAAAAGCATTCCCATATAGAGACAATTCCATTGCCTGTATATGACCCATTTAAAAGGGTTTTGTTTAACTTATAAGAAGTCAGTACACAGCATTAGAAGAATTATTTTTGCACTAATGCCTCCATTTCCCCCCTTGTTTTTTAAGAGTCAACATTATGGAGGTATGATTTATATATAATTAAATTCACCCATTTAAGATTTTTAGGTCAATGGATTTTGACAAAATATATATATACCACATAACCACCACCACAATCAAGATAGAACACTTCCAACAACCCAAAGTGTTGTACGCTTTCCAGGTTGATCTCCACTCCCCACTCCCCCCCCGCCCCCCC
>NW_005871134.1:1605410-1699889 GCF_000147115.1 Myotis lucifugus
CGCCCCCCGCCCCAGCAACCACTGGTCTGCTTTCTATCACTATAAATTAGATCTGTTCTGTCACAGAAATGGAATCATACAGTACATTATATGTTCGTTTCTGGCTGGCTCCTTTTGCATAACAAAGTTTTACGATTCATCCATATTATTGCAAGGATCAGCGGTTTTTTAAAATTGCTGATAGGATACCATTTTATGGATGTAACATAATTTGGTTACCTAGTCACTTAGAGATGGACAATTAGGGTGTTTCCAGTTTGGAGCTATTATGAAAAAAGCAGCCATGAATATTCTGTACATGTCTTTTTGTGAACATGTTTTCATTTGTCCTAGGTATATACCTTAGAAGTGGAATGGCTGGGTCACATGGTAAATGTATGCTTAATTTTATAAAACATTGTCAAACTGTTTTCCAAAGTGGTTGTCCATTTTTGCATTCCCCCCCCCCCCCCCCCCCGCCAGCAATGCACGAGAACTCCAGTGTCCAAAAACATTTAGCCATCATAGTCAACCTAATGGGTGTGTAGTGGTATTGTTACCAAACACAAAGGGTTCATTGCTTGAAATGTTCCATTCAAGAACGAGATGTGTCCTGGCTGCTGTGGCTCAGTTGGTTGGAGTGCTGTCCTGTGCGCCAAAGGGTCATGGATTTGATTCCCAGTCAGGGCACATACCCAGGTTGCGGCGATACGGGAGGAAACTGATCGATGCTTCTCACATCGCTTTTTCTCTCCCTTTCTCTCCATCTCCCTTCCTCTCTCTGGAATCAACGGAAAAAAAAAAACAAAAAAAAAAACAAGAACAAGATGTTTGTCATTAGGTAGTTTTGTTTCGGTGGATCAAGTAAAGGAAACAGGATTAACCTCCAAAGCTCTGTCTCCTGTTAGGGAGGCTTAGCCATTACTTACATAGGGTGTCCCAATAAATGTATCCACACACTTTGAATAACTATGAAGTAGTGTTTATTAAAATACATTTCACTTTCAAAATTGAACTATCACCTTTTAAAGTGCGTATACATTTTTTGTGGACACCGTTTATACATTATTTGGCTAATTACATATTAATTTCTTCTTTGCAGTTGACTCCACTTATGCAGTTTTTTACATCTGCCTGGGCAAAATACTGTGCTACATTTTACCATTCAGCAAGAACAGCATTTAGTCAGAACCACCCAGACCTTGAGACCCTAGCCCTATCTAACAGTATCTCACTGTATTTTAAAACTGCATTTCCCTGATAACTAACAATGTTGAGCAACTTTCCATGTGCTTATTGGTCATTTATTTTCTTTTGTGATGTGTCTATTCAAATCTTTTGGCCATTTTTAACTGAGGGTGTTTTGTTTTGTTTTTGTCTCTTTCATTATTGAGTAGTAAGAGTTCTCTACATATATTCTGGATACAGTCCTTTGTCAGATTTAAGTATCGAGAATGTTTTCTCCTAGTCTGTGGCATGTTCCTTCATTTTTACAATGATGTCTTTTAAAGACCAAATGTCTTTAAATTTGATGAAGTCCAATTTATAATTTTTTAAATAGTTCAGGCTTTTTGTGTGTCTTATATTTCTTTTCTAAGAAATTCCTGTCTATTCTAACGTCAAAAGAATTTTCTGTTTTGTTTTCTCCACAAGTTTTACAAGTGGAGTTTTTATGTTTAGGTTGATGATCCATTTTGGTGCAGAGTGTGAGGTAAGCATCATGGTCCATGTTTTCCATATCTGGCTGTTCCAGCAATATTTGTTGAAAAGAAATATTCTTCCCTTTTCAAATTACCTTGGGTGTTTATTGAAAATCAATGATCAAATATATGTAGGTCTATTTCTGGACTTTATGTTCAATTGATCTCTCTCTATATACTTATGCCAATATCATATTATCTTCATTACTGCAGTTTTACAATAAGTCTTGAAATCAGATACTGTGAATCCTTCAACTTTTTTTTTCAAAATTGTTTTAGCTATTCTAGTTCCTTTGCATTTTCATAAAAATTTTAGAATCAGCTTGTCAATTTCTACCAAAAAGAAAGTGCTGGGATTTTGACTGGGATTGCATTGAATCTATAAATCAATTTGGAGACAAATGACATGGTATAATTTCTTCTATAAATGTTTACTAGCATTCACCAGAGAAGCCTTCAGGCCTGGAGTTTTCTTTGTGGGGGGTTTTAAATGAGAATTTAGTTTATATACTAAATATAGGTCATTTGGATTTTTACTCCATCTGTGTCAGCTTTCATAATACGTCTTTCACAGGATTTGTCCACTGCATATAAGTTATCAAATTTATTCAGGTAATGCTGTTTTCCTATTACCCTTTTAACAAAATTGAGATATAAATTACATCATAATATCCATCTTTTAGA
The DNA here is from genome assembly GCF_000147115.1 of Myotis lucifugus. NCBI lineage: Eukaryota > Metazoa > Chordata > Mammalia > Chiroptera > Vespertilionidae > Myotis > Myotis lucifugus. The sequence continues at coordinate 1,607,774 of NW_005871134.1, forward strand.
GTGTACAATTCAATAGTTTTTAGTATATTCACAAGGTTCTGGAACCATCACTACTATCTAATTCCTGAACATTTTATTAACCCCAAAAAGAAATCCTGTACCCATTAGCAGTAGTGACACTATCCACTCCTCCTTCTTTCCAGACCCTGGCAACTACTAATCTTCTATTATCTTTCAATGTCTGTAGGATCTGTAGTGATGGGCTGATCTATTTTTGGGGAGCTCTGTTTCCACAGGGATCCAGTTCTAATGCAGGAATCCAGAGTTGCAGTCTTATTGCAATCTGGGCCTCTGGAGAGATGGAAGAAGAGAGAATTTTCCTGAATTTTCCTGAAGTCTGGAAAATTATCATTGCCTAGTAGCACTTTTCAAACAGTGGATGTGTGCCTACTTATTGAAAGTTCTTGATTACTTCAGCCTGAAGGAAAGTTGAAGTTCTTGGGCCAGTTATCTGGGGTCATAAGCTACTTATAGCCTGTATTGTAAAAAACTTTTAAAAAAAAGTGATATGCCATGACAAAGTTTGGGAAGCACTGGCCTAGAGTACCAAGTCCAAACTAATCAGGATTGCATTCATTTTGCCCCAAACTGTTTCCTGTAATTGTCTTCTTCACCCTTCCTTCTCTCCAATCTTATTCTTACTCCCATAAATATTCTAGACTTTAGGCAGCATAAAGTGCTTTCACTCAAGAATCCCTGGAATTGTCTACCTTTGAGATGCTCCCTGTCAAATACCACTAACGCTTCTAGATTCTACTCAAATGCATTTGGGAAACACTCTGGAAAGACAGGGACCAGATCAATCCTCCCCTTCACTAAGCAATAGCTGAACTGAGTGCTGGCTAAGGACCCAGTACTGACAGGCTCACAGAATACAAATCTCTTTTTTGTATTTTTGAAATTGCTTTATGAGGAGGGCAAGAAAGGGATTATCATCATTTTGTAGATCAAAGAACATTCATGCAGCAAACAGTAATGACCTACTAAATTCATACATGGAAGTTGCATACAGAGCTGGAATAAGACCCCAAGTCTCCCTTTCAGCATGCAATGTGCTATCCTAGTGTTTTAAAAGAAGACAGGAACCAAAGCTTTTACTCTAAACTAAGTCTATTTTTTTTTTAATTTTGGAAAACATTTTCTCAGCCCTACTGAGGTATGCATGTCATATAAAAGTATAAAATATTTAAAGTGTATATCGTGGTGATTTGATATATATATACAAACTGCAAAAATTTCCTAGCAGTGGTCTATACCAACTTGCATTAACTTTAGGATGTAAGACTGATACCAGGCTGGAGATCAGGGGTGAAGATATGAGTGAATCCTGAAAGTCTAGACTGGGAAACGCATTCCACAGAGGACGGGAGGTGGCCCACTAGGGCTCTGGATGCCTGGAAGCCTTCTTTGCAGCTTTGTAATCTGGTGTTAGCCCCTTAGCTGAGTCAGCGTTGTGTCTGTGTGTGGAGGTAGATGCTGACCACTTCAGGCAACCAAAGCACCAGGACCTTTTCATCTTAGAAGTAAAAGCCACCTAATCCTTTTATTTCTAGGCACCCTACCTACCATGTCTGCATGAACAGAGCAGCTGAATATACAGAGGTTGAAACTCAGTATTTAGATGATTTTTCTATCTCGAGGCACCCTGACTCTGTGACACAGGGCCCTCTGGGGCCGTAGATACTTTCCCAAGGTCTCTGTTTCTTCCAAGACTTCAGAGCAAAAGTATGTAGTCTTGAGGAGCTATGCCTTCCTTGAGGAAAAGTCAAGTATCTCAGTTCAACACAGGCGACTTTCTAAATAAAGCTCCATGATTGAAGCAACCGTTTCTGATCTTAACTCTTCTCTGAGCAAAAAAACATTACATTGCATCACTGAAAAATACTATCAAGTTCAACAGTTTAACATCTAAAATGCATAGCCTTCTATGAAGCCCCTGTACCCATCTACTAAACTTAGAAATGTGGCCTTTTATGGTTAGAATCTTCCACTTTACTATACTTCAAACTGAAATGAGCTTTTCATAAACAAGAATGTAACATGATCTATTAATCTGAATAAATCAATTCCAACCAAATCCAAACCTATGTGCTTTCTAAAACTATCAATGTCGAGTCCAATTAGAACAGAAACTTTCTCTGAAAGTATAAGTAGAGATTTCATTTGTAAGTAGTCTTGGTTTATTGCTCCAAGTTTCATCATGAATGTTATCTATGTTACTTCAGATGCACCCATGTGTTGTAAGCTTGCCGAAGGCAGAGACAGAAAAGATGCATGGTATGGTGGAAAATAAGCAGGATTTCAAATCTGAAGACGTGGGTTCAAACTCCATGAATCACTTATGCTGCGTGACCCTAATGAGTCACCTGACCTCTGTGGGTCTGAGTTTCTTCATCTGTAAAATGGAACAAATTCCACCTACCTCACATGATTATAGATAGGAACAAGTTATTTCTGTCATGATACCTTATACAGGCAATGCATATTTTATTTAGTTGTGGTCATGTTTTAACTTTACCACTAGAATAGAAGTTCTTTTAATCTAAGGACTGGCTCATACTGCTGCTTTGCCTCCTAGAGATGTTCAAAAGTAAAACTCCCACTTTTATAGGTTTTTTAAAAAAGTATTTTTTATTGATTTCAGAGAGGAAGGGAGGGAGAAAGAAATAGAAACATCAATGATGGGAGAGAATCATTGATTGACTGCCTCCTGCATGCCCCCTACTGGGGATCAAGTCCACAACTGGGGCATGTGCCCTTGACCAGAATCAAACCCAGGACCCTTTAGTCCTCAGGCTGACACTCTAACCACTGAGCCAAACTGGCTAGGGCTGTAGGGTTTTTTGATGCTTCAATCTGAGGGGTAACCAATAGCAGAATTTCATACAAAGTCAGTGTAGAGATAAAAAGGTTTTGGGGAAGACAAACCAAACATGTATCCCTGGGTAGACTCACTATCGGAATTGACTCGAGAACAGTGATGGTCAGACAAGTTCTGAGCCGAGGTCCTTCTCAGCTAATAGAGACTCATCACTATTAATATCTGGATTTCTATTAATACTCTCTTTTCACTGTGCGCTAATTTAAATCTGTTCTCTAAGCTGTTCTTAACCACATAGTCTTGGGCCTGGGCCTGGTTCCCAATTATAGGTCTTAACTCCCCATTTTGGTTTTTGTACTTGCAGAAATAATAGGAATGTTGCCCCTGTTAATTCTAGGGAAGAGAGGGCTGTATTGGAGTTTCAGGTGGGGCAATTCTTTGTTATGCAGGACTGTCTCGTACATTGTTTGAGATTAATATGCCTATCCCATGCCCTCTTTTTTTTTTATATATATTTTATTGATTTTTTACAGAGAGGAAGGGAGAGAGATAGAGAGCTAGAAACATCGATGAGAGAGAAACATCGACCAGCCGCCTCCTGCACATCCCCCACTGGGGATGTGCCCGCAACCCAGGTACATGCCCTTGACCGGAATCGAACCCGGGACCCCTCAGTCCGCAGGCCGACGCTCTATCCACTGACCCAAACCGGTTTCGGCTATCCCATGCCCTCTGATGCCTTTAGTGCTCCTAAATCATTGACAACTTAACCACCCCCTCAACACATACACACACACACACGTTTCCAAACCCAGGAGGGCGGGCAGTATTGCCATTGGTTGAAAGCCAATTTAACCTGTCTCTCTCTGCCACCCTGATTCCATGTCTGTCACAAGGTACATCATTATATAAGACTAGTGGCCTGGTGCAAGAATTCGTGCACATTGAAAGAAAATTAATTAGAAGAAATATTTTAATATCACTATTTGCCCTTTCTCTAGATAGAAGTGTCAACCAAATTCATGATCGACAATGACAGATCGAAACACATGCGTACAATTGGTGCCAGTGAGAGCTTTACATGTATTGTGCACGCACAAGTCAACTTAGCCTTTTATATACATAGAATAAGCTTGCTTAATTAGATCTGCTTTCTGATGTAGCTAAACTTTTTCCAGCCCAGTGAAGCACCCCAACTTCTCTTTCAGGTAATTGTCAGCAACATAGCAGTAAATATCAACACAAAGCAGATTATTATTATAGATCATGCAGGGAGAACAAAGGATAAAATATTTAACTGCAGTGTTTGACTATATTCTGTGCAGTGAGAAAACTTGAAGTCATTTCAAGGCCCACCATTTCTTACTTCTTTTCAGTCAGGTCAAGTTTCTAAGCTTTCTGAATCTCCGTTTTCTGGCTAATGAAAAGAAAATAGGATTCCACCGAGTCTCCTATCTACCTACTCCAGGACTTCTGTGAGGATCAAATGAGATGAGGCACAGGAAAATGCTTCACAGACATTTGGTTAAAGTGTAAAATGTTTCCACCTGGCTATAAAGAAAGGCATGTTCCTGGGCTGAAGAAACTGTAAGGAGGCTAGTCACTAGGGAGAGGAAGCCATGTGTTGCTACGTGACGTCATTACCCGGTGCCCACAACCATTGTTTCTGGGCTGGGCTGGGCTGGGCTGTGGGCCGCATTTTGCGCCATGGGGTGTTGGCAGCATCGGCTGTGATTTGGTGGGGTGTTGCTCTGGGGTAGAGGCAGGGCCTGTGTCCCACCTGGGGGAAGCTGAGTGTTGCTTTGTCAACACCAGGTCCACAGTGTTGTTTTTTTGTAAATGGCCAGTGCCTGTCACGGCAGCTCCTGCGTTGAGCGTCTGCCCCCTGGTGGTCAGTGTGCATCATAGCGAGTTGGATGGTTGAACACTTAGCATATTAGCCTTTTATATATATATACACACTAGAGGCCCAGTGCACGACATTTGTGCACTGGAGGGAGGGGGTCTCTCAGCCTGTCTGTGCCCTCTTGCAGTCTGGGACACCTCGGGGGATGTCCACCTGCCTGCTTAGGGAAGCAGGCCTAAGCCGGCAGGCAGACATCCCCGAGGAGTCCATAGCGCTGCTGCGGAGGCCAGAGAGGCTACCACCACTGCCGCTGCACTTGCCAGTCATGAGCCTGGCTTCTGGCTGAGCAGTGCTCCCCCTATGGGAGCGCACTGACCACCAGGGGGCAGCTCCTGTGTTGAGCGTCTGCCCTCTGGTGGTCAGTGTGTGTCATAGCGACTGGTTGTTCTGCCATTTGGTTGATTTGCATATTAGCCTTTTATTATACAGGATTATATAGGATGCCCTGAACCAAATGAATGCCCCCTAGTGTTCACTGCATGCTCTGAGCCAGGTTGGTCTGTGGAGAGAAAGAGGGATGTGGAAAGGAAGAAGGATGTGGAAGGGGAGGGAGCTGGGGAGGAAGAGGAAGAGAAGAAGGAGGAGGAGGAAACAGTATAGATTATTTCCCTGTAAGTCTTCAAAAAGAAAGTATGAGGAAAGCAAGAGGGAGATAATTTTGAAGTTTCTCTATGCTGCGTGGTGTTTACTGTAAGAATAACTAAATACATTTACTCCCTGCCAGGCATTGAACTAATAAGCATTTAGCATATATTAACTCTTCCCACCCTATGAGTAGTTACTATTATCATCCCATTTTAAAGATGAAGAAACTGGGGCACGAAGCAGCTAAGTAACTTAACTGTAGGTGTAAAGCTATGAAGTGGCAAAGCAAGGACTTCTGACTCTGTCTCCTGGGTGCTTCTGGATAACCGAGGCTTCCTCTCTTAAACCCCAGCCTGCCTTACACCTCTCAGCTAGGAGCTTCTGCAACTTTCCCAGTCTGAAGTATTAAGATGCTCAATGAGGGGGGTAAAAGCAGGAACTGAAAATAAGTCATTGTGTAATATATTATTTTTTGTTGACTCTTAGAGAATCTCTGAGTGGTGATCTGTCAGAAAATCTGGGCTCAATGCTCAGCCTGCTATTGATTATGTGATCCCAGGAGAGTTCCACGACCTCTGTAAGACTCATGACGAGAGTACCACCTGCTCTATCTCATAAAGCTGTCATGTGAGACCCAGAGATGTACAAGCTTTAGTGTATTGGCTTCGGGACCAGTTTGAAGATTTTCTTTTTTAGTCCTTCAAATGGTTTGGATCAATGCAGCTGCAAACAAAGTGTTACCTATTATAATAAAGCTGATAGTCAAGGATTCTGGATCAGAGTCCTAGATGGCTGGGAATATTAATAGCTCTACACTCCTGCTTTACATGTGAGTCCTATTAGAGCGCCCCATGTGATTCCTGTCTGACTCAGGCTCCATGAATGCTTCCTGTACTTCCCTGCTCTGGCTGTGTGCTCCTATGGATGAGTTAGGGCACCTGAGACTCACCAGCTAAGGGGTAATCCCGTTAGGAACAGAACAAGAACTCGCTGGTATTCCCCCATCCCGGATCACTGTGGATCCTGAGCGAGGCTCACGGCCTCCCTATGATTCAGGCTCCCCACCACCCAAAGAGGCTGATTCATTTGTTCAGGGTACACCATGGAGTCCTGCCAAATGCAAATAGATGGTCCGTGGGGCACTGTGCCAATGATGCTGGGAGCAGGCTCATTACTGCCACAGACACTGCGACAAATAACAACAAAAGCCCCGAGGTGCAAATTACCACACATAATAAACTTAATTCAAGAAAAACCGAAGAGACCCTTAGTTGCATTTTAATTTACACAGCACTGTTTATCACACAAGTGCCCTGGGGCCTCTACAAAGTAAGACATCAGTACAGATTAGTTTCTACTATGCCTCAATGATCTGACCAACTGAAATCCGCCTACCACGTAAAGTGTGACGAGAACACAGGGAAGACTGCAGAGAGGGTAATCGAAAAGAACTCCCAGTCCGGAAAACATGCGAGCATCCTGTGTTTTATTCCTAATGGGATTTATGCCTTAGCCTCTGGACTTAGAAGCATCAAGTCCTATGTAAAAGCACAAAGCCAGGAGCGGAAGCACAGGAAGCATTCACAGAGGGCCTGAGTCAGACAGGAATCACATGAGGTGCTTTACATAGGACTTATATGTAAAGCAGAAGTGGCTATTAATACTCCCAACCGCCCGAGGCAAACCCACTGGGATGGGACTTGCAAACCTCTTCTCCAAAGTAATCTGCAGAGTTACAACAAGGACAAAACACCAGATGTAGAGACAAATAGTCCAGTGTGCCAGGACTGTGTTGAATTCTTTACTCATCTACACTGTCTGCTTTTCAAGACTCACAATGACCTCAGAAGTAGATGCTATTATCTTCACTTCATAGATGAACAAACTGAGTTGCTTAACGTGACTGAGCATCTTGCCTGAAGTCAGTCATCTCGATCTTCTAGCTATGTGAGACCTGAGTCAAATCCCCCAGCTTAGTGGGTTCTAGAATCCTAAGAGTGGAGATAAAACTAGTCCTCCCTGCCATTCATGAATGTTACAAGGACTACCTGTAATACAGAATAACGTGTAAAGTACGTGTGAAAGTATCCTATCTTCTCCCGGCTACACTGCAATCCTGGTGGGCAGACCATGTCACCTGATCTTTTTCAATCCCTACAAGTAAGACTTTATTGCATATGCTGTATGACTGTGCTTTCGCAATCATTATAAATATATATTAATATGAATATAATAAAATGATTAGGTATTCATCATTACAGGTGAAGAGAAACGTGTAGTCATCTTTTCAGCTTATTTACTGAGCACCCACCTATGTGCCTCTCTTCCTTTCCCTTCCTCTCTCAAATAAAAACATTTTTTAAAAAATGCTCAAGATGGTAAATTTTATGTTATGTGTATTTTACTACAATTTTTAAAAAGAAATGTTCCCCAAAATAAAAATAAGGTAACATATATAAGTCATCTAGCAAAAAAACATGGCAATGAACCTAGTTATTTCCCTTCCCCCCTACAATCCTTTATTTCAAGGTTCTTTTCAAGTTACCTAAGGAGTTCAGCCCCAGCTAGGTTCCCCAGCTCTGCCATTAAATCCAGCTGTGCATCCCAAGGTGCATTCCTTCCCTCATGGGACTTTGATTTTGTTAACCATTTTTTAAAAAGGAGGGGGAAAAAAAGGATTAAACTACATTCCATTCCCTTTCAGCTCTAAAAATAAGAACACATTTAAGGTTAAATACATAAGAATAGGCTAGCAGAAAGGAAACATTTTTGAGCATTTATTATGTGTAAAACATTGTGGCAGGGGCTGGGGATTCACAAATATAAATATTCAAAAGGGAGGTGATCATTCCTGATTTGAGGGAAATAAACAGAAATCACAACTTGTGTGTAGGTTACAGGAGAGAGTGGTTAACTGCTAGGGGCAATCTAGGAAAAAATATGCCAAAGAGGTGATAACTGAGGGGGGTCCTGCTTTTTGAGGGGGGATGTGAGGGAATAGGAGTTAATCAGATAGAACAGAGGCAGAAGGACGGACAGGTGCTGAGCACCATGTGGGGGGGATGAACACCTGGTCAGGCCCAGGTCAGAGGAGAGGCCGAGGCCTGTCTGGAAAAGCAGTTCCGGAATTCAGTGCTAAATGCCCAAAAAGCTGGAGAAAGGAGCTTGGGTTTTATCTGTGACAGTTGACACAGGAGAGAGAGAGAGAGGATCCAACGTGCATGGCAGAAACATCACTTTGGCAACAGTGCAGGAGAGGCCAGATGAAGGGGAACAGGAAGCTATTGCCAGGGCCCAGACAAAACAGGATGAGGCCTGCAGAAGGCAGTGGCCGTGGGGAAGGAGAGGAAAGGAGGCTCTGTTGGCCTCATGTAGCTCTGTAGATAAAGCAGGAATGGCGCATTAACTCCAGAGGCTGGCTCTTACACACTGGGACCTCTAAACAATTTCTGACTAATTCTGACTGTCCCCAGGTCCAGGGCAATCACTCAAAGGGAGGAAACTGGCATAAAGGTTAATCTGTTTCAGCTGCTAGGCTCCCCCCACCTCTTCTCGCCAGAAATAATGGCAGGCAGCGCTGGAAAAAGGAGCATCTGGCTGCAGCGAAGACCCATCCCTTCCCGGGCTGGGGCTGTTGGCTCATCCTTGGGAGTCACAACAATGGAGAATGGAGAATCGTTCTTTTCATCCTTCTCACAGCATTATCCCCCCGACCTCATCCCCTAACAATGGCGTGGTTATGTTTTCCCTCCATCTCGGCCCCTCCCCACCGAGCACAAGGCAGATGCTGTGCCCAGAGGTCGTGGAGGTGGACAGCCCCACCGCCCCTACCAAGCCTTCGAGGGGCAGGATGCTCCTGCAGGAGAGGCATGAAGAAGCAAGTGAAAAGACCAAATGTTAAGTAACAGGAACGGGGAAGACCATTTCCCCTCCTTTATTAAACTAGAAAAAAAAATTTTTCATTGACATTTCCCAGGGGTGCTAAGCTTGTGATTAAACAGGCACCCTTGTCCATAGCTCAAAGTTATTTGTTGGTATGATGCCTTTGGAAAACAACTTGGCAGCATTTGAGAGCCTTAAAAATGTTCACCCCTTTTTATCCAATAATTCTCATGTCTAGCAACCGACTAAAGGAACGATTTGGAGGAAAGAAAACGATACACGGACAGAGATCCCTATTATAGCACCAGAAGGCAAAGAAAGCGGTGAAGCTTTAGTGCTTCAGTGCTTCAGGGTTTTTTTCCTTCCTGTCTTGCCCTCTAGGCCTCGGGAAGTTGATCTCCGTGGCTCTGGACTGCTCCAGGTGTAATGATAGACACTGGACCCTCACCTGTGTACACAGATCTGCTAGAAGAAAATATACTGTATGACTAACCACACTTACCAATGAGTGACACTGGAGGTCTTCTATCCATTTTACAGGATAGCAGATTATTATTTTAAAAAATTAAAATAATGAACTCATATACCCATTCAGTATTCCACTGTGTATCAGGCACCATGCTAGGGGCATAAACAACACAGACGAGGCCTTGATCTCAAAGCGAAGATGTCAACAAGGAATAAACAATTACAACATAGCATGATCAATATTAGCATACAGGGAAATTTGGTGTGCTAGGGGGATGAATTATCCTTATTGAAAGGGTCAGAAAAAGCCAGTGGAAAGAAGTTAAGGAATTTGGACTCCATCCTAAGAACAACAGAAAACACTAGAATTTTTTTTAAAGGGGAGTGGTATGGCTGGACTGTGCTCTGGAAAGATCACTCTGGCTGCCATGTGAAAAGCTGGAGACGAGCAAGTCTAGGACCAGGCACGTCCCAGTGAGAAATGATTGTGGCTTAGACTGCAGTGAGGCAATGGAAAGAAAAGGTAATGCAAATGGGATATTTAATAGCTAGAATCAACTTCTTAGTGATTGCTCAGTGACAGAGAAGAATGACTTCTAAGCATCTGGCTTGAGCAAACTGTGACATCTACTGGTTTCCTGGAGCAGATGATTCTGAGCTCATTTTTTTTTTTTAATCCTCACCTGAGGATATTTTTTCCCATTTATTTATTTAGTAGAGAGAATGGAAGGGAGGGACAGGGAGAGGGAGGAAGGAAAAAAGAGAGAGGGAGAGGGAGAGTGAGAGAGAAACATCGATGACCAAAGGGTTGGTCTCTACCCACAGGTGTGCCTCTAATCTCTGACAGCACAGACCACCACCAGAGAATTGGACAGAGGATAAATATTCAGATAAAACATTAAGAATAGGTAGGATTAAATGTTTTATATCCATTCAGACAAGATTAAGTATAGTAGAGCAGAGGAGAGACAGAGGAAAGGGAATGTATAATGGTTAGAAAAAGAGAGGGCTGGAGGGAAAGCAATGACCAGCCTTTGTGAGGCTGGGAAAGATAAGGACACACTAACGTAATAGTCTCCCACATTGGTGAGGGGAGGGGCACATTCCAGAGGTCAGATGATGTAGGCACTGTGCTATGGGATTTAGCTGTAGTCTCTTTTTACTGACTATAATCCTATGAGGTAGGAATCCTTAGTTCCAGTTTACAGATAGTGTAGCTGAGGCTCAGGGAAGTAGAATAAGTGTGTCAAAGTCTTATGACCAAAGAATTATGCCTCTTGATAAACTTCCTGAGAAGGATGGTCACTTTCATTTATGGCCATGGCCAGTTAACTCAGTCATCAATTTTACAGTGATGTGCTGGAGTCAGTGTCTATCAGCTCATAACAGATTATTACATTTTCAGGAGTTTTGCAATCCAGATGACCTCATCCTAGTGGTCTGAAATCAGCTATGATTGCAGAATTTACATCATGGAAACTGGCAAAGGCTGCAAATTAGGGCATCATCCTTCTCCTTCTCCTTCTCCTTCTCCTTCTCCTTCTCCTTCTCCTCCTCCTCTTCCTCCTCCCTCTTCTTCTTCCTCCTCCTTCTCCTCCTCTTCCTTTTTCTTCCTCCTCCTCCTCCTCCCCTCCTCTTCTTCCTCCTCCTCCTCTCTTCTGAGAACCTGTTGTTAAATGTTTACTAGCACACTGCTACTTGAGAACCCTGGAGCTATGAAAGGAAGTGACTTTCATTTCATTGCCAAGTGCCATCCAAGTCCCACCTATTGGTTCTAGTTGCTTGGAAGACTGTGCTGAGAAGGCTTCTGAAGCTTCATTTGTCATTATCATAAAAATATACTCAAAATGTGAAGTGATGTCTGTCCTGGGAAGGGAGGGAGAATGGCTGCAGCCATGCCATGTACCTGCTGTCCCTGACCCAGTTTGATTTTAGAGATGAAGAAAGAAACCCAGAGAAGGTAGGTGATTTGCCTGAAGCCACAGAGTGAATCAGTGGCAGAGCTGAGGCTACAAGTTGAATAATCTGACTTCTGGTCCAGTGACCCTCCCAGGGCAGCACCGAGACCAGGGAACTGAGAGCCTCTTGACTTAGCCAGCATCTTTATTTATAGTATCGAGCAACATCGCAGTGACAGTGATCACTGGGCAGGAATGCTGCAGAGCGCATACAGACATACAGTGAGGCAGGCCCTGGACTGACCTTCTGGCTCTTTCCTCCTTGGAAATTTATAATGCTAGGTTTCCAAGAACTCTATCTATGCTCATATGTGCCTTCTTCCTGACCACAGAAACTACTACCAACCCAAAGTGTGCGATTTCTAAGAACCTTAGGTGACTTAGCAACACCCTGACAACCACCACACTGTCAGCAGTCAAGAGATAGAGAGATTATCTTGCAGGGGGATTTGACCAGAAAACATGAAATGAATGATACCTGAAATAAAATTCACAATAGCCTATTCCTATGAACTTTAGTGGTAAATTATCCCCAAACCATTTTTTTGTTCCTTTTTTCTGAGCACTGTATTTTTGAAGAAGTAATGTGGCTCAAGAATTAAGACGTATAAAATGGCAAACAATGAAAAGTCTCCTTCTACCCTAACCCCAGCCGTCCTTTTCTGCTGTGTAGAGAAAATCACTGTTATGAGTTTCTTGTGCTTCAAGTGAGAGATATTTTATGTGTACAAAAAAGTAAACATATATACTATTTTCCTCTTTTTTATACAGATAGTCTATGATCTAGTATCATTACAGATAGTGTAACTGAGGTTCACTTTTTTCCTTAAATTATACCTTGGAGCTTATTTCATATCAGTATCTAAAGAACTGCTTCATTACTTTTTTTTTACAGCAGATACTTCCAACCTTGTGAGATAATCAGAACAGGTGTTATGTTCAGATAAATGTCTTATTTAAAATCATCACAAGTTGTGCCAGGGGAGAGCTAGCAAACACAAACACTATTCAAGTGAGAAAATTACTTGGGCTCACATCGATAAATGTTAGGGGATTTTGTTTCTTTATGTATTTAGTTTTCCTTATAAAATGAAATGAGATATAGTGGCTACAGGTTAATAAGTTAAGAGTAGTAAGCTCTATTGAGTCAAATTTGTGCTAATTTTTTTCTGATGTATGTGGACTGAGACCGCTTCTATCTCTTTACAGCAGGAAAGCCTCATTTGTGCATATGCTAAAGATCATTGCTACTTAGCCCAGATATATCATGTCTATTATTCAATACAATTCTACAACTATGTACTGAGTAGCTGTGCTGGGTACACAGTGGGAACGCAATAAATCTATATCTGGGTCAATTTTTAATCTCCATGTTATGTTATCATCACTTCTGAACATGTCTAGTTCTCCTTATAGACTGTAAACAACTTTCATAAAGTCCCTTGTATCTCATTGTGGGACTCACTGGGGAAGGGAAATGGTGAGGGAAGGGGAATGATGGGGGAGGTAAGTGATCAAGGGATGCTTCATATGAAAGTAATAATATATGAGATGAGTCTTACAGGATGAAAAGTATTCCCAGAATCAAGTTCTGGGAACAAGAGATGAAAAATGGGAGAAAGAGAAAGTATTCTGAATGTAAAGGGGAAGACATCATCATCAAAATGCATGGAGGTAGCAATCTTTGTGAAGTGTTCAGGAAACAATATGCAACTAAGTGTTTCTAGAATCTAGAGGGTCCCAGGAAAAGATGACAATGAAAAAGTAGGGTGACATGATTTCACTCATATGTGGGATGTAAAACAGAAAGCAACAAATGAACAAACAAAAAATTGAAACACAGAAAACAGTATGGTGGTTACCAGAGGGGAAGGAGGTGGGAGAGGGTAAAGGGGGTCAAATTTATGATGATGGAAGGAGACTTGACTTGGGCTGAACACACAATGCACCACACAGGTGATGGATTATAGAACTGTACACTTGAAACTTATATAATCTTACTAACTGATATCACTCCAATAAATTAATAAAATTTAAAAACTAAAAATAAAGAAAAAGTAGATTAAGTCCCAACCACAGAGGGTCTTAAATGATCCACTACTAATGGTTTGAGCTTTGCCTTGAAAAAGAATCGTGAGGTCCAAAATTTGAGTAGGAAGAATATGATATAAAGAAAACAACAGGATTTAAGAGCAAGAGAGAGCTGGGTATATACCAGCCGAGGGCAAACTACGGCCCGTTTGAAATGAATAAAACTAAAAAAAATAAAGACCGTACCCTTTTATGTAATGATGTTTACTTTGAATTTATATTAATTCACACAAACACTCCATCCATGCTTTTGTTCCGGCCCTCCGGTCCAGTTTAAGAACCCATTGTGGCCCTCGAGTCAAAAAGTTTGCCCACCCCTGGTATATACCCTAAACCAGTGGTTGCGGCTCGGCAAACCGCGGCTCGCGAGCCACATGCGGCTCTTTGGCCCCTTGAGTGTGGCTCTTCCACAAAATACCGGCTCTTCTACAAAATACCGACTTCTGCGCATGGGCCACGAAGTTTCAATCGCACTGTACATGCACGCCCGCACGTGGTATTTTGTGGAAGAGCCACACTCAAGGGGCCAAAGAGCCGCATGTGGCTCGCAAGCCGCGGTTTGCTGACCATGGCCCTAAACCAATAATCACCAGTAGTGTGACTTTGGAGAAGTAAATTAATCTTTTCAAGCTTCAGTATTTCCTTTGTAAGTATATAGATACCTCACTAGATTGAAATTAAGAAGAAATGGATGTTAGAAAGTTTTATAGACTGGCAAGTGCAACATAAATATTAATTATTGTTATAATCATAAGCTGCACTTTGGGAAAAAGTCTTACAGTCTTATTGAGGATTTGTTGGGGGTGACAGGAAAGCCAGGAAGTGAAGAAGACAGAAGTTGGGGTGGTGGGGTGATCATTTGCTAGTGCAGTGACGACATAAGCCCTATCAACCCTCACCTACAGACCCAGGACCTGACCCTGAATCCTTAGGTAAGACTCCCAGGAATGGATACAGGCCAACAATTAGGCATTCATGACTCTGACTTATTTGACAAAATAAATCCTGGGTCAATAATCTCAAAGGAACAACAAAAATGATTTCCCGTTATGGGTATTTACGGGTAGCATTGTATTTGCAGTCTTCCCCAACAGCAATCCATTAAGCCAAAGGGAGCTTTAAAAAAGATATTGAGTGTAAGATGTTAATAATAGGGGAAACTGAATGTTGGGTATATGGGAAATCTCTGCACTATCTTTTCATTTTCTCTGTAAATCTAAAGCTGTGTGAAGAAATAAAAGTTTTATTTTTTAAAGTACATTACAGGTCCAGAGTAGATTTATTCATAATAGTCCCAAACTGGAAACAATCCAGGTATCCATCCACAGGAGAATGGATAAACAACCTGGGCATTCATGCAATGGCATACTACTCAGCAGTAAAAAGGAATGGGCTAAAAACACAATCAACTACATGGGTGGATCTCAAAGGTATAACGCTGGGCCCTGGCTGGTTTGGCTCAGTGGATAGAGCGTCAGCCTGCAGACCAAAGGGTTCCAAGGTTCGATTCTGGTCAAGGGCACATGCCCGGGGTTGTGGGCTCGATCCCCAGCAGGGGGTGTGCAGGAGGCAGCCAATCAATGATTCTCTCTCATCATTGATATTTCTATCTCTCGCTCCCTCTCCCTTCCACTCTGAAATCAATAAAAAAAATATATATTTTTTAAAAAAGGTATAACGCTAGATGAAAGAAACCTTACACAAAAGAGCAAATACTACCAGTTTCATTTGTATGAAATTCTAAAACAGACGAAAATAATCTTTAGTGGGGAAAAACCAGAATTGTGGTTCCTTCTTGAGGGTGGGGATGGGAACTGTCTAGGAAGAGCATGAGGAAACTTTGTGAGATGCTGGTAATTAATTTATGCTTACAGATGCTTGAGTTACAAAGGTATCTCAAAGAAAGCTCACTTAAGATTTGGGTGTTTCATTCCATGTACATTTTACCTAAAAGAAAAAATACTAAACAAATACTGGACTCTAGTTAATGAGTTCATGTTGTGCATGCTGAAGTATTTAGGGAGAAATATACTGATGTCTGCAATTTACTTGAAATGCTTTAAAAAATAAGATGGATAATGGATGGACAATGGGATGGATAGATAGATATGTGATACAGCAACTATCATAAACGATTAATGGCAAAATCTAGATGGTGGATATATGGATATAGACTGTAAAATTCTTTCAATTTTGCTGTATATTTGAAATTTTTCATTAAAAATGTTAAGGAAAAAAAAGATTTTGGGGTCTTGTGTCCAGGTTGGGTGAACAGGAGAAATATATAATCTCCTTTAGTTTATAAGGCTAGGCTCATAACTTCACATGAATACAGACAGCCTTTTCATATTTATCGTCATTTCATCTCCTCTTCTGGGCTCCTGAGACTAACTCTATTTTAGCATTTATAATATCATTTTGTAACTGCTTTCATCTCCGTATCACTCTATTAGACTACTGAGAACTCCTTGAAGGCAGGGCCTTGTCTTTCTTTTCTGACTTTGTGTTTCCTCTGCTTAGCACAGTACCTGACATAGACAAGAGGGCATTCCTTCAAACACTTGTTAGTACATCCCATGGGGACTTAGACCCTTTCAAGGCCATGTGGAGATATGGAAGATTCCCATAGAGACATGTGATCCAAGTGATTCTGCACTTGGAAGGTAACAACTGGATGCAGAGGAACCTCTTGGTACTTCCTCACCCAGTTTTTATCCTGTCATATTGCAACCTGAAGTACTTTCTAGATGAAGCTGGTGTGATATATACTGCAGGGTGGCTCACTCAAATGCCACCTACTCCCCTCTAGTAGAAAACTTTAAAAAAATCACCTTTACAGGAGTTGCTTGCAGTTAATCTGCCAATTATTTGCATTCATACAAATATGAATGAATGGCAGGTTAGAAGTGAGGCAAAGACCATTTTCCTGCTCTCTTGGCTATTTCTTGTCTCAGGTGTCCATCACTGTCAGCTCTTCTCTCACATGTTATTGTGGTTCTGCTGAGAGCAAACCACTGTCTTGAGGCCAGCTGGCAGGTTAGAGGTGAGGCAAAGACCATTTTCCTGCTCTCTTGGCTATTTCTTGTTTCTCTGACAAACAAGAGTGTAGCCATGAAAGGGTTTTTATGCAGCTGAGGTATTTTCCAGCCTCCTGAGTGCCAGGGGGCAGGGGCAGCAATAGCTTCTCAGGTCTGACCTCCCAATCACTAACTATATCACAGCTACAGAGTGGAGTGGGGTGTGGACTGATCATTGCAGCAGTATTCTGAGAGTGGGCGAAGTGTCACTTGTGGAGAACATCTAGCTTTAGTTCTTCCTAGATGCATTTGATAAGCAACTTATTCCTTATATTAAATTCCTTTCTGTTGAAAGCCTATGGAATGGTTTCCATTTCTAACACCTGGGTATAAAAATAAAAAAAATAAGTGCCCTGGCCTGGGTTCCTAAATGGTTAGAGTACCAGCCAGTGCACTGTAGGGTCATGGGTTTGATTCCCAGAATGTGTCTCTCTCACATCAATGTCTCTCTCTCTCTCTCTCTCTCTCTCTCTCTCTCCTTCTCTCTCTCTCTCCCTCCCTTCCTCCCTCCTTCCCTTTCACTCTCTCTAAAAATCAATGGAAACAATATCCTCTGGTGAGGATTAACAATAACAAATCAAGAAATAAGCTTGCGTGACTAGGGACAGCCCTCTGTGGATGGGAAAGGGGGTGCATTTTGGAGTTTCTCACAATGAGTATCTATTCATTTCATTGTTGAACCCTACTTTGCACCAAGCACTGGGCTAGGAGCTGGCCTCAAGACAGTGGTTTGCTCTCAGCAGAACCACAATAACATGTGAGAGAAGAGCTGACAGTGATGGACACCTGAGACAAGGAAGGAGTGGTCAGGGCGAGAGTCCAGGTGAGAGGGCAGCTTCAGAAGTGAGAGAAAATGCTTAGTCTCAGATCTCACACCAAACAGTAACTAAAACATTTAGCATCGCATGCATTGCATATTCATCTAAATTATCTCACTTAATACTCCTCTCTGTCTCCCCTTTTATTTGGGTTAATATTTGAGTGCTTCTTATGTGCAGGCACTTTATATATTTTTCCTCACTTAAGCTTTGGAACACGCTATGAAGCAGAAACTGTCATTAGCTCTGTAACTTGCCTGTGGTCTCACAGTTACTAAAGAGCAGGGCCAGCACTCAAAGTCCTATCTTTTGATACAAACCCTACATTCAAAGCCAGAATTTCAGTTCTTCGAAAGATACGTTTAAAAACGAACATTGTGCAAACGTGAGAAACTGTTATCCTTATCATGGAAAGCCTCTCTCTCCAAGTTTGATGTCTTCAAGGTTAGGAAACAGTGCCCAAGCTGCTCGGCCCTCGGAAGGAATGACCGAGGTCCCAGCTGGCTCACACCAGCCCACAGGCACAACGGACGAGGTGGAGGGGAGCAGAGGCAGAGAAGGGAACCCAGTTGCTGCCACCACAGCTTCCTCACTGAGGCGGCTCTTTATCTCCTACACCATTGTTTACAGCTCAGAGGACACCATCCGGCCCTAATAAATGGAAGTGTCCACTGGGAAGGGGCAAAACACACACATGCCCCCTCCACATACAAAAGGACATTTGTGCCAGGCTGCCTAAGAGGCTGACACACACCAAGGACTTGCCCCTCCTCCCTTCACCCCTAGAAACAGACAAGAAAGGCAGCTTTCTGGTATTCCACAAAGGGGGAGCCATGCAGGGAAGAGAACACACACTCTCTAAATCTGCTGACTTGATTCATCCCCTAACTGACACAATGCGGAGAGGAAGACTTCAGGAAATGGGCAGATTATGTCCAAGAAAAGATTTCCTGCAAGCAGTTAACGGGAAACTTACATGAAAAGCGAGGACTAAAAATACTCAGGCTATTGGAAGCTGGTGGGGAGGCCCCTAGTTCTTCAAGAACTGTCTGAGGAAGCCGGCTACTGGGCTTCCAACCCTCCCCACCCACCAACCCAATGCGCTCAATTCAGCATTGGCTTTATTCTCCAGAAAAAGCTAGCTCATCAGGCACCTGGTGTGATTTAAATTTCAATTTAACCTCAATCAAGTCCTCACTGTGTTCTAGGCTTTCTATTTGCGCAAGTCATTATAGCACAGAAGGTATGAGTCTCGTGTCTTATACACATGGCTTGCTTCAAATGATGGGAGAAGTGGGTAGGGGGTACAAATTATATCCTATATTTAAGTGAATTCTGATTATCATGTAATAAACCTCACGATTAAATAGTTAGGAAGATTTAAAGGGTTAGGAAACCTGCATAGAGGTGGCAATGAAATATAGGAAATTTATTTGCACTTGAAAGCATTTGGAGTGACAAATCAAAGCTTGGCTTGAACAGCAGGGAAATTAAAATGCAACATTAGGAGACCAAAAGGTATCTATTAGATGGCGTTATTTGTTTGATTTTAGGAAAGCATCTTTCTGTAGGTGCTTAGAGGCAGAAGCCAGCCCACGCTATTCCTTTCACATCCTAGGGGCCTGAGCAGAAATTTGAAGAACACGGAAGTTTGTTTTCAGAGCCTTCTCCTTTCCCTTCTCTTATACTTCCAGAAGCCTAATTTTGCCAACATTTAACCGTCCCCAATATCAGCGTTCCTCCTCCTCTGGCAAAGAACAACCACTGATCAAGAGCCCTCACATAGCAGAGACCTAGCCTACAAATAACAGGAGGAGGCAGTGCTGGGCTGCCTGGGACCTCCTGAAGGACTCATCCCCCTGCTGCCCCATCAGTACCTCCTCCTAGTCCAGTTTACAGTCCTCACACTCAGAAATTTTGGGCCCTGATTACGAAGGAAAATCTTATCACCAATCATCCTTCAGACACACGGACACACACACCATTAAGTCGTGCCTCAAGGTTTAGAATGAACAATTTGAGGCCGAAGATCTTGCAGTGTCATATTTTTATACCCAATGGAAGCCATATGTGAAGGTACACTGGAAAACAAAACGTAGATGGTCCTATGTGATTAGACTCTAGGGAGGTTGGGATGGGAGAACAGCAAGTTTTGTGGGTGTTTTTTTTTTTTAAGACTTTTGTTGTAAAATCCCATGGATGCGTTTGTGGTTGCGGCTCACACCTTCACTGATTTCTTGGCAGCATTTGAGGCAGGCGGGCACTCCTTCTTTTCCTAAATGCTGCTCCCAAATCCTTTGGATTTTCTGACACCATAACTTCTTGCAACTCTGTGCTCCTTGTCAGGCTTCATGAGGATCCTTTTAAGAACTACAATCCTCAGGATTTCATCCTTAGCTTCCTCTCTTCTTATTGTATATAGTCCTGAGGGATTTAGATTTCACTCAGTGCATGGAGCACTCCTAGACTTACATCTCTAGACTGTACTTTAGGAACCACTGGACAGCCATGAGTAGAGTTGATACCTTCACCTCCATTTGGCTCTTCTTCCTACTGTTTAGATCAGAAGGAAGGGGAGATAATTAACTGGCCTCCAGATCTCCCAAGCCATGGTGAACTGCTTTATAATGTAAATAGTTAATAATTAAGATTTTGTGTTTTGTTTTGTCTACAAATGTCTACACATAAAGTCTATTTTAGAACTTGGAAATACAGGTACCACATTTGCTATATCTAAAGAACAACCATCATCAAACAGTGAAAACTGGAATTAAAAGTGTGGGAAAACTAAGTGGCCAAAGGGTATGAGAAACACGATGTTAGGAAATTCTTGGGTCTTGTGCAGTTAGAAACAAAACAAACAAACTGGGTTAGTCACTTTAAAAGGGATATAAATTATACTAAAATATGTTAGCAAAACTACTCTCATCTCTATTTCTAAAGTCGCAGAGTCATGGTAAAGAGAAAAGACCTACTGGATTCAACCGCTCAGAAATCTGACTGTGATTACTCTGACATCTACATTCTACAATGGACTTCTGAAGACTCTAACATTAGCAGAGAATGATGTTGAAAGAACCTTGGACTGGGAAATAGGATTCTCCAACTGGCTTTGCAACTAAAGACTCCTTGGTAAATGGTCATCTAATATCTTCAAGTTCCAAAATCCCTACAGATTCTTAGCATTTGGTCTCAGCAAAATATCAGATACTTGTTTACACCTCATTGTAGATATCAGTCAATGGGTTTGATGTCCTTACCCAATACTATTGGCCTCTTAAGTCAATCCTCCAAAAAGACATAAGAAGAGTGGCAGAGTGTCCAAAAGGCACCAATGATGCTACAATGCAAGGGTTTCCTCTTGAGTGAAGTCTTAATAGATGTCAGTGAGGGGGCAGGAGTTTTTGCTCTACTACAAATGACGGCTGAATTCCTCATAGCTAAGTCCGAGTTAAGCTTATTTAAGAAGAGGCTGGGGAGTAATAAAAAAGGAATGATATACTTCACCCCTTGACATCCTACTCTCTTAGGAGGAAAAGAGCCATAAGGGGAAAGTTTGAAAAAAAGATGAAGCTTTAAGCAAAAGAAAACAAAATTCTTTCCCCATAAAAAAAAAAGCATCATTGTAATCACTCCCCATCCCTAAACTACCTCAAATTCAGCTAATAATGAGAAACAGAAAATGTTCTGTTAATAAATGAATAACACTGAGTTCTCTACATTCCAGAGGGCATTTCTATGGAGACTGAGATTAAGGAGCTCCAAACCTAGCTAAGAAGCCATGAGTATTTTTAAAGCATAAAGTAGCAAATAAATATTATGTCATAAGTGATATTAGTTTAGAGCAGTGAGCTTTGGTTCTGGGTGGTCTAGGAAGGTTTTGTAAGCAATAGACCCGAGTTGGGCCAAAAAAAAAATGTGAAGGCTTAAACTATGCTCTCCTTCCTAGTTGGCTTTTCTTTGTTGGATCAATCATCAAAGAACTTCTAAACATGCAACAACAACAATAACTACCAACAAACTCCTTATGCATGTTAGTAAAAGTACCTCGTAAAGTATAAAATGTTAACTATCATATCACTTGAATTTTCAGGAGAGCACAAGGTGCTTTGTCACCACCATCATCATTAACTGAATGTTGTGCCAATCTGCCTCATTATAGAGTCTAGAAAACCATAACATTTACTTCCCTAGTCTTCCTTCAAACTGGAAGTATTCAACTGTGTTTCACAGTTCTGGACAATAAGACATAACCAGAAATCTGCTGGGGACTCTTGGGAAAGCATTTGATTTCCTTTTACCCTGAGGTTGAAAGCCAATATGTGATGGATGGCTGAATGGGAAAACATAAAGATTAAGCATCCTTGATTGTAACACTGAGTCTCTAAACCAAAGGCAGCAAGTGCTTATCCTAGACTTCTTGTAATGTAATGTAATGTAATGTATTTAAACCAGTGTCAGTCAGTTTAATAAATGAAAATATTCCTGATATAGATACTTAGCATGTGCTTAGCCACGGTTATAAAGTAGGTAGGTAATAGAAACAATTCAAGCCACGTCCAATGCCCTCTTAACCACTATCCTAATAAGGGTGCACTCAGTGCTACAAAAACTTGTCTCTTAATGACCAGTCCTGTGGTTATTTTGGCTGTAGGGACTAGACATCCGATGATGATCACAGCCATTTTCATCATAAAACTTTATAGTTTGAGTACATCTTAATAATATGTTCAAAAAAACAATGACACCAATTTCACTGGCTCTCAGTCTAGGGGCAAAGAGATTCAACATATTGATCTATCAGTAACCTTTCCCTGATTCACTTCTTGACAAGTCTATGACCCTTTTCTTTCATTTTAAATTTATTTCACATTTGAAATCCAGAGAAAAATTAACATTTGCCTACAGAGACACCCCACCCCTTTTTGTGTGCATCCATTTGGACTTTCAAGATGGCTACAAATGAGTTATGCTGTTTTCTATACAATAAGACAAGTATCATTTCAATGAACTAAGCAGCTGATAACACTTAAAAATAAGCAGTAGACTGTTTCTGGAGGGTCACTTATCCCCTTAAAATAGAGCAAATTGGAAGATCATTCAGAAATATTTCAAAGCCTAAAACAACACTGAGCTAATGGTGACAGTGACCGGCTGTTGGCAGCTGCTGGGGTTTGCATAGCTTTACTCTCCAGTGATATATACTCCTTCTCTGTGGTTATGACTGGCCATTACATAGGAGGATTAATGGGGCTCCTTTTGGCTGTCAGGGAAAGCTTAAGATATATTCTTTATGTGTATCCCTAAGAGCACACATCCTTTCTGCAAAGCTGATAGGTCACCTCCCTCAACCAATTAGCTAATTGTCTGAAATCACTCCTCGTAGATCAAGAAACACTGTCTTGTGAATGAACTCTGTTCATGCAGAAAGGAAGAGCCTTTTGTTTCCTTTTGAAGACCCTATTCAACTTTAAGGCCCCTTCCATCTAAAAATTCTAAATTCTACAAATATGAACAATCAGCTCCCATGAATGAATCTTTCCGGCTTCACAGCGAATCAGTGCTTTTTTTGACTATGGGATTTTTTTCTTAAGTGAAAATTGTTTTTAAATGTAACTTCCTGATGGTACCAGGTATAAAATGGTAAATAAAAGAAACAGCAGTTGTGTTGGCTATCTTGGGTTTTCCTTTAAAGCTTGCCAGAATGATGTCATTCTGGATGCATTCTATTCTGCTGACCAAGCAAGGTCTTCCTAGAAAAATCTGTAGACTGAATGCCCAATTCTGATCAAAACATAGCATCAAATTCTAAAAGTACAGAACTATCTGGAAGATTGGATACCTGGCTCTCACTGAATACAGAGGCGTGAGTGGCCCCCTTTTTATAGTTAATACTAGGAACTAGAGTCAACCTTCATATTTGGCCTACTGGAATGAGATAGGCTGAGAATCAAACATCTTACATTGAATAGCAAAACACCCTTACTTATACCATTTGCATACCGTTTCTCACTGACCCTGATGTTCCTGCTTCCTAATATAGTGCTATTTTGTTCAGATTTCTATACTTTCCTGTGCCAGTCCCCCTGCTACTTAGACCGTTTTCTTCAAAAGTCTAAAATCCCACAAATAGAGCATCTGCAACAGGGAAAACAGAAATCTCTCGCATCTGGGAATCCTGGAAAAGCTTCACTGTCAATGACATAGAAGCTAAATAAGGATGGGCAGATTTTAATAAATAGAGAAGGGGGAGGATTAAAAGGAAACCCCCCTGGAGAGGTAGA
Source organism: Myotis lucifugus (assembly GCF_000147115.1). Taxonomy (NCBI): domain Eukaryota; kingdom Metazoa; phylum Chordata; class Mammalia; order Chiroptera; family Vespertilionidae; genus Myotis; species Myotis lucifugus. The sequence goes on from NW_005871134.1 coordinate 1,631,664, forward strand.
CAGAAAAGAGTACTTACCATGTGACAGCTACCGTGCTAAGTACTTTAGCACAAATTCTCATCTACACCTTATAACAAACCACACTGGGAAGGGCAGGTATTATTATTCTCAAAAACCTTTAACCAGCCTAAGGAAATTTGTCTAAGGATACAGACAAGAGGTGAATCTAGGTCTCAGACCCAGATCTAGCTCCAGATCATCTCTGTTCCCACCACACTGATGAGTAATGAGAGGCACCGAGGCAGTAAAGGGCAGGCTCATTTAGGGAGTGGGAACTAAGCCAATATGGTAGGTAAGCGAGTGGCAGATTCTGAGTGTCTTGCTCTTTGGGAGTCACCATTTAAAGAAAAGGACCCCAGAAGACAGAGTCCAATCGTGCTGATAGGTATAACCAGAATGAAACTGTTGACCATTTTGACAAGATGAATTGGAACAGGCAGTAAGTCATATTTTTTTAAGAAACCATCCGCATCGTGGAGCTGGTGGCTCTAGTTCAGGACCATGATGGTTGCTGCATCCATCATCTCCGTCTGGCAATGTGTTTGAATCGAACCTAAACAATACCTGAGTCTTGATCCCAGTGTTATCTAGCCAAGCATATACAAAAGGCAATGATTACTTGAGGGGACTACATGGGCACCTCCTGTCACACCTAATTTAGTACAGTGTGCTCTATGATTTCTCCAAATATATCTCATGATCTTTTCCCATCCTATATAATAAAAGGGCAATACGTAAGTTGACCCTAATGGCAAAACGACTGGTCGCTACGATACTCAACGCAGGAGTTGCCCCCTGGTGGTCAGTGTGCTCCCACAGGGGGAGCTCCACTCAGCCACAAGCTGGGCTGACAGGTGCAAGCACAGTGGAAGGTGGCGGGAGCTTCTCCTGCCTCCTTGGCAGTGCTAAGGATTTCTGACTGCTGGCTTAGGCCCTAAACTGGCAGGTGGACATCCCCTGAAGGCTCCTAGGCTGCCAGAGGGATGTCTGACTGCCAGCTTAGGCCTGATCTCCCAGGGAGCGGGCCTAAGCCAGCAGGTGGACATCCCCTGAGGAGTTCCGGACTGTGAGAGGGCCAGGCCGGGCTGAGGGACCGCCCCCCCACCACCGAGAGCAAGAATTTTCGTGCTCCCTTTCCTATGACTCTATTCACAGGCTCTAAAATAAGGCCTAGAACATAGCAGTTGCTTAATAAAAGTTTACTGAAGAAATGACATATAACAGGCATTCAATAAATGTTTAAGTAAATAAAAAAAAAGAACAAGATGCTGGTGTTGGAAGAAGTGTATGAGAGACATTAAGCCACAGACTCAAGGTTAGGGACTGTGGTACAATGTAAAGTAAGGTGTTAAATATACACTGAGTGGCCAGATTATTATGACCAGCTGAAGTTTGTAAGCAAATTAGCTATAATTTCGCACTGAAATTGCTAGAGGGCCAGACCATTATAAATAGGGAAGCAGGTTGTTTACCACGACAGTAGAAGTGATTTTTTTCTGAAGATATGGGTAAACAACACGATTTAATAGCCTTTGAACGTGGGATATATATATATATATATATATATATATATATATCTATCTATCTATCTATCTATCTATCTATATATATATATATCTATCTATCTCACAGCTTCCAGAGGGACTGGGAGTGCCCTGAGAGCCAGGCATAGGAATTTGGCTCCATTTTATAGGCAACAAAAAAGAGAATCCTGAATGTTGCTGGGGACGAAAAAAATTTTGGGTATAGTACTTGGGAGGGAGGGAGGGAGGTGGGTGACCAGAATAGTTCTAGATTGTCAGAGAACAGAGGGTAGTGAACTCCCAGAAGGAAAGGCCAGAAAGATGGATCAAAAGCACAATCCTTATCTTGTTTCACAAAATTCCTCACCTTTTCATGATGACACCAAAGGTCTAATCCCCTCCCTTTCCTCTCTCTATTGGCAGCCCATCCTTTGTCTAAGTTATTCTTCTCTTCGGGAATCTTCTTTCTCTGGCCACATCTCAATATTTCTGATGCAAGTTATCATTTGGTGGGATGAGTGTAATGTGTCACAGGCTCAGAACTATTTAAAAATGCCTCAGAATTTCCGACCTCTGTGGGAGAGAAGGGCCAGTGTAAATATATTATGTTCTTGTCCCTATGGACAAACTTCGCCTACTCAGTTCTGGCCAGAGCCCAAACTGAGTAAGATGATTTCTCCCCGCCTTCCCTATTGAAGCACAGCAGAAATAAATACAGAAAGTACCTTATTGTTTGGCACATGAAAATAAGTATACTCAGAGAAACAAAAATGTTTGTTTTCCTTACCTTCTGCCAATACCTTAGTGAACATTATCAACTTTCTGTCTAGAACTCACTCCTGTGCCTTTCTCACACCTCATACACCCTCCACCCTACTTCCCAACTAGGTTGAAATTATACTCCTCCTTCAAGGCCTACCTGAAATGTCACCTCCTCTAGGCTGTCTTCTTTGATCTCTTAAGTGGAGTGCAATCCCTTTTCCATCTAAACCCCTTTAATGTCACGCATCTACCACATTACAATTCACAAAGAGACAGTTTCTTATGAATGTGTCTTATTTCCTGCTCTAGTCTCTTCATGAGAAATCTGTTTTGAGGCCACGGTCTATATCATTTGGACACCCCCCATAGTTCCTTCTGTAGCACATGTACTCAGTATAAGTAGGAGACTCTCAAACACTTGCCAAAATGAATTAATGGAAATATTGCCTTCAGCGAGTTATTATGCACATTACTTTAGGACATGATTATTGCTGCTTTACAAATAAGAAAATGAAGGCTCATAAAAGTTAAGTGATTCAGAAAAAAGGACATGCTTTCCATGGAAGCTGAGATAAAAGGCCCACATAAGAGGATTCAGATGGAATCTGGCACCTTTCGGATAACTGCTCCCATCTTTTATCGAACAACCCACAGAGAACATAAATTGGTATCTTTTTTTGGAATACACTTGTCGATATGTATATCAAGAGCCATAAAGAAAGTCATATAATCTGAACCAGAAACCATCTTAAGAAAATATCTAGAGATACAGACAGACTTATGCATAAAGATGCCCACTGTACTGTTGTTCAAAATAGTGATAAAAATCAGTCAATTCTTCTGTTTCCCAATTGACAGAATAAAAATATCTTTACTTCTCCTCCCTCCTAAATCATAAAGATGTGACAAAGCAGAACAAAGAAGACTAATTTAATACCTGTGGTTAGGGTGGGGAGAGAGGAAAAAAGGGAAAAAAGGAACAGACCAGAAATTTAAACACTTTTCAAAAGATAGGAAGTAGATGAGACTATACTGGTCAGTGTACTATGTTGTAGTTGTATGACAATGTAGATGCATCTACAGACAGCCCAATGAAGGGAGAAAGAACCCGGGACCGGCTGCAGGCAGGAGCTAATGCTGCTCCTTGAGAAGGCCCGGAAGGGGCCATGTTGGGGATGAGAAAAGACTGTCCAATAGAAATGTAATGTGAGTCACATATATAATTTAAAATTTTCTGTTTACATTTAAAAAGTAAAAATAAACAGGTGAAATTAATTTTAATAATATATCCAAAATATTATCATTTCAGCATAAAATCAATATAAAAATACTATTTTTCTTTTTGAAAATCTGGGGTGTAGTTCACATTTACTGCATATATCGCAATTCAGATGAGACAGATTTCAAGCACTTGACAGCTCACCTGTGGCTAGTGCAGCCGTGGGCAAACTACGGCCCGCAGGCCAGATCTGGCCCGTTTGAAATGAATAAAACTAAAAAAAAAAAGACCGTACCCTTTTATGTAATGATGTTTACTTTGAATTTATATTAGTTCACACAAACACTCCATCATGCTTTTGTTCCGGCCCTCCGGTCCAGTTTAAGAACCCATTGTGGCCCTCAAATCAAAAAGTTTGCCCACCTGTGGGCTAGTGGCTACTGTGATTGACAGTATAGAATTAGAGAATAAGTAGAGCAAGGTCAGGAAGAGGAGCAGAAATCAAGGTGACTAATTGAAGGACTGTCTAAAAAAACAGGTGGGCTAAATAAACCTTTTAGATATGCAAGGACCTAGTTTAACTTCCATGAGTTCTTTTAAAAAAAGTTACCAATTATGCTTTACAGCAAAATTAAAAAGGATTTTAAGAAAGAGGACAACATGGGGTACAAGAAAGGAGGTTTAACTCAGGAATTCAATGAAAGGGTAGCAGGACTATAAATTAGAGCAGGAACTCTGCAGACTTAAGAGAAGAATGTGTCATGATGAAAGTCATTTCCCTACAATGAACATTATGACTAAGAAGCTAAATGAAGTCAGTCATAAGGTAAAAGCAGATGCTTCTTTCCTTAATCAGGAAAAAAAGGCAATTACAAACTCCAAGGAAAACAAAAAGCAAAGACAAGGTATAAATATGAAGCAAAGAAAATGTGGCAAATGATAGAATATAGAAACAGAATTTCCTATTCGATCCTGATGCTTGAAATATTCTTCTTAAATGTCACAGGCTTAGTATCATAGATCTTTATTTTCTTCACCAACTCTGCTATGCACATTTATACAACTGTAACACTGCAAAGAACAATTAGTAGTCATTTATTCTTAGAATTAATCCATAGGTAAAACTTAAGACTGATTTTACAGATCTGAATGTAAATGTTCTTCAGCCATATAACATATACCTTAAGATAAATGAGACTAAATTTCTCATCTTTTTTGTTGGAGAGTCAAAATAGTCTGTATACAGTTGGAGAGGGGAAAACAGAATTTTAGGCCTAAGTGGTAACCTGCATAAAACAAGCCTGACGCAGGGGTTTTAATGATTCATGGAAGCCCATTTCCTTATTTAGGAAAACTAAGGAAATGTTCTGGCAGTATAAAGTGTTTCAGTGAGTGAGTTATATTTGCAGACATTAAATTATCCTCAAAGTTTATAATAAGCATTTTTAAATTTGTAATGTTAAGTAAAATAAACTGCATCCAAAATTGTAGAGACACTATGAAGCCTGGGAAACCGAAACAAAATTTGAACCACATTTATGTACTAGCAGAGATGCAGGTTAGAGTGAGTAATCACTAGACCGCTGAGGCAATCCTGAAGAGGTCTAGGAACCTGGTTGAGGAGAGGAAAGTGGAGCAAGAAATAGTCAAGTCTAAGTGCTAGGCACTGGTCCTACTTCTCATCTGTCTCTGTAACCAATCCCCTTTCTCCAACACACAGTGTGTACTCATTAAATATTCACAGATTTAGATTCTCAAGGCTACTTGAATGATTTAGGATGGCCAAGGAACCATCAAACCAGGCAGAGGAGTCAAGGCAGGCGTCTTGGAAGAGCTAAGCCCTGAACTGTATCTCAAAGGGTATACAGGTTTGAACATGGTGACTGGGCAGACCACAGAATCCTTAGTGGCCAAAGGGGAAGCAGAGGGCAGCCCCCTCCCCAGCTGAAATGCAAAGGAGGCTCTCATGCAAAGAGGAAAATAAGGTCAGTTGTAAGGCATGGCAACCAGAAGGCACTAAGAGACACTGATGTGTCCTCATCCCACCCGGACAGAGATCAGCGTTTTTCAGGGCTGTACTGCAGAAGATGGAGGTATAACCCTCTCAAATATGAAAACTAGGTTTCCCTCTCCTTCTATCAACCTATACTTGGCCCTCTCCGTATTAGACAGATAGGTTGTCTTTTTTCCTCCAACCCTTTCCCAACTCACACTTCTGCCCATAAGATAAGCTTCTCACTAGCAAATAATCACATCACAGTAGAGTTTGCTTCCAGAGACCAAAGACAATATACTTGGCAGCAGCAAGGAAAACAACAGGCAGAATGACTCTGATGTTTCACCCTCCATGGCGGGGCTTTGGATTAGACTGCCCAGCTTGGCCAAGGAGAAAGCAGCATTTCTCTTTTTGAAGGGTACCTTAAATAGGGCTCTGAACTAAAAAAAAACAAAAAACCACACTGTTTATAAAACTCAAAACTCCCCCTATTCAGACTTTTTATGAGTATCCCATGTCCTTACTCTTCAGAAAGAGAACATAAGGTAACAGGAAGAGATGACAGAAGCACATACATATGCCAGGCACGGTATAGACATTCTATGACAAACCCTTAGGTACATGTCATTGCCATTTTACAAAAAGGAAAAGGAAGTTGAACCTCATGGAGACTGAATGATTTGCTGGCTGTGTAAATATTGGATCTGGGATTCAAACCTACAAACTTCTTACTCCAAAGCCTCATGCTCTTCCCCCAACACCACACTGCCTCACAAAAAGAAAGGAAGAAAGGGAGTGAATTTACCAACGCTACACTGTTGAAAAGCAAGAACAGAGAGGTATAACTGTTATCTTCACATTCCCTCCCTCATTTTTTTTTTAAAGAAATAAAATAGTCCTGGCTAAGTAAGACTCAGAGACTCTTCGAAAATGGCAAAAGTGAATGGCCTTAAATAGACCTTTCTTTTAAAGGGGGGAGGCACACTGAGCAACAGAGGGCAGAGGACTTCTCTCCCCTTACTTTGTCATGGTCCAAAGGACATTATAGGGAAAAGACTATTTACCTAGTGTGACCACAGCATCTAAGAGAACCCAGAAGGGGTAGTAAGGAAGAGAGAGGGAGAGAAGGGAGGCTGACTCACTATTTGTGTTCCAAAAATAAAAACTCAAACCAAACACAGTGGAACTCAGCCATCCAGCCGGGTGCTCTAAGGATTAACTGTCTATATGGACAGGCACTTAACTTCATATTCCTGATGGACCAGCTGTAAAATGGAAAAGAATTCAGAATTAGGCTTCTTGCCAAGAGAGCACCGAAAGAGTTGTATTTATAGCTTCTGAGATACAGACCTAAGCAAGCAGGCCGACGTGCAACCCCTGCCCTGGTTCTCAACATCCATGTGGTTCATACCCTAAGGCAGAGTTTGATACATGAATGCCCTCAGAATGGCAGTAGCATCTCATGTTTTTATATCCTCTTCACAGGTTACAGCTGGACACTGCTTATGTGGATTCCAGTTCAAAGTTGAAGACACAGTGCCAGCATAATATGGTAGGGAGAACACGAGCTTTGGCACTGGGAAAGCATGGGCTTGAATCTTGGTTGGATGATTTGAGCAAGTTGCTTAATCTTTCGGAGATCTGTTTTCTTCGTTATTAAAATGGCAATAATTACATGTCTTGGGACATTTATTTACATAATAGACACTCAAATAATTTCCATACTAACCCTTACTTCATACCATATACAAAAATTAACTTGAAATGGATGATAGATCTCAGTATAAAAGGTAAAATTAAAAGCTCACAGAATATATGAAACCCTGAGGTAGGTATACAAAATGCACAAACCATAAAAGAAAAATAGAAAAATTAGACTTGCTCTGGTAGGTGGCTTGGTGGTTAGAGTGTCGGCCCACATACTGAAAGGTCTCAGGTTCAATTCCCGGTCAAGGGCATGTACCTGGGTTCAGGTTTGATCCCCACCAGTCAGGCTGTGTACAGGAGGCAATAAATCATGTGTCTCTTACATCGATGTTCCTCTTTCTCTCTCACTCTCTCTCCCCCCTCCCTCCCTTCCTCCCTCCCTTCCACTTTCTCTAAAATAATCAAAGAAAAAAAATATCCTCAGGTGAGGATTAACAACACCAAAAAAGAAAGAAAGGAAATGTAGACTTCATAGAAATTCAAAGTGTTTGCTCCTCAAATGGCCCCATTAAGAAAATAAAAACACAAGTCAGACTGGGAGAATTCACATGTTTTCACAAACTGAAAGAAAAATTTCACATATTTCTATCTTACAAAGACATGGTATCCAGACCTTGTAAAGAACTCTTACAATTCAATAACAGGAAGATAAACTATATACTTTCTAAGATGCACAAAAGATTTGAACAGAGACTACACAAAAGTTATACAAAAAGCCATGAATAGATGTTCAGCATCATTAGACATCAAGGAAACACAAATTAAAACCACAATGAAATACTATTACCTGTAAACCCATTAGAATGACTAAAACTGAAAAGATTGGTTATACGAACTAAGTGTTGATGAGGATGTGGAGCAACTGAAAATTGCATACACTATTGGTGGGAATAGTCAGTTTGGAAAACATTTTGGCAGTTTCTTAAAAAGTTTAACAAACAACTACCATATGGCCCAGCCACTCAACTGGGAGAAATGAAAACATATGCCATACAAAGACATGCAAATCAATGTTCAAATCAGCTTATTTAAAATAGCCAGAAACTGAAAACAACTTAAATGTCCATTAGAAGCTGGTATATCCATACAGTGGACTGCTACTCAATGATAAAAAGAACATATGCAACACGGATGCCTTTAAACATCAGTATGTTGAGTGAAAAAAAGATAAAAATGTACATACTGTAGGATTCTATTCATATAACATGCAAATTAATTTATAGCGACAACAGATGAGTGGTTGCCTGGGGCGAAGGGCAAAGGAGAAGGGACAGACGCAAAGGGACCAGAGGAATCCTTTGGGGCTGATAGAAATGTTCTGTATGTTTCAAACCCACTGAATTTGAAAAGATGCAGTTTACTGTGCGTAAAATTTTTTTCCTTGTCAATTTTAAGGAAAATGAATTCACTCTGCTAGTCCTACGGCAACCAGAATCAAAGTAGAAAGCTACTATTCCTCGTCTCAGGGAAAAGAGAAAACTGCATTGAAGTTGCTCAGGAAAAGAGAGGCATTGCAAAAACCTTTTAATTTACTGAGTATCTGTCAGGTGTTTGGCACTGTGCCTGGTCCTTTATACACGTTATCTTATTTAATTCTAACGAATCTGATGAGGTAGGCACTATTATCTCTATCACAGATGAGAACGCAGCCTTGGAAAGTTTGAGGAACTCATCCAAAGCCACCCAGATGGGAAGTGGTTGACTTGGATTCTAGGATGGATCTGGAATCAAACCAGGTAGCTTGACTTCACACACAATGCTATTACTTCCTACAGGGCGGGGGGCATCCTCAGAAAGGCGAAGCCCTAAGAGCCTGCTGACAGGAAGTGCTCCTAGAGATTGCCTTTCTCAGGATCGGGAAGCCCTCTCACGTAGAAGAGTTTTAGTCTTTCTCTAGGGAGCCTGGAGGAGGGGAGGTGGGTGCGCCTCTGCCTGGGAGGCTGGGAGAACCCTCTCCCTCGGCTCCAGCATCTGCTGGTATTTTTGTTAACTCTTGGCTCCTCTACACGCACCCACTCACTGCTTTCCCAGAGAAAAAACGCCAAAATATCTTGGCTGCACAGGCGAATGGGTCACAGATGACAGAGGGTAAAAAAAAAACACAAAACCAAACCAAGAAGTTCTGTGATATGCTTCTTTTTAAAAGCAAAAACAAATCGCACATTTCTCTGTTCTGGGTTTTCCCTGTTCTCTTTGAGTTGTCCGTCTTGTTGTCTACATTTTCATTCATCTCAGTGGAAAATGTAAGGTGAATAGGTCACTCTGAAAGTCTGCATAAATGGATCGTCTTTCTATTGCAGACCAGCTGTAGCTCATCTCCCCCGGAGCCAGGCCAACAGATCAAGGAGAAGGTGGCTGGAGCTGCAGAACGTGGGCCGCAGGGAGGAACCCGGGGAGCCTCAGATCTGGAGGGGTAGTCAGGATCGGGCCTGCTCTGTGGGCAGAGAGTGAAGCCACCTGGGTCTGGGGTTAACTTGGTCTAATGGTCTGTGTGACCTTGGCAAGTCACTCTCTCTCTCACAGCCTCAGAAGATTGGACTGACCATGTTTTTCAACTTTTAACAAAGGCCCTCCGTTTATAACCAAAAATAATCTCCCCCGAAACCCTCAAGAGGCTCGTGCCCGCCCTCTGAGAACAGCTCTGCTGTCTGCTCATTCCCCAGGAGCCAAGCTTTACGTTCTGAAATCTGTCAGCAAAAAATGGGCAGCTTTCCATTGCTTCAGTACACATTCTAATACCAGACACAAACTTTTAACAAGTATATACAGACACCCCGGAATTCTGTCAGGGATTAAGCGCCCTGATGCACGCGGCAGTGTTTGGGGTTGTTCCTCATTTCCACTCCGGATTCAGCTTGAACTGCAGTTTCACTCTGCTGCGTCCTTCCTCACATGAGGTAAGATTCGCCACAGGGACATGTGCTTTTGTGATCATTTAACTAGAGCCTCTGCCCCCAAACTATGCTCTCTCTGCCAAATTGTTTCTGGTAAGCATCTTTGGAAAATAGAAATTCCCTACACAAGAAATTCTGGACAAGGGTGTGAGAGGAAGACACACAACCACCGAGGGGAACCGAAACATTCATTCCCCGTCTTGTCCACCTCAGTCCTGGGAGGATGGGGGAGGGAGGTTGCGGAAGAGGCTTTTAGAGGAAACAGACTTGCAGGACTTTGGCTGCAAACAATTGGGTACTGTATCCAGCTGTTAACGGAGGCAACTGTGAGCTCAAAACCACAGAACAAGAGGGTCAGAGTTCTAGCTCCTAAACAGGAAGGTACTGCACTTCTGTTTCCTATGCGACAGCCTAGGACCTGTGTTCTGGCTTCCAGCCCTGGAGCTCAATGCCAGTGTTAGAAGGCACCTTCGACATCATTTAGCCAGGGCTCCCACCTGTTTTAATGAGAAGTGGAACCCTTTATTTCTGCATATAAAATTTTGTCCATAATATACAAAAACACATCAAAGCAGAACTGCTCTTGGGGCAGGGGACACAGGCGGAGAGCTCTGCCCGCTCAGCCGCCATCGTCCCTTTCATTGGGCATCTCTGGATTCCCAGGGTTGCAAGGAACACTATGAGGACTACTGATGCGTGGTGACTTGTGTGGGATTTATGGTCTATTGATTTGTGGAGTTTACAGATAAAAACAGATGACCAGGCCCTTAATTAGATTCGGTGGACGGGGGTGGGCATGCTCAGCTCTTTTTCTGACATCATCTCCTCCAATGATCTCATTACTCCCAGGGCTTCACTTACCGCTTCTGCATGGAAGACACAAATGCACATTTTTAGACATGATCTCTCTACTTAGTGAAGCGGAGGAGCTGAAGCATACAGATGGGAGGAGATAAGCAGGGATCCAAGCAGGGACCCAGGCAGGGAGATAGGAAGGCTGGCAGCAGAATCTAAGATTTGGGCTCAAAATTCAGGACTGGGGTTCTAGTTCTAAGAGGACTAGTGAGAGAAAAGGAATAATGTGAATCCCAAGCGCAGGGACTTGGCCAAAGGAACCAGGCAAGAGCCCTTTTTTAAAATTGGGGCCAAAGTCAGAGGGGGACTAACTTTCAGGGTGGGGAGATGCTGACTCCAGAAACCTGAATCAGATTCCTAAATTCCACCCCACCTCGCCCCCATTACGGGCAGAACTGCTTCACAGACCTGCCATAAGGCATGAGAGGACAAAGCCAAGTACCTCTTCATAGCTGAGCTTGTCCAGGCCCTCCTTGTCCAGCAAGTTGGAAGCATGTGGTGATCTAAAAAGATGCAGGCCAGATGTTCCTAACATATTTTAGGTTACTTACTGAGATAGACAAAGATCCCTACCAACCTAGCAGCCATTTCTCCTCTAACCCCTGCTAGGGAACTAATATTTGGTTCAGAGAACTGACAGAGACCCCTTGGTCTCAGGGGAGGCAGACTCCCTCCCTCTCACCCCCAGGGTTGAATCACAATTAGTCTAAAGAAATTAATTATGCAAATCCCATTCCCCTTGGTCAGGACTGGTCTAGGGGTGGGAAGGTGAGGATTCTGACCAGAAATTCAGAAGGGGTTTCCTGGGGAGGTCAAGTGCCTGGTTTTCTTAGTGAGGTGCCTGAGCCACTGAAAGAACCCTGGAACGTCCTGCCTCTTCCGTTGCCCAATGAACATCACTGTCCTTGTGATTTAAGTCACTAGTAGTCATATTTTCCTTCAGCTGCAGCTAAGCCGTCTCCTGACTGACCTGCTGACCCACTTGAGACTCGGATGAAAACTGCAGACCTTATATCCTGGGGCCTTTACTATATGGATATGTACAGCATTTCACCTTCAATTTTAGGAGGATCACAGGTTTCAGGTCAAGGATCCGTACGCTAGCCTGGTGGTTCGTTCTCAAGGCATGCTCCCGGACCAGCAGCAGCATCGCCAGGAACTTGCGATGAGTGTAATTTCTCCAGCGCGTCCCAGACCTACTGAGTCAGAAACTCCTACGATGGAGTTTCATAGTTTACATTTTGCCAAGTGCTCTGGGCGACCCGATTCATGCTAAGTGTGAGGACCAACACTCTGAGCCCAGCATTACTCCATCTCTGCGATAGTAGAAATGTTTATATCTGCACTATCCAGTATGGTAGCCACTAGCCACATGTATCCACTGAGCACTTGTAATGTGGCTGGTGCAACTGAGAAACTGAATTTTTAATTTTATTTAGTTTTAATTTATTTAAGTTTAAATAGCCACCCATGATTAGGGGCTACTGTACCGGACATTGCGGCTCTAGATAAACATAAAGGACTTTATATTATCAAATGGCTCTTAGTACCAAGTAATAAAATAAGCCAGTGGTTTCTAAACTTCAATATGCACCAGAACTACTAGAAGGCAAAAAAAGAAAGAAAGAAAGAAAGAAAGAAAGAAAGAAAGAAAGAAAGAAAGAAAGAAAGAAAGAAAGAAAGAAAAGAATAATGTCTAGAGGGTTTGGTGAAACAGATTGTAGCCCCTATCTTTAGAATTTCTGACTCAGTAGGTCTGGCTTGGGGCCTGAGAATCTGCACTTCTAATAGGTTCCTATGTGGCGCTGATGCTACTGATCCAGGGGGAGCACTCTGAGAACCACTGGAGAAAGCAAAACTTGCTTGTGTGCTTTCCTACAACCTGTGTCAAAGCCACTTTTCTACAATCCTAACCAATGCTTTCCTTTGTGTTCATCAAATTAACAAACAGGTCAAGTCCCCTGACAGCAGGAGCTGACATCTAATTCCACAGTACACACCTGGATCCATCAGGTGACATTACAAAAAGAATAATGGCTGTCCCCACAAAGAAGAACACCTTTGGAAGGGTCTACCCCAGCCGTGGGCAAACTACGGCCCGCGGGCCGGATTCGGCCCGTTTGAAATGAATAAAACTAAAAAAAAAAAAAAGACCGTACCCTTTTATGTAATGATGTTTACTTTGAATTTATATTAGTTCACACAAACACTCCATCCATGCTTTTGTTCCGGCCCTCTGGTCCAGTTTAAGAACCCATTGTGGCCCTCGAGTCAAAAAGTTTGCCCACCCCTGGTCTACCCTGTTCCAGAGACCATGATTGCCTCCTCATAATCATCAGGTGGCAGGCTGTATGTTTTGGAAGAGGTTAAGTAATTTGCCCAAGGCACCAGATCCTATTCCTTATTTTTCTGTATTTAAAGTATATCTCATAAATTATTTAGGTTAAAGTATATTTGTAGAAGAATATATATACACACAGAAATGTTAAAAACTGAAATTTTCAAGAGTCAAAAAGACTTTGGCCCTATAATGGTGGTATGAAAGGCAATAGAACTTGGCCTTCTCAAATAACACACACAGGAAGCCACCTATGCTAAAGACCTTGCATGGCCAGCAATACAGCTTTGAAGCATTAATGGGAAGGCAAAAATCAAGGACAAACACACAGGGGACTTTTCTGAAGGTCAAAAAAGCAACAATAAATACCATACCCAGAAAAGCTTTTAAATCTGACCTTTTCCTCGGCTGAAGCCATTCGCCTTCCAGCATCTTCAATCTAACAGACTGAAGTGGGCTGAAATGGCTCTTAGGAGAGAGCTGGGCCTGGTCTTTTCCTTAATGCTCCTCTCCACCACTACTCAGGCGGCAGCAGCATTACTGGTAATTACATCATTACACCATAATGATGTACACCTGCGGTGCAAGGGAGACAGCCCAGGCTCCCCAGTTAAGGAGAGGAGAAAAGGGCTCCCACTTCACTGTTCAATTCCCATTAACCCTTCAGGTTCTGGCTTATTCTCAAAGGCAAACCACCGTTAGGACAATTCGCAATCTTAAAACACAGAACATGGAGGTGGAACTTCGTTGAAGACCAGGGGCAAAGTTAGTGCATTTTTAGCACGATAGAAGTCCTCCACTACAATAAGAATTAGGAGACCTGGGTATAGCTCTGGTTTTGCTATGAACATTTTCATGACCTTGGAGAAATCATCTGCATCTTTTAGGTTTCAGTTTTCTCAACTATAAAAAATAGCAAAGTTTGCAGGTGGAAGTTCCCAAAATGTCCCTGCAGAAAATTTGAGATTGGATGAATGATCACAAGTTTCCCAAACTCTAACATATCTAAAAAGATTCCATGAACAGGGGAGACAGGAGTGGAGTACAATATGGAAGGCCAATTCTGTTTGGTCTTTCAAACTGTTAATTAGATGAGGATTTTTGCCTAGACTCTGACCCACGTATCAGTGTCCAATCATCTTCATCAACATCCATATCAATTTTTCAAAAGACCAAGCTCAGAACTCATTACTGGGTCACAGAAAGTCACCCCAAAGAGAGAAGGAACATGGAAGTAGAAGGTACACTGGGACAGAAGTGGGGCAACTTAAGTTCTGGCTGTCAGACTCCTTCTGTGACCCTGAGCTAGTCACTTGACCTTGGTCAAGGTCAACTCATCTTTAAGACATGTGGTGGAGGGGAGAGGAGTTAGAATTAGATCCTTTCAGCTCAAGCAGTCTACAATTTTGATATCTCCATACAAGTTTCAAATGCTACTACTGAATACTGGGGCATGCGGGGGTGGGTGGAGGTTGGCACAAAAAACGTGCTACGAGTGCCAAATCCTACAAGACAGAGATGAGTTTTCTTAGTCTAAAGCCGTGGTCGGCAAACCGTGGCTCGTGAGCCACATGCGGCTCTTTGGCCCTTTAAGTGTGGCCACGAAGTTTCAATCGCACTGTATGTGCACGCCCGCATGTGGTATTTTGTGGAAGAGCCACACTCAAGGGGCCGCAGTTTGCCGACCACTGGTCTAAAGGTTTTCTCATAGGGCCTATGACAGAGGTAAAGAAATAACTATCTAACCTCAAGGAAAGAATGAAAACATATAAAACTATATTAATATGGCATACCTCAGAAACTCCCCTTTCCAGTGCCCAAAAGGAAAAATGTAAACATGTGTTCTCTGCACTTGTCTTCTGGCCTTCATACAGGAGGAAGGTGTGAGACTTTGGTTTCCTGCAGTAGGGTGGTTTAGATACTCTGAACGACCATCCCAAAGAAAACAATTAAAAATCTAAATACATTATTCCTAAAAATTAATTTTTAAAATTAATGCTGAACTGTCAAGAAAGTAAGAAATATGTAAAGAACAAAAGTTAAATAAAAAAAATCAGGTGGAAACAAAACAAATATCCATCAACAATGAAAGGATAAACAAAATGTGATTTACACATACAATGAGGTCATGGTTGGATTCCTGATCAGGGCACATGCCCGGGTTGCGGGCTCAATCTCTAGTTTGGGGTGTGCAGGAGGCAGCCCATCAATGATTCTCTCATTGATGTTTCTCTCTCTCTGAAATAAATAAATAAATAAATTTTTTAAGAGTGGTTTCTCTTAAAAAAAAAAATGAGATTAGAGTCCTGGCTGGTTTGGCTCAGTTGGATGAGTGTCATCCCATGCATCAAAAGGTCACCAGTTCAATTCCCGGTCAGGGCACATGCCCAGGTTTCAGGTTGATCTCTGGTAGAGTGTGTGTGGGAGGCAACCGATCAATGTTTCTCTCTCACATATATATTTCTCTCTCTCCTCCCTCCTCTCTGAAATAAATAACAACATATTTTTTAAAAAGAGTGAAATTAGAGAGGTTGGAGAAAGTCATTATTCAAGCAATTAATGACTGAGAATTTTTTCACTATCTGTTAGAACACCATACCTCAGCTCCTGGAAGCTCAACAAATGTCAAACAAGATAAGTAGAAATAATATGAAACATTTTAATAAAGCTTAAGAACACCAAAGACGGCCCTAGCCAGATTAGCTCAGTGGATAGAGCTGAGTCTGCCTGTGGACTGAAGGGTCCCAGGTTCAATTCCAGTCAAGGGCATGTACCTCAAATGCAGATTCTATCCCTGCCCCCAGTTGGGGCACGACATCAATGTTTCTCTCTCTCTGTCTCCCCCTCCCTCCCACTCTCTCTAAAAATCAATGGAAAAATATCCTCAGGTGAGGATTAACCAAAAAACAAACAAAAAAGCCACCAAAGACAAAAAAAAAGAAGATATTAAAAGAGAAGCAGAAAATTCACCTACAAAAAATAGCAATTAGACTATCATGCAATGTAGACTTCTCAACAGCAATAATAAAATCTAGAAGACCACAGAATAATATTTTCAGTGTGCTAAAAAAAACAACAACTGTCAAAACTATGAGAAGACAAGCCACAGACTGGAAGAAAATATTTCCAAAACACACATCTGATGAAGGACTGTTATCCAAAATATACAAAGAACTCTTCAAGCTCAACAATAAGAAAATAAACAACCCGACTAAAAAATGGGCCAAACCTTAACAGATACCTCACCAAAAAAATTATACAGATGGCAAATAAGCATATGAAAAGAGGACCCACATCATATGTTCTCAGGGAAATGAAAATTAAAACAAGATATCACTACACACCCACTACAGTGGCCAAAATCCAGGACACTGACAACACCAAATGCTAGTGAGGAGGTGATGCCAACAGGAATGCTCATTCATGGTTGGTGGTAACATAAAATGGTACAGCTATTTTGAAAACAGTTTGGTGGTTCCTTACAAAACTAAACATACTCTTCATATACGATTCAGCAATTGTACTCCTTGGTATTTACCTAAAGGAGTTGAAAACTTAAATCCCCATAGAAATTTGCACACTGATATTTATAGGAGCTTATTTATAATGGCTCAAACCTGAAAGCAACCAAGATACCCTTCAGTAGGTGAATAAACTGTGGTACATTCAGACAATGAAATATAATTCAGCACTAAAAAGATATGAACTATCCTCAACATTAAAAAGAAACAATTTTGTGATGCAATAGATGTGGTAATTAATGCTACTATGACAATCACATAGCAAATAAGTATATAAATCAATATGTATATACTTTAAACTTACACAGTACGGTATATCAAATAACTCAATTAAAAAATGCACTATCAAGCCACAAAAAGACATGGAAAAATGTTAAATGCTTATAAGTAAGTGAAAGAAGCCAATCTGAAAGGCTACATACTGTATAATTTCAATGATATGACATCTTGGAAAAGGCAAAACTATGGAAATAGTAAAAAGATCAATGGTTGCCACAGGTTGGGGAGTGGGGAAAAGGTATGAATTGGCTGAGCACAGAGAACTTTTAGGTCAGTGAAAATACTCTGTATGATACCATAATGATAGATACATGTTATTGTACATTGTTCAAACCCATAGAATGTAAAACACCAAGAATAAACTATAATATAAACTGTAGGCTTTGGGTGACTCTGACACATCAATGTAGGTTCATTGGTTTTAAAAAATGTACCACTCTGGTGGGGGATGTTAATAAAGGGGGAGACTATGCATGTGTAGGGGCAGGGATTATATGAGAAATCTCTGTACTTTCCCTCAATTTTGCTGTGAACCTAAAACTGCTCTAAAATAAAAAGAATCTTAAAAATATTAACTGACAATGCAGAAGTTTATAGCTAATGAAATGCTTTCAACAATAAAAGCAAAATATAGCTTTTCAGACAACAACAGACATTGCCACAGCCAGACCCTCACTAAAAGCAATGCTAAAGGGTGAATTTTAGGAAGAAGGAAAATGATCCCAGATGGAAGGTCTAACATAAACTGAAACAATGATAAGCAAAGATATTGATAAATATGTGGGAAATCTGAGCAGTGACAATGGAATTCAAGAATACCACTTAATTTGTAGTTAAAAATAAACAAAAAAAATGAAAATACTAGACAACAAAGAGCATAAGTTGGGAGGAATAATCAGAGTTTAAGCATTCTGCGATTCTTACGTAGTAATTGGGAAGGAAGATGTAGTGTGCTGAATGGCAGCTCCCCAAAAAACATAGGTCCTCATTCTAATCCCTGGAAATGGTGAATATTATCTTCTATGGCAAAAGATGTGATTAAGTCAAGTATTTTGAGAGGAGGTACTTATCTTGGATAACCTAGGTGGGATCGAAATTCAATCACACATATCGTTTTGAAGGACAGAGGGAGAACAGACGCAGGAGAGGAGGAGGCAGTGTGGCCGTGGAGGCAGAGACTGGAATAGCACAGCGACAGGCCACGGAACAATGCGGAGCCAGCAGAAGCCGAGAGAGGCAAAGACAAGATTTTCCCCTACAGTCTTCAGTGGGAGCAAGGCCCCATGACACCTTGACATTGGACTTCTGGCCTCCAGAACTGTGAGAGAAGAGTAAATTTCTGTTGTCTTAGCCAACAAACTTGTAGTAATTTTATACAGTAACCACAGGAAACTAATACAGTAGGTACAGATATTACTTTAGGCCAAATTAAAATATATGTGCTAATTAAGAGCTCAATTCTCCCTAAGTGGATTTTAAAAGTTAACATGAACTCAGTAAAAAGCAACATTTTTTAAAATAGAAAAAGGTAATTGTAAGGTTCATACAGAAAAACGAGAATAGCAATGAGGGGAGACTTAGGTAACCATATAATATAAACATACTATAAAGCTTCATTAATGAAAACAGAATGTGTTGCCTAATATATAGACAGACCAATCATCAAAATTTAATATATTAAGTCCACAAATGGATAGCTATACTAATAATAGACCAATATGTAAATTAACTGTCCATCCATAACACCCACAGCCAATCAGGAGTGAGTATGCAAATTAACCTGACAAAGATAGTGGGCCTGTGGGCAGCGCACATGCGTGTAGGCACCGAGCAGCCGGGGGCAGGGCAGGAGAGCGGGCAGCTTGGGGGGCTTGGCAGAGTGGGAGAATGGACGGAGAGTAGACAGCTTGGGGGGCGTGGCTCCCTTGGTCGCTCCCAGCCAGATGGAGAGCAGAGCGGGAGAGCGGGTGGCTTGGGGGGCTTGGCAGAGTGGGAGAGCGGGCAGAGAACGAGTGGCTTGGAGGGCGGAAGCCCAGAGCGCGGGAAGCACCAGGAATTCTGGGAATCATAGTTCTGGTGGCAGACGCGGTGCAGGATCTCCTAGACACTAGAGCAAAGTGAGCCAGGAGCAAGTTACTGTTGCGGGTGGGGGATGGAGGGAAAGCAAAGGTGAGAGACATAAGTAAAGTCAGAGTGTCGAGGAAAAATTAAAAGGAAGATATCCTGGATGGAGGGAAAGCACAGGTGAGAGACATAAGTAAAGTCAGAGTGTCGAGGAAAAATTAAAAGGAAGATATCCTGCAACTTCTAGGAAATCTCCACCAATGGAGCAAAGAAAAAAAAAAGACCTCTATTATTCTGTTAGCACCAAACCAAACTGGGTTGGGGTCTCAGAGAATTCACTCATATGATTGCAAAGACAGACAGAAACTCCCAGATTGGAGAGGGCTCCCCTGAGGGCTCCCAGATTGGAGAGGGTGCAGGTCGGGCTAAGGGACCCACTCCCCCATGCATGAATTTTGTGCACCGGGCCCCTAGTTCATGCATAAAATGTTTAGGTTATGATAGAGGTGGCTTCTCAAATCATGGAGAAAAGATTTGAGATGGCATTTGATGTTTCAATGACATTGTGACAAAGTTGAATCTGTCTCTCTAAGCATATATTAGGATCAATGCTAAAGGAATTGGATATTTGCATATAATATAAAAGACTATATGAAACTGTAAAAGTAATAGAATAAAATTGTACATTTCTTTTATAATTTCTGAGTGGGAAAGTCTTTCTATTACATGATGTGTAAGAACCATAGAAAGAAAAGATCATTACAGTAACTACACAAAAAGCTACATATTCTGCATGGTAACACACAAAAAAGCACATAAACATGAAAACATGCACACACACACACACACACACACACACACATCCTACCTACCTACCAGCAAAGTAAGAGAACAATAAACTGGGTTAGAGTCATAAATATTGTGTTCAAGTTTGCGTTCAAGTTTGCAATTCCTACTATAAAAGGCTAATCTCTTAAGCAAAGAGCACCTACAAATCAATAAGACCAACAAACTCGCAATAAATGAAACATATAAACAGGTAGTTCACAGAAAAATACAAATGATTTTAAACATGTGAAAAGATGATCCATGCTGACTTAGACTAGTAAAAGGAATGCAAATGAAAACTATGCTGAGATACTATTTTCCATCCCTTAGACTGGAAAATTCAGAAGTTTGATAACTATGTCGGCAAGACTGTGGGAAAACAGTTGCTCTCATACATGCTGGTGGAAGTAAATAGTTATAAACTCTGTGGAAGGTAATGTGGCAAAGTTATATATATCAAAACTATAATCGTATATGTACTTTAACCCAGCAATTCCTTTCTAGAAAGTTATCCTAGAGACAAACTAATATATGTGCACAATGACATATGTACATTTTGCAGGTCTATTTAAAAGAGTAAGATTGAAAACAGTGTAAATGTCCATCAATAAAGACATTTAGTTATAGTTCCATCATTTTATGTTATTGTTAAAAAAAAAAGACTGGGGAATGAAAGTCTTCATGTATCAATATGGAAAGAGTGTCAAGATATACTATTGAGTGAAAAAAGTTAAATATAAAGTGCTTTATACTACCACTTGTATGAAATAAACAGACTATACATTTGCATCTATATTTATAATCTATATTTGAATTTATAGACATAGATGTATTGGGGGATTGAAATTGAACAGATGGGACAGAGGATAGAAAGGAGACTCTTCATAGTATATTTTTCAACTATTTGATATTGAAACCAGGTGAATACCTTATCTATTACATTAAAATTTTTAATAAATATATATAATGGAATATCATGGATAACTTCTAACAAAGTAAACAAAGTATAACTTCCAAATGTAAAAAGGAAATGAGACAATAAAAATAAAATACACAATCCAAAAGACAAAAACACACAGGAGGCACAATACTACACGGTTGAAATAAATCTAAATTATTTCCATAAACACAATAAATTATGTCTCAATTAAACTCACTAATCAAAAGACAAATACTTTCTCAGTGTATTAAGCACAATAAACGTGAATTATCTAAACTCCTCAGTTAAAAGACAAAAACTGTCAGACTAGCCGGGTGGATGTAGATCAGTAGTTGAGCATCGACCTATGAACCAAGAGTCAGGGGTGGATTCCCAGTCAGGGCACATACCTGGGTTGTGGACTCCATCCCCAGTAGGGGGCATTCAGGAGGCAGCTGATCAATGATTCTCTCTCTTCATTGATGTTTCTATCTCTCCCTCTCCCTTTCTCTCTGAAGTCAATAAAAATATATTTTTTAAAAACTGTCAGATTAAACAGAAACACAATCCAGCTGCAGACTTTTCTTTTTTAAAAAAAATATATATTTTATTGATTTTTTACAGAGAGGAAGGGCGAGGGATAGAGAGTTAGAAACACGGATGAGAGAGAAACATCGATCAGCTGCCTCTTGCACACCTCCTACTGGGGATGTGCCTGCAACCAAGGTACATGCCCTTGACCGGAATCGAACCCGGGATCCCTCAGTCCGCAGGCCAACGCTCTATCCACTGAGCAAAACCAGTTAGGCCATGCAGACTGTTCTTAAAAGATACATCTAAAATATGATAGCACAGGTAGTTTAAAAAATTATACAAGGCACATGTATGACTCAAAAGAAAGCTGCTGTAGTTATATCAATATCAAGCAAAGAGCTATTAAGGCACAAAAGAGTCACTTTACAAAGACATGAGATTCAAAGGTGCAGGAAGATATATCATTCTAAAATATAGCCTCAAAGTATATAAAACAAGAACTGTGATCACTGCCGGTAGAAACTGACAAGTCCATCATAATGGAGATTTTAAACAACCTCTTAGTAACTGATATAAAAGGGTAAGGCTCCTCCTCAAATTAACCTGCTTTGGAACTGCTAGATCCCCAAATCAGAAACAAGGTTCTTCACTTATGTCCTAAGGAAATAAGTCAGGATGGAGAGCCATGCTTCCTGCTGTCCGGGTTTGGTGGCCAATATGCAAACACAGAAATGGGAATTTACACATTATCCACAGAGCAACCATAGAGCTGGACACTAACACTAATGGCTTTGTCGGGAACTCTATGTGCTTATGCTTCCATTTCTTCATCCATAAGCTCCTCAAGAAAAAATATTGCTCTTTTACACTTATATGTACCTATTCCAGCACCTATCGTTTATAACAGATGCTGTGTTTTATTGAATCATCTATTATACACTCCTTTTAAAAATACTTATTCATTCCAACATGTATGAAACACCTACCATGTACTAGGCACAATGTTAAGTACTGGGGATACACAGATGATTAAATCAGTGTCTGTTCTCCAGGAGAAGAGAAAGAAATATATATATTTTTAAAAAGCTATAAACAGATATTTGAGTGAGAGGAAGGTATAAGTACCCGCTGTATTCCAGAATCAGGGCCATTTAAGTGAGTCTTCAAGCAGATGTGAGGGTCAAGTCAGGCAAGGAATATCCAGGGCAATGAGAAAGAAGAACATGAAGTTCAGGAGAAAACGTGATTTGCTCAAAGACAAACAGCTTAGGTAAAGACTAGAATGGACATTCCTAGGGTCTCTTCCACATTGCTTCTTGACATTCCTTCCCTTCAGGACCCCAATTTATTTCAATATAGATCCCTGTCTCAATCAATGGCTTTTGACCACAATCCAGCAAGAAATTCTTTTTAAAATTGCAGCACGGTACCCATAAATTTAAAAGTTTCATGAGATACCCTTACTGGATACAATGCAAGCTACTCTACTCTATTTCATTTTTAAAGATGCTTCTTGCAATTCACTACCATTGACTTCATCGCTCACTAATAGCTCCCAACTCCATTTGTAAAATGCTTATTGCTTGTAATGGTTTATAATGCGCTTCTCTCTGTGAAAATAAACAGAAATTTCATTTAAAATGGAGTTGGGAGGCTAGAAGAGAACTCTCATGCATGGTCACTCAACACACACTACTGACCCCAACAGAAAGAAAAGTATCTTGCATCTGACAGGAAGTGATACTACATCATCTCAGCAGGAGAAAGAAGAGATTCCTTCCTATCCAGTAACATCTCAGCCTATGAGAGACTGCCATAATTCAGCCAATGAAAAGTCCCTATACTTCAAACTTTCCGTTTCCTCCAATAGACTGTTTACAACAGCCACAAAAGAGTGGCCCTCTCCTTTGCTTCTCTGGACTTGCATGTGGTTCACCATTAAATCACATGCCCTGAATTGTAATTCTGTTATTCTAGAATAAACCCATTTTGCTGGGGAAATATCTGGCTATTTGTTTAAAGTCAACATTATTTGGTGCCTCATATGGGGACCAAGAGAAGATCCCCACCCTCACCCCCTGACAACCCAGAGGCTGGTGAGGAAATAGGTGCAGTACCCACTGAGCCCACGGAACTCGCTGCTCCTCACCCACCCTGGGGTTTGAGAGTTAGTTTTTCTCCTGGATCTGAGCTTCCACTGCCTTTGCATTTTGAAGCTCTCTGGGCTCTATTCAGGATCTAGTTAAAAGCTTCATCCTTTTCTGGTTAAGGCCTTGTTTTGCTCACGAGTACTTGATTGGCACTTCAGCCTGACCCTTTTCAAATCAGGCTCTTCCAACGGAACTGTGCTGGCCTTAGGACGGACTCCTTTTGGAACTGAAACTATGCCCCTTCAGGCTCTCTTGACCGATTTCATGTTTAGAAATCATCTTTCATCCTAATGCACATTTCTAACTAACTGAAGTGATGTGACCAACAGTAACTCAGAATACCAAAGGCCATTATGTGTAACTTTTGAATTCCCCAAACTTACTTGTCTTAAAACCAAATTGGACAACCATAGCTCTGAAATTGTCAAAAATGAATGGAATGCCTATTTAGATTGGTATTTTAAGGCTTCCAAACATTACCAGGAGTCTAAAATTGCCTCTCTGAAAAATAAAAAGTTAAGATTAACTGAAGTAAGTAAACAAATGTCTAAAGACAAAAAGGCTCTTGGTGCCTCACGCTCTTTTCCCAGCCCCTTTGTCTTAGGCTCTTCCTCTGGCACCACCTTCCTCTTCTGAACTTCTCCCCACTTCCTTCTCTGAACCTATCAGACTTGTCCCTTTAAAATTAAGCCTTCTGAGGATCAAAAGGCTAAACTCGTTTCTAATAGTTTCTGGACTATAACTGAACTGTAAACCATTGTCAAAGATTTTCCCAAAGTAACTGAGGATCCCTGCAGATTTGTTGAGGAACTGAATATAGTCATTCAAACTCATCAACCTGGTTTCTCTGACTTGTATCAGTTAGTTTATGTGCTAGTTTATTGGTGAAGGTTAGGCTCACAACTGGATGAAAGCTGCTGACTGAGAAAATCCTAAAAGGTCTCTAAAATTACAAGTGGGAGACCTGTAATATGATCAGGCTTGTGCAGTCACTAAGCAACTTCAAGGGTCAATTCCTAATGCTCTCCCAAAGCCTGTTGATTGGAACAAAATTCAGGCTTTCTCATACAAGTGTGATGAACCTGTTTATGACTATCAGAATCAACTTCAGATTGCTTCAAAGAAAACTCTGGTCTTCCTTCCAATGTTTATTTCTCTGGGGTAGCTCGTAACTTATAGTTATTAAAGGGCTGAACCATGACCTTTCTCTTTTAGTTAAAAAGACCAGGATGGAATGGGAGACCATGTCCATTCCAGATTTTGTCAATTTGGCAAATTAGCTTGCTCACACCCTAGAATATGATTCACCTGAAAGAAAAACCACAAAAATTCTAATTTTTTAACTCTGGCCAATGGAGGTCCCTATTTTACCATAGAGTCAGACAAGTTAAAGGAGGCTTGGCTCGCCCCTCCTCGGCTCTTATCACACTCGTGAGAAAGAATTCAGATGAGTGACAGAAAGCAGTGTTGAAGCAAAAGAAGAGAATTTATTAAGGACGCAAAGCAAGTGAATTTATTAAGAATACACTTGGCCTAAAGCACAAGAGGGCAACCCAGCTAGTGTGAGTGCACTGCCTGGTGGGGGTTTAAGGGTTTTATACTTCTTTCTCCTATAGGTTTCAGGGTTCCCCTTTTACTCTGTTTTGGCTTTTCCCAGACTTTATGAGAACATCTGGCAATTTTATCTTGGCCAGTCCCATGACTGCTGACGTCTCTGTTCAGTGGGTGAGATAAACTCTCCTTTGTTCCCCCTTCCCCTCCTCCTGACCTAGAAGCTATTTATCCTGCCACATTCCCCCCTCGAGTGATACTATCCATATGCTTCCAGGGTTTTGGTTATTTGTCCTCCAGACTTCATCTGTCCTTGGGTTTAGCTGGCACAAATGGCATTAATTGGGTCTTTGTTCTCTATTTTCCCAGGCCAGGGTGATTTAAACTATGTATTCTCTGGTTAGGGAGGAGAGGTATAAACCATTAGCTCTCAAGTGTCCTTGGTTGGGGAAGATAAGGTCTAGCAATTCACAAGCTGGCTGCAAGCTTCCCAAACTGTTGGACCTTGTTAAATTTTCTTGTCTCCGGTCCTCATTCCACTTGCCCAGGAATTTCCTAGCTTCTTACTATCTTGCCACATATGTAAAATAAAAAACCTCCTAGTTTCTGTTATTATTGCAAAGAACCAGGATATTGGAAAAGAAATGGTCACAAACTTATGCACGATAGGTGCCTTCAGCCTTCTAACCAGCCCTTCCAATGTCCTCCTAATTCTAATGATGGGGCTTTGAGGACCTACTGGTGCTCTTCCCAGTTCTCCCTCTCAATCGCCTTAGAGAAACCCCTCTAAAGATTGGGAATGAATATCACTCTGTCCTCATGGATACTGGAGCCACACTCTCGGTGCTCAACCCCACTGCTATAGAGCTCTCCTTCCTCAGAGTACTAAAACAGTTCAAATAGTGGCGATCTCTAATAAACCTCAACAGGTTCCTGTCTCTGAACTATCCTTTTTTGTTTAGGCCCTTTGAGAGAGAGTCATCCCTTGCTCCACCCCTACTCATTTATTAGCCCGAGATTTCTTAGAAAAGAGTCATGCTGGAAGTTCTTTCTCCCAAAAGGGGGAA
The DNA here is from genome assembly GCF_000147115.1 of Myotis lucifugus. Taxonomy (NCBI): domain Eukaryota; kingdom Metazoa; phylum Chordata; class Mammalia; order Chiroptera; family Vespertilionidae; genus Myotis; species Myotis lucifugus. The sequence goes on from NW_005871134.1 coordinate 1,657,871, forward strand.
AATAATTCTAGAATTTGACAGGAGCCATCAAAATAGCCAATCAGGTGAACTGAATGACCCATCGACACTTGCTCCATTTCTGATGACTGAATCTGGGAGCCCTGATCATTTTGTCCTTATTGGATAAGCTACCATCCTGTTTATGGGCAAAATCTTCAACTGATATTGGCAGAATCCACAGTGCATAACCTATCATACTCAAATGGATCCCTCAAAACCCTTTCCCAGAATCAATCAATACCACGTAAGTAAAGACATCCTTCAAAATATAAAGCCTGTAATAGAATATTACAAGACTCAGACTCGTTATAACTTGCACTAAATCCCCTCTTATACTCCTGTGTTACTATGAGAAAATCCACAAGTTAAGGGTGAAGAGTGGTTTGTCCAGGACCTCCAAGCAATACACAGTACTTCTATCCCTTGATACCTAGTTGTTCCTAACCCTCGTACCCAACTAACATCCACCTCAAATGAAAGCAAATTTTTTACTATAACTGAATTATGTCGTGCATTCTTCAGCGTTCCAGTTGATGAAACGAGGCAATACACTTTTGCCTTCACTTGGGAAGGAAAACAATTCACTGGAAGGTAATGCCTCAGGGTTTTACTGACAGTCCTTATTTCTCACAATGCTGAAGGCCGATATGGGGGATACAAAGTTCCCTAGAGCTTCTACTTTGTTGCAATATGTGGATGACTTGCTTCTTTGCTCTTCCTCCCAAGTCTCCTCACAGGAAGACTGCATCCACTGGCTGGAGCTTTTAGCCTTTAAGGGACATAAGGTCGCAAGGAAAAATTGCAGCTTGCCCAAACCTAACTTCTATATTTAGGGGGTCTCATATCAGAACAAGGGCTGCACCTAGATCCAGACAGACTTTATGGTTTCCTCAAACCCAAAAATGCGAGGTTTTCCCCCACTAGTTGGTTATTGTTGAAATTGGATCCTACATCTCTCCCTTATGGACAAACCTCTGTATGTTTCACTAAAGAATAACAATCACCCCTCCCCTGACCCAATTTTATGGGAACAACAGGATGATATAGCCTTTCAAGCCTTAAAAGAGAGTTCAATGAACCTACCTGCTCTTGGGCATCTCAATTACCAGATTCCCCTTTCCTTTTTGTATATGAAAAGGAAGAGAATGTTCTTGGGGTACACACCCCAAAACAGGGGCCACCATTGACAACAGGGCATTATAGCCAGCCGCTGGACCCCATGTCACAGTGATATTCCTCTTGCCTTAGAGCCATTACTGCCACTGCACTTTTGGTGAAGGCCACTGAGGAAAATGTTGTGGGGTCCCCTTTAATCATCTTTGTACCCCATGCAGAAGCCCTCCTGAATTCTCATCACACTTAACATTTTTCAGTCAGCTTCTCTACCTCCTATAACACCCTCCCCCCTTTTTTAATGGAAATTGAATTTACTGCTTAACCGATGCATATGTAGGGCTCACTAAAAATAGCAGTTCTCTGCTTTTATGTTATTATTCTTTTTAAAATTTGTATGGAATTTATTGAGATGATATTGGTTAATAATATTATATAGATTTCAGGGGTGCAATTCTACACTACATCATCTATATATTGTACTGTGTGTTCACCACCCCAACTCAAATCTCCTTCCATCACCATTTACATCCCCTTTACCCTCTTCTATCTCCCCCGCCCCGATTCCCCTCTGGTAATCACCATATCTGTATCTATGAGTTTTGGTGTTGTTTTTTTTTTGTTTAATCCTATCACCTTTTCACTCCTCCCCCGCAACCCTCCTCCTCTCTGACAATTGTCAGTCTGTTCTCTGTATCCATGAGTCTGTCTCTACTTTGTTAATTTTGTTCATCAGATTGCACATATAAATGAAATCATATGATACTTGTCTTAGATCTCTGACTGGCTTATTTTACTTAGCATAATACTCTCCAGGTCCATCCATGCTGTCGCAAAAGGTAAGACTTCCTTCTTTTTTGTTATCAAGTAGTATTCCATTGTGTAAAAATGTACCACAACTTTTTAAAATATATATATATATTTTATTGATTTCAGGGAGGAAGAGACAGGGAGAGAGAGATAGAAACATCAATGATAATGAGAGAGAATCATTGATTGGCTGCCTCCTGCCCGCCCCTTACTAGGAATCGAGCCTGCAACCCGAGTATGTGCCCTTGACCAGAATTGAACCTGGGACCCTTCAGTCCACAGGTTGATGCTCTATCCATTGAGCCAAACCGGCTAGGGCTACCACAACTTTTTTATCCACTCATCTACTGACAGCACTTGGGTTGCTTTCAAATCTTGGCTATTGTAAATAATGCTGCAATGAACATAAGGGTGCATATATTCTTTTGAATTAGTGTTTCAGTGGAATCACTGGGTCATAAGGCAGTTCCATATTTAATTTTTTGAGGAATCTCCATATTGCTTTCACAGTGGCTGCACCAGCCTATATTCCCACCAACAGTGTACAAGGGTTCCCTTTTCTGCACATCTTTGCCAATATTTGTCATTTGTGGATTTATTGATGACAGCCATTCTGATAGGTGTGAGGTGATATCTCATTGTGGTTTTAATCTGCATTTCTCTGATGATTAGTGATCTTGAGCATCTTTTCATGTGTTTATTGGCCCTCTGTATGTCCTCTTTGAAATCCGTTTGTTAACTGCTCCTCACATAACTCTTTCACGTTGGAATGACTTTAACCCTGTTACTCTTCTCCATTCAGTTACAGAGGAAGCCCTTATGCTCACGACTGCTTAACACTGAAGGGTCGCCTCCTGACCCTCATCATCATCTGCAGGAAACTCCTTTGAGTGATGCAGACTTCCCAGCGTTTGCTGATAGTTCTTAGTTAAAAGGCGATGATAATGGCAAATACTGTGCAGGATATGTAATATCAATACCCTTTGGTGTAACTGAAGACTGAAGCGGTACCTTTGCCTTCAGCTACTACGGCCCACAAGCCAAACGATATGCGCTCACACAGGCCTGCACCCTGGCCAAGGGCAAAACTGCCAACATTTCTACTGATAGTAGACATGCTTTCTGAGTAGATCATGATTCTGGAATGTTGTGTAAGCAAAATGACTTCCTTACTTCCGGCAGAAATAAAATGTAAAGTGGCCAGTATGTTAAGGAATTACTAGGTGACTTTTACGTGCTGCTTTAGCTTTTGTTAAGATCCCAGGGCATTCTAAAGTTGACTCTCTGGAAGCTAAAGGAAATCACTTTGCTGACATTCCCTCAGGGAACGGTACCTTTAAAGGAACCAACCTTCTACCCTGATCCAAAGAGACATTTCCCCCAAATAACAACTTAGAAAAACTGGCCAGAGAAGCCCAACAATTGGCTTCAGAAAAGGAAAAACAAGATTGGAAATCCAACAATTGTTGTTTCTGATAAAAAGAGAAAGTTTTGGTTTGGCCCAAATAACAACCCAGTCCTATGTCCCTAAAACTTCCACTTCCTAACTATTATACATGCATCAAACTATGGGTCCACTGAACACTGATAGCACTCATGAATCAGTATTGGTGGGGAAATATTCATAAGGCTGAAAAAGCACCTCCCTCACTGGTCCCACTGGTCCAAAGTATAACCAGGGAAGCCACTGCTCCCATTTTAAATTCCCTGACAGACTACTGGAGGTTTGGCAGGTGGATTTCACACATCCTCATGGATGTAAATACATTTTAGTCATGGTCTGTCTGTTTTCTCATTGGAGCCAGGTTACTGCCTCCTCAAAGGGCTAAGAGTCCCTTTAAAGAAGAGTATCCCTACTAAGGGAACCCCTGTCAAACTCCACAGCCATTGGAGAACCCATTTTACTGGTCAGGTGCTGTCTGACTGGTTTTACAACACTTCCGCTGCCCTAGCTACCCTTAATCCTCAGGTTTAGTTGGACACACGCATGGCATTATTAAGATGCAATTGGCAACATTTGCAGAGACCCTTCAAATACCAGGGTCCTTCTAAATCTCAGATCCACCCCCTTTGAGAACCATAAACTCTCATTCTTTGAGATAGTCTGTACCTGGACCTGCCTCTTTTGATCTGCAGCTTACACAAGGAGTTATATTTTAATATTGTAAAAGTCTAACTCCTTCTATCAGAGTCAGCCAGTTCTGGTAGAGCAATCTTTTCAGTGTATTCCATGAAGATGAAGACCTTAAGCAACACATTTTGCAAACTGGGTTCTGTCCAGGGGGAAGGACACCTCCAGAAAGATACTCTTTGACCTCACTGGTAAGGCCCCAGTCAGGACTGCTAACCAACCCTGGGGCTGCCCAACTCCAGGAAACAGACTTCTGGAGTCATGCAATACATCTGAAGGACGCACCTAGCCCTAACTGGACCTGCACAGCTGAGGTGACCTGCAGGTGAAGATGTCCTGAAACTGCAGCAGACGACACTCAATGAGACAACCTTCCCACATGTGCAGACCAGGCCACTTAGAAGGTTTCAAATTCACACACAGGTCTCTTTCATCTAGACTCTAGAGCTAGACTATTAACTGATTCTGGGTTTTTATCCATATTCACTCTCTGCATTTTCAACTTACAGGCAGTATTACTGATAAAACATTTTGTTCCAGTTTTTTTTAAAAAATAATACTATTTAAATGCTTTATGTATATTTCTGCATTGTGTCTTCCCAAAACACTTGTCTTTCAGTTCTGAGTGTACCTTTGCCATAATCTCTCTTTTAAGATACAAACACGCAATGCCCCAGAGACCTCTCTCCTACCTCTCTTTGTTACTCAGATGTGAACACAAAAGGTTTCCCATCTGTGCACTTTCCCTCCAATATGGGACGTGACACCTAGAAAGGTCCTTCCTAGTGTGGTAGGCTGATAGACATGAGCAGAGCAAGGATGATGGGCCAGGTACAGAAGGTCACCAGGGCAGAAAGCCCAGGGCCTAGCAAAGGACAATTGCAGGGTGGGACCTCGCCCCCAGGGTGACCTTTCCTCCCCTAGCATGTGACTGGTCATGAGGTTTGGACCCTCTCACCTTTCCTCCCTAGAGATAACATTTAGGCCTCAGTTGTATTTCAGCTCCGGGGCCCAGAAAAGAAACAAAACCAGACCAGCGACTCCATGGCTGCCCTCAGGACCAGCTGCATTGGATAATGACCCCCTGCCTTGGTGCTGACCAATCAATCAGTGGAGACCTGACCCTGAAAGGACACACCTGGAAAGCTGCTGAATTTTCTACTGAGATCTTCCCCTAGGACAGTGGTTCTCAACCTGTGGGTCGAGACCCCTTTGGGGGTCGAACGACCTTTTCACAAGGGTCGCCTAAATACATCCTGCATATCAGATATTTACATTACGATTCATAACAGTAGCAAAATTACAGTTATGAAATAGCAATGAAAATAATTTTATGGTTGGGGGTCACCACAACATGAGGAACTGTATTAAAAGGTTGCGGCATTAGGAAGGTTGAGAACCACTGCCCTAGGACCTCCCATAAAATCTCCACCCTTAAAATTCTTAGGACAGACCACTGAAGCCAGAAAAACCTGGCTGTTGATCAGCAATGTTTTCAGAGAAAGACCTTGATCAAAAGGGGTAAAGGAGGAAATGTGCCCTGACCCACACACAGAAGGGTTGCGGGTTCAATTCCCAGTCAAGGGCATGTACCTGGGTTGTAGGTTCACGTGTGGGAGGCAACCAATCGATGTGTCTCTCTCTCCATCCCTTTCCCTTCCTTCTACTCTCTTTGAAAAGCAATGGAAAACATATCCTTATATGAGGATTAAAGGTTGCGGGGAGCGCGGTGTGTGAAAATTAGTAAACAGAAACCTCATTTAAAATGGAGTAGGGAGGCTAGAAGAGAGAACTCTCACACACGTGTCATTCAACGCACACTGCTGGCCCCAACAGGAAGTGATACCATATTACCACCTCAGCAGGAAGAAGAAAAGATTCCTTCTTGCCCAGTAACAGCTCTGCCAGTGAGAGACTGCCATAACTCAGTCAAAAGTCAAGGTACTTCCAACTTTCAGTTTCCACCAACGGACTCTTTATTTACAACAGCCCCTCCCAGGTCCATAAAAAAGCATTCCTCTCCCATGTTTCTCTGGAATTCCATATGGTTCACCATAAGACCACATGTCCCAAATTGAAATTCTTTGTTCTTCCCAAATAAACCCATTTTTGCTGGAAAAAATATCTGGCTGTTTATTTATTCAAGGTCAAAATCTCAGTTGCTTCTCCCAACTGGAATTCCACTTCCAGCTCCTCACTTGACAGTCCCATTCAGACATATTACTGAGCAACTACTGTATGCCAAGGACACACAGTGTGGGCCTCAAGTTGGCAGAATGTGGCTAACTTTTCCAAAAAAAGCACAAGACTATTATCAAATTTTGGGGGGAAACTTCCCCCAAACTATACATATTGACTACATATCTACTGACTCTACTGAGATAGATACACAGTGAGGTTTGGATATTGTGAATGTTGGGGAAAGCTTGCTAGGTGGCACTGAATTGATGATCCGAGGTCCCTTCCACTCTGACAAAACAAGCATTTGTTCAGGAAAGGAAGCTTAGCAAAGGAGTGGACACAGACAAGAGAAATGAAATCTCAGATAAGTAAAAGGACTTACCAGGGGCCAACTAGCCAGTGGTAGTGCAAGAATTAGACTCCAACTCATGAAAAATATATATTTCTATTAATTTCAGAGAGGAAGGGAGATGGAGAGAGAGACAGAAACATCAATGATGAGAGAGAGTCATTGATTGGCTGCCTCTTGCACACCTGGGTATCGAGCTCACAACCTGGGCATGTGCCCTGACCGGGAATTCAACTATGACCTCCCAGTTCACAGGTCAACGCTCAAACACTGAGCCATGCCAGCCCAGCCCCAACTCATTTGATCCCCAATCCATTTCAGAAAGCTGCCACCAGGAAAATGAAGTCTATCAGTGTTCCTTCTCCTTTTGCATTGACCTTTTCCTTATCAGAAATTCCCCAAGGGGCCTTGGCTTACTAAGTGCTAATTAGATTTCCTCCACCTGCTCTGGGATTTAGAGGGCAGTGCTAATGCAGTGCCCTCCTCAACTAACAAAGCCACTGGCATTTCTGGTATGCAGGGGCTGGCCTCCTGTTCTTCAGTCAACAGCAATTAAAGGGCTCCTCTCCAAAGCCCTAAGGAGGAAGATGGAGAAGGGAGGGGTACTCCTTGATCCAAAAAGTAAAGTATAGCCACTGACTGGGATTGATTGTTACTGAAGAGCTGGGTGGAAACAGGGAAAAATCTGGGAGGTAGGAATGGAATCTGGGTGAGGCAAGCAAACTGGTGACGACTCATCATCCTTCTCACTCCCCTAAGGAATGCTATTGTCACCCAGAGTGAGGGGATAGGCTAGCCTGGGATGGCAAAGAGCCCTCATCCAAAAATAAATGATCAAGAAGCCTTTCCCTTTCTCTTCTTGCTTCAGGTCCAAATTCTCAGCCAAGAATGACAAGTCCTACACAGTTTCACCCCTCCCTATCTAGGCATCATAATTTAGTACATATTCAGCCACTAACTGGCAAAATGCAGTCATTAACTGCTGTGAAACCCTTTGCAGCTCTCAGCGTTGATTTCAAGATAAAAGGAGACAATGAGTATAAAAATGTTTTATAAACTATAAAGTGGTGTAAAAGCTGTAATACAACTGATAATACAAACTCAAGTTCAAACATTTACTGAGTTCCTAGAATAGTGCTCATACAGAGTTGGTGTATGAATGTTATAACATAAATGCTACGGTTAGATACACAAAAACAAACCAAACGGAATTCATAACTATGTGGAAGTCACAGACTGGTGTGGAAGGTAAGGCCTCAAATATATATGAGTATTAAGTAAGAGTATGCACAATATGAGGAATGGGGAGTAATTTATCCTGTTACTAAAGAATAGGGGTGATGATTGTCAAAACCTTCTATGGTCTTGATGGTAAATAGGATATAATTGGGCGTGAGGGTCTGCAGAAAAAAAGATGCAAAAGAAACTCAAGTGGGCAATTTCATGATTCCCCACTACAACATATTCATTAACATCTCCCTCCCTGCCTTTATTCACAACGTGTTTTTTTTCCCATGAGAAATTAAAATTCTGCCAACCATCCAAGGGATATTTAAGCATCCCTTTGTGCAAGGTGTTACTAAAGATACCAAACACTGCAAAGCAGGTAGGTCTCTGACCCCAGTGAGTCTACCATCCACCAAGGGAGAAAAGTCATAAAGGACATGATAATACGAGGAGGCCCTATGTAAGGCCTCAAGGGCAAAGGGGCACATCATCCCACTTTCTGGAAGAGTTAGAAGTTGAAAATCTCTGACTCATTTCTCCCCATGAAGGTCAGACCAAAAGTCACAAATTCATCCTTTCCATCAACAATATTCTTTAATCTACTATGTGCCCGACAACACTCTGGTTATGAGAAAGGAAACAAAGCAATGAACAAAACAGAAAAACCCTGCTTTCAAAGGGCATATGTTCTAGAGGTGTAAAGGGTCAAGCAGGTCCATATATGTGTGATTCCTGGGCAGGGAGAGGAGGGAATACGGAAAACTGGAAAGCACACACTCTGGCTTAAGTGGGCAGCCGCCACGCAGTTCCAACCAATCACTGCTTAGCAGAGATCTGGGCCCCGTGTCCCCAGATCTGGAAGCTGGAAATTTTATGCAAAATGTCTCAGCTTTTAATATTCTACAACTAAGAAGAATTGTTTAATAGTATGCAGGCAAAGCAAAACACTCTGTGGATGGAGTTCAGGCTAAAGATACCAGTTTATGACCTGTCTTAGAACATGTATCATGATTTTTGATTGAGAGAGACAGTCGCTACACATAAGTGTTACAAATGAAGTGCCACTGGCTTGAGAAGGAGAAACCAGTTCCAGCTAAGCAGGTCTGGACAAGCATCAAGGAGGTGGAGGCATTTAGCTTGAATTTTGAAGTTTCACCTCTTTCAGACAATATCCTAGAAAGTTTATAGTTCTTAATTCTCTCATTAGCTTTTCATTTCTCACAGCACTTACTGGCTACACTGATGTGCTTAGGTACTTCTTTTCTAAGAATGGCAAGACCTTTCTCCAAACAGAAAGTCCATAAATAATAACACAATCAAAACAGCTGCCTTGCTGGTTTGTCCTGTCAGTCAACAGATTAACACTGCTCATCAGTATGATTAATTCCAATCTACTCTATAAAAGGCTTGCTAAGCTGGAAAGATATTCAGAAAAGTTCTGTCACCTCCAATTCTCAGGGTCTTTATCCATATTATTTGAGGCCAAATAAATTACTTTAAAAATATATGGGGGGGGGGGGGGAATGAACCCAATCCGTCCTTCTTTATTTCTCATCACTTCTTTCAAAGGCAATTTGACAATGTCAAAATTCAAAATGCACTATGTTTTGATCTAGAAACTGTACTAGAAAATGATCTTAAAGCTAAATCATGTTTGTCCAGAAGTCATTAAAATATGATGCTGGTGCCCGGCTGGCGTGGCTCAAGGGATTGAGCATCGACCTATGAAACAGGAGGTCACAGTTTGACTCCCAGTCATGGCACATGCCCAGGTTGGAGGCTCGACCCCAGTAGGGGGCATGCAGGAGGCAGCCAATCAATGATTTTCTCTCATCATTGATGTTCCCATCTTTCTCTCCCTCTTCCTTCCTCTCTGAAATCAATAAAATTTTTAAAAAATATGATACTGGTGATTAAAAAGCACACTACAATATAAAATAAATATACACAAATTGCTATACAGGTTGTCAAAGTACAAGCACATGCTTCAATAAAAACTGGAATAAGCATACTATAAAAAGCAAGAATTTCGCCCTGGCCTGTGTGGCTAAGTTGGTTGGGCATCGTCCCGTGCACCAAAAGGTTGCTCAGTTGATTCCAGGTCAGGGCACATGCCTGGGGTTGCAGACTCCATCCTGAGTGGAGTGTGAGGCAGCCAATCAATGTTCAGCTCTCACATCGATGTTTCTCTCTCTCCCTCTCCTTCCTCTCTCTCTCTAAAAAAATCAATTAATTTTTTTAAAAGCAAGAATTTCTATATGTATAAAGTTAAGTAAGAGAAGAAACAATGAAGTTGGTATTTCAATGAATCCAATTATCTACCTATATAAGTAACTATACAGCATAATAATAAACAGAAAGAAAGAAAAGAAGAAAAAATAAATTGTGAAGTTTTAATCTTCAACTTCAGACCCTGGAAAATCATCTTCAAAGTTAGGTCAAACATCCCCAACACCAGAAAATTCATCATCCCTGCAGGTCTCCAGCCTTAATCACTGGCACTCACAGCAATAGAAACTTCGGTCACCCCTGACTTTAAAATGGGGTTCTGTTGCTCATTAACTGGGTTGCTTTGTAGTGTAAAGCTGACCCTTGAACAATGCAGGGGTTTGACTATAGAGTCAAAAATCCACATGTAACTGTTGACTCTCTAGTCAGCCCTTCGCATCCACAGATTCAAGCAACAATCAAAATACTATTTTTGATTGTTGGGAATACAAAAATACTGTCTTTTATCCACAGTTAGTTGAAACCTTGGATTCAAAACCCATGATACAAAGGACTGACTGTATTGAAAAAATCGGCATATAAATGGACTTGCGTAGTTCAAACCCGTGTTGTTCAAGGGTCAATGTATATGAATGCAATGATAAAAACCACAAAACACAAAAACGCATTGATAAATTAGTGCCTCTATCACTTTTGAGCCATGACACAGTGTAGCAAAATTTAAATCTAAAATGGAATGGAATAATCCAAAATGTACCTCTGGCAGGCTGTGTGGCCCATGGCTTCTTTGAGTTGCTAAACCTCTGGGATGTGAAACTTGCACGGCTGTCACATTTGTGTTCCCATTCTCCTCCACTAGAGGAGTCACTTCAGGGCAGATCTGCTGTTACATACCTTCTCTCCCGCCCAGACTTTCATCTGCCAAATAGGTGCATTTTATCTGGATAAAAGGTGGGGTGTGTGGGTGTGGGGAGAAGCATGTCTTGTACTTCAGTAAATTATGAATATAACAAAGGCAATTATTCTCACACAACATGATACGGTTGTGAAAACCTGAGGTTTGTGGGAGCTGCATGGATGTTATTTGCCTAATGATTATTCTCAGATATGGAATTTGGGGGTGAATGTTTGCTTTCTTCATTGAGTTTTTCAGCATTTTAAAATTTATAACAAACATGGTGCATTTTAAGAAAAGTGAGGACCATTTCTTTAAAAAACAAATGCAATTGCTCTGTGTATATGCTAACATGGAACTATCTCCCTGGCTTACTTTCTCTCTCAGGGTGCGGCGCACATTGATCATAAGGATTTAGAACAGTGGCTGGCACAGAGCATTCAGGTATTACCCTTGTTACACTGTTAAGTGAGATATAAGAAGGGAGAAGACAAGGTAAACCGGACAAGGGTATGGGTAGGAAAGATATTTATCTTTCACTGACTATTACCCTGCCCAGGTTCCCTAAATAACAAAGCCAGGGCAAAATGTATCTGCTTTTTATCAGGTGTTGAAGTCTAGGAGCAGAGAGGGGAAAAATTAGTGAGGCAGGGTGGGAAGGAAAGCAAACACAAGGTTGTGCATTAACAAACTGACTACAGCTTAGCATGAAAGCACAGCCACTGGCCCTATCATTCAGAATGTTTCAAACAGACGACAGTGCCTAAGAACAGTGTATGCGAGGAATGGTGGGGGAGGGTGTTGGGGGATGGGATGGGGGGGACAGACAGCAAGTAATTCATCTACTAGCTCCTCCCTTTCCCACACCCCCTCCTCCAACCCTTTCCCCACACCCAGGCTGTCACCCAGCCCCTCCGGACAGTCACTGAGGAACAGCACACCCTGCATTTCATCTGGAAGTGGTAGGAGGAGCCAGAGCTTTCTTGGCTCTGTTCCCATGGAGCTCAGGCATCGACCTGCTGCTCTCTCCATGGTGGGCACAACTGAGACCAAACACAGTCCAGTCCAGAGGGAGGCTGAGGTGGCCAGGCAGTGCTAGGAAGTAAGGCAAAAGCAGCAGCAGCTGGGCTTCGCCATTGAGCAAGCTGGCTAGGGCCTGGGGGAAGGTAGAACCAAGGGAACCTTTGAGTCCCATATAGCACATTATGCATATATTATTTTTTAAAACAGGGGAAACTGCATTTAGGCTACACCCAGGTTGCTCAGTTGATTAATGGTTAATGGCCTAATGGAAAGGGCATGACCTTGCAGCCAGCCAGTTGTGAGTTCGAGAATTCTATTCTCCTGGGACTTGTTGGGAACCTTTGGGTGGGTTGCTCTCCCTATAATCATGGAGATTACAAGGACATTGCATGGTCACTGTGGAGATTAGTGAGCTCAGGTGGCTAAGAGAGGTGCTGGGCTCTGGCAAACATGGCTCTGCCCCACATAAGAAAGGCTGATTCTTCTCCTTTCCTCGTTCAATTCCTCCCCCACGCTCCTGCAGGAGACCTCAGATTACACTACCAAGAGCGTTCTGCTTAGCGTGATTTGTATTTCTGGTCACCTGCTACCCTGAAGCTCCTTGAGGAAAGGGTTATTATTTGATTCTCTGGGGTTCCCTGTTTGGTGTCCCGTTCATATCTGAAGCCGAGCACATGTTTGCTGAATGAAAAAGAACTCCAAATACCAACTCTTATGGGAGATAGCTTTTCATATGACTATTAGTAAAGTCACTTGAAGGACCCATGATACTTCCTAAACACAGCTTGACATTGGTTCTGGCTAGAAAGGTAGGTGTGGATGAAAGGGGTCACACGCTGACCTGACAAGTTCAGGAGAGGCCTGCATGGCAGTTTTGCAAACTCGGAGACCTAAAGTAACCACAAAGGATGGTCTGAAATTAAACTTTAACTAAAAGCAGTTATGGTGGGCAGTTACATCCTGGGCCAGTATCTTCACTGACAAGGTCAACCTTTACCTTAACTGAGCCTATCTGTCTTTTTCCATCTATGATAACATATCCTTGAAATGTCTGGATAACTTGTGACTTCCCTTTATCTGGAGCCCCTGGGGCACAACCAAATGTGCTGGGCCCCAGGACAGATACCACAAATTCCTTCATCATCATGTTAATTGTTCCTGCACCCACCTAAGTATGTGTCCATCATTTTACTTTTTATCCAATCCCAGGGGTTTCCCTGCTTTGCTTATCCCTCCTCCTTAATCTATCACCAATGAATTTCATGTAACCCACCTATGTTCCTCCTTTGATTGAAATGTATAAATACAAATGTAACCCCGCCATTCTCGGGAGCACTATCTCAATTCGTTGAGGTTCTGCTTCCTGGCATATGTCGACAGTTTGGCTCAAATAAACTCACAAAAATTCTTTACAGGTTTCAATAGTTTTTTTTTACGTTAACATAGGAAAAAAATATCAAAGGCTTTGAAGGTGGACAGATTTGCATTCCAATCTCAGTTCCATCGCTCACTATAAGAGTGACATGTGGGCAAGTGACACACAAACCCTCTAAAATGTTAGTTCCCTTAAACATAAAATGGGGATCCTAGCCCAGCCAGTGTTGCTCAGTGGTTGAGCATCGACCTATGAACCAGGAGGTCACGGTTTGATTCCCAGTCAGGGCACGGTTTGATTCCCGGTCAGGGCACATGCCTGGGGTGTGCAGGAGGCAGCCGATCAATGACTCTCTCTCATCATTGATGTTTCTATCTCTCTCTCTCCCTTCCTCTTTGTATAACAAATAAACAAAAATGGGGATCCTACTATATTTCATAGGGTTACTGTAGGGACTGAAGTTACATAATACAAACTATGATTGGCATGGTGCTAATCTATGCTGCAGGGCACTCTTGTGCCCCCTACACTCTGATAGTGATCAAGGCTGCTCAGTCCCTCGGCTCCTGAGATTGGAAAGGTCTCATCCTTTCCCTAACCTCTAAGGGTACTTTTCTGCAAAAGGGAGACCCTGTGGATCCAGGTGATGGAGGGGTTTGCGGAGCCACATGATGACAGTTTCTTTCTATGGCACAAGTATTTCTTACTCCTTTGCAGGACACAAACTGCCACGGTCGATCCCAGGGGAGGACACTCAAGCCCTGAGAGCAGTGACCTTTGACTGTTTTCTTCTTTTCTGAAAACTTACAGCCGGAGGGGAAAACTGCCTATGTTCCTTTCCAGGAGAAAGAAACTTCTTTGAAACACGACTGGATCTTCCAGATTTCCCTCATTGTTGGCATTGTTGTTGAAGGTCATGAAGACAGGAGAGATGGAGGTGATAGCAACTGCTCACTCCGTGTTTGGGGCCTTTCGGTACAAGCTGATTTCTGGAGCACCACTGTTGTGTCTACATCCCGGGTAGCGGCAGAGCGAGAAGAGCGCTTTCCCAGCTGATCAAGGATGAAAGTCACCAGCAGCAAAGACCAAGGAGCCTAGGCCCCTCACTCCATGGATCCAAATCTCTGAACTCCTTTTATGTTGGAAAACAACCCTGGCATATTTAAGCCACTAGAGCTGGTTTCTATTACTAGCCACCAGACACAATTCCTAACTTACTGAATGGTGGTCCAACATATACACGTAGGAAAGTCACTAGTTATGGGTGATTTGGGCAACTCTTTGGCAAATTCTCAAGTTGTAAAAGAATGGCTGTGTGTGTGTGTGTGTGTGTGTGTGTGTGTGTGGTGGTGGTGGTGGTAAGATCAAAAAAAGAAAAGAGATTTCTGGTATGAGTGAAAGGTATCTGCTTTTTTCTCCCTTTTCTTTTCATTCAACAAACCTTTACTGAATGTCAGCTCTGTGCCAGCCTTTGTACAAAATACTATCCTTTGTAGGTTTACAAAGAGCTTTCACATGAGCCTCTCTTTCAGCTCCATCCTGCTGCCTTTTCTCGGGACCTGCAGGGAGCCCACTAGAGGTGCCGAGAGACTCGGAGCTTCCAGGACCCCCGGGACCGATGAGGACTGTAGCTGTAGCCACAAAGGCATTGAGCAAGAAAGACGTACAAGTCCTAGTTGGCGATATGGTTAAAAATAACAGCATTTCAAGTAAATTTGACGGGCCCCGTACGGTTCAATGGTGAGTACTTCCAGCCTGTGTTATTCCCTAGGCCCACTCTACCTCTCATAAAGTTTTCTTTCAGGAAAAACTCTTAAAAAAAATGTAAGAATTTCTCATTCATCAGTTCTTGCCCTAAAAGAGATACTATTGCCTGACTAGTGTGGCTCAGTTGGTTAAGCATCGTCCCATGAACCAGGAGGTCACGGTTCCATTCCCACTCAGGGCACATGCCCGGGTTGTGGGCTCAAACCCCAGTAGGGGGCATGGAGGAGGCAGCCGATTGATACTTTTCTCTCATTGATGTTTCTATCTTTCTATCTCCCTGTCCCTTCCTCTCTCTGAAAGCAATAAAAACATTTTATAAAACTATTAAGCAAGGAAAGGTACAAAATGCCAGCTACAGTGGAAGACATGATGTGTGCAACCTGAATAAAGTCCAGCAATTTAGGGCCTTAGTTCTGGGCAGAATGGCACTTACAGACATTCCAGCAGTCAAAGGATAAAAAAAAGAAAGAAAGAAAGGTAACTCCAGCCTTTACTTAAATTTCTCAATGGCTATCAAAAGGAATCAAAGTTATAACCCACACTTTTTATCTTCTCCTCACCAATTCCTACAGTTGTTCAAGGGTCTCTCACAGATCAACCTACCCAGCCCCTGACCTTCAAAGTCCACTTTTAAATTTGCACTCTCTTCTTTCCCAGTTATCTTTCAATTCTTTAGTGTGGAAATTCCTGATTTTATACTGTCACTCCATTCAGCCTGTTAAAGTAGATCCTGGGAGAAGACCCGGAAAGCAAGAAGGCCAGCCAGGAAGAACACAGGGAGGAAACAATAAATGCTGATGTCAATGATTTTTCTGTTATATAAACTATATATAAAGAGCCAGATCTAAAGTTGCTGGGTGTGGTAATGACTCTCTTGAATCAAATAAGGGAGCTCAAGTCATGAAACAAAAAAGGTCAAAGGTTTAAATGTAGAATTAAAAGCCTTTTAATATATTGAAGGGGCCCAAGAAATGAAAACTTCCAAAAACATAAACAGATCCCTAGATCATAAGTAGTTTATTAATACATGCAAACTGCTTAGAATAGGATTGGCACTCCATTCATGTAGCTATTATTATTTTTCCTGACCATCACAGCTCTTTGGTGGTAGGTTATCTGTACATACTCCCATAGCAGAACTTACAGACCAGCAAGCACTGAAGAGCTTAATAACATGAAGGTGTAGCTGGCTCCCAATGTGGTCCCTGATGCAGAGGCAAAATCTTGAGATTTATCAATTACAAATGAGTCTCAGATCCAATCCTAGAATCAAGTTCTAATCTGAACTGAGCTAGAGAGAAGCAGAGAAAGGGCCCCAGAATGGGGCTACCCCCAAACCTGTCAGGTACGTAGTCATTGTGAGTGACATGTCCCTCTATCTCCCTTTCTGACTCAGTGACTGATGGGTCACACACAGTGTTCTCTGGGGACCCTGCACCCCTGGAATTCTGCTATGTTGTCCTAGTTCTTCCCCAGGGAAACTGTATTTCATTTCCTTCAGAAGCCACATACCCAGACTCTGTAGGATCCTGGTCCAGGCCACTCCTTGTGTCGCCCTTCTGCCAACGCACCTTCACGACATTAGTAACTCTGCACTCCAGACTCATCTGTTTCCCACAGTGTGGCAGAGCTCGCGAAGAGAGTTTATTTAAACTCGTGTGTTTAAAAGATCAGTAGAGAGGTATGGTAAGGAGACCTTTGGGGGAAATGTTCATCGCAGGTGTGTGAACAGGACCAGACGGACCGGGAACTGTGCTCCCTGGATCATAAGTAGCTTATTTCTCCTTAGATTATATAGTAAGATGGGTTTACTCCTTTGAGAGCTAAGTGCAGACATCCCAGACATGAACCCAAGTAGCAAAACAGATTCCTTAAGCAAGAGTCTGCTGTTTCAGCGTTAACCAGAGGAGTCTATTCATGATGAGTAACAAATTATAATAAAGAGAGCTAACACTGATATAGTACTTACTGTGTACTAACCGTTCTAAGCACTTTCTATATAACTCATTTACTCCTCACAGAGGTCTTAATAGGAATTAAGGCACTGCTAGGAAGGGGAAAGGGGGAAATAAATTCACGGGGAAGCAGTCAACAAGTGCTTACTACATACTCCAAAGGAAAACTGGAATAAACAGTTTTTAAGATTACCTAGATTTCTGGACCATCTGATCAGCGCTCACCTTTCTTCAGTCTGACTGAAGGCTGTCCTCCAGCGCTTCTGTGATTTTCCACAGGGAAGCCAGTCAGTTTATCACTGAGTCTCAGCCCTCAGGAGTACCAGACTGAAATGCTGATTTGCAAGATTATGAAGAGGTCTCAAGGCTCTCTCCAGAAGCTGAGCACGAAAGTCCTGATTAAAAGCATGTCCCACTTGACTCAATTACAATGTCCTTGGCTGTGTCCTTGCCTTGGCTTCCTCCTTATTAAGCGTAAACTCAAAATAATGAGAAACTAAGAAAGGATGGGCTTTCCTTTAGAAAAGGGTTTTATCATTCAATTAACCAACAAAACAGATTTCCTGCCTTTGCCAGTTTGGTTCAGTGGATAGAGCCTCGGCCTGTGGGGTAAAGGGTTCATTCTGGTCAAGCTTGATACCCAGCCCTGGGCAGACTGATATTTCTCTCTCTCTCTTTCTCTCTCTCTCTCTCTCTCTCTCTCTCTCTCTCTCTCTCTCTCTCTCTGTTTCTCCCCCTCTCTTCCACTTTTCCTAAAAATCAATGGAAAGATATCCTTGGGTGAGGATTAGCAAAAAACAAACAAACAAACAAACAAATAAAACACACACACAAAAACACAACATCCAAAAAACACGAACAGATTTACCACCAGTTGGACTGACAAGGAGCAAATAGATGCTTGTTTGTTTTTACAGAAATTTCTGTTAGAATGTAATGAGAAAATGATACAGGTCTCTGGCTCTAGATTCAGGAGACGGCTTTCTAGAGCTAATGCTCAAACTTACACTGAGCTCTTGAACAGAAATAATTTGGATTTTTGGTTGAACAGATGCTCACTGTTTACCTCCATGGGGAGAGATGTCCCACCTCTCATCATGACTGCCATTCTGACAAGACCAATCTTCCTCTAGCCTCATTCCCAGACTTTTCAAAATGACGGTACCATAATCTACCTCATTAGACTGATAAGATGATTAAATAAAGTTTAGCTATGACTGAAATGTATTACCTGAACATGTATCACTTAAATATTTGAAAAGAATGTGAATTCTGCAGTTGTGGAATGCAGTACTCATTTGGGTGTTTCCAGTTTTGGGCAATTATGAATAAAGCCGCTAGACACATTCTTACACAGAAGCAGCCTTTCCTCTTCTCCCCCTCCCCCTCCTCTTCTTCTTCCTTCTTCTTCTTCTCCTTCTCCTCCTCCTCCTCCTCCTCTTCCTCCTTCTTCTTCCTCTCTCTCTCTCTCTCTCTCTCTCTCTCTCTCTCTCTCTCTCTCTCTCTCGTTGACCGATACAGCTAGAGTTGAGTCTCGTATTTTTATCCAGTGTGACAATCTCTGCCATTTAATTAGTGCTCAGTTTGTTTATATTCAATATGTTTATCGAATTTATTGATAGAGTTGGGCTTAAGTAGACTTTATTTCTGTTTGTTTCTCTTTTCTGTCTCTTTTTAGTTAATCAAGTTCTTTTCTCTCCTCCTTACTTCCTCTCCCCTTTCTTTTCTTTATTTCTTTAGTGCTTCATCTGGGGATTATAATATGTATCCTGAATTCATCACAGTATATCTCAAATGAATATTACTTTAAATTATAATGCAAGAACCTTCAAATTCCATTTATACCCCATTCTATCCTTTGTATTATATATATTTTTTGCTGTCATACATTTCACTTCTATGTAGGTTATAAACCCAACAATATACTATTATTTAAAAAGTCAACTTACTTTTTAAAAACTGACTAGCACAGCCCAGCTGGTATGGCTCAGTGGTTGAGCATCTACCCATACACCAAGAGGTTACTAGTTTGATTCCTGGTCAGGACACATGCCTGGGTTTTGGGCTTGATCCCCAGTAGGGGGAGTGCAGGAGGCAGCTGATCAATGTTTCTATGTCTCCCTCTTCGTCCTCTCTCTCTAAAAATCAATAAAAACGTATTTTTAAAAAACCTAACGGAAAGAAAAGTAATGTGTTAGATTTAGCCATCTATTTATCATATCCTATGCCCATCCTCTTTCCTTCCCTATATAATTAATTTACCATCTGGTTCCAGTTTCCTACAGCCCGAATTATTTCTTTATCACTGGATATGGAATCTAGGACGACAGTGTTCTTCTTTCAGGACTGTAGAGATGTCATTACATTTTCTTCTGGCTTCCACTGTTTCTGATAAAAGTTGGCTGTCCTTCTGGTAATGACTATGTATCTGTTTCCCCCCATGGGCTGCTTTTAAGGTTTTTAAAAATTTGTATTTTTAGCCTTTTCACCATGATGTGCCTAGGTGTGTTTTTCTTTGTTTATCTTGCTTGGAATTCACTGAGCTTCCAGGATCTGTGGGTTTCTGCTTGTGGTCAAATTTGGCAAAATTTCAGCTAGTGTTCCTTCAAATAATTTTTCTGTCCTAATCTCTCCACCCTTTCCTCTTCCTCCTCCTGCTTCTGGACCTCCAATTATACATACTAGTATGTTAGACGTTTTGATACTATCCCACAAGTTGCTGAGCTTCTATTCATTTTCTTTAAAATCTTTTTTACTGTGCTTTGGTTTGAATAATGTCTCAACCCTACTCCTCTCTCTCTTTTTTTCTTCAGTGATCTGTTAATCCCACCAATTATTTTTTATTTCATATATTTTTAGTTCCAGAATTTCCATTTGTACCCCTCTAATTTCCAAATCTCTACTGAAATTATCCATCTGTTCACCTATTATATTCATTTTTTTGCTTTAGGCAGTAACATATTTACCATAGTTTCTTTAAAGTTCTTGTCTACTAATTACAATACCTGGGTTATTTGTAGTTATCCAAAATACTGATTTTTCTTTTGAGTATAGACATATTTTTCAACTTCTTCAAGTTGTATAATCTTTTATTGTGGATGATACATTGAGGAGATTCTGGATTCTTTTATATTTCTCTGAAGAGTTATTTTTGTTCTAGCAGGCTTTTTATTTATTTTTTTATGCTTTGTTGGAACAGGTCTATTTTGGTATTGCTCTTAGTCCTAGGGTGATTCCTTTTTTTCTGGGGATATAATCCTTCATTCTAAGTTAAAGCCCTTATGGTAAGAGTCAAATCCTCTCTAGTTTTTGCCTACTCTGGTTGCTCTTCAAACAATTGTTTTTATATATTTTGTTTAGAAAAAAATATATATATATAAAAATATATTACCCCCTACAGGAGATTTAGTCTGATACCATGATGAGAAATTGGAACTTCTTTCACCTCAACTTTTAAGGATGAACTCTAAAATCATACTAGATAAATCAACTTCAATCCAGAAAAACATAAAAACAGAATGAAGAAAAAGTGTTTGAGGCATTCAAACCATATTTTACTTAATCACCTAATACTTAATTCCTTTATAACGCTTATTTCACTCTTACCTCACGCAGCTAATGTGAAATTCCTCACAATGGCCCAAGTTTTCTATTCCCCAATTACCTCTCTGACTTCATCTACCACCATCACCTCCTCCCTTCCTGGGCCTCTCCAAGTGCTTTTTTTTTTTTTTTCCTCAGAGCCTTTGCCCCTGCAATTCTTCTTCCTGTAAATCCCTGTTCCAGACAACTGCATGATTCCTTCCCTCACCTCTTTCAGTTTTTTGCTCAAATATCAGTTTCTCAGTTGGAGGCCTTCTCTATCTTTCTTAAAAACGGTATCTCACACAGACACACTTCCTACTCCCCTTCTGTGCTTTATTTTCTCCACGGCATCTTTTGCTTTCTTATCTCCAGTCTTTCCCCCACTGGACTATAAACTCCATGAAGGAAGGGGTTTCTGTTTTCATTTTCTGGTATCGTCTTAGGTCCAGAGCAGTAACTCATACTTGGCAGGAGATCAGTAAACAGTGTTTGAATGAACCTTGTTCATTGCTTGAGCTTCTGCCTGCCCTCGACTGTGTCCTTGCCTTCACTGCACCCCTCCTACGACCCTGACAATGACTATACCCTGTCAGGCACCTTGTCTCTCATGTAGTTTCACATTCAGTGTCTAAGATGTGGCTTCCTATACAGTAGGTGTTTTTTAACAAATAAGTAAACAAGGTATAGGCTTCTTCAAAAGCAGGGACCTTCTTTTACCCTGATGCATCACCAGTACACCCATCAAGGCTGTAAGCACAGTGCAGCATAACCATCTGCTGAATTAATGTAATATGATCAGAGGGAAGACAGCACTCAACGACCAAGTGACAACCAGATATGTTTTATGATGGTTCAGTCTTCATTAGTGGCATTTATTATAGATGTCTTGCTAAGATATACTTCATTCCCGATTTGTACTCTTTTTTTTTTTTGTCTAAAGTTTTACATATGTCTCCTTTTTCTCCAACTGGTTTGTACTCCTACCTGTCACTACTATGGTCATTTATCCTTCCAACCACATGTATATCTCATAAGCAAAAGAAACTGGTAAATGTGGGTATCTACAGCACTGACAGTGTAAAGCACTGATGGCAACTAATTTGAAGAGTGGAAAAATAAGGTGGAATCAAAAGACTAGACAACAATGAAGATGAAAGTGAAGGGAGTGAGCAGAATTAAAGCACAGATGCCTAAAGATCTTGAATTTGAAGGAGGGGAGAGATATTTTACTTTAGACTTCAAGTAAGGAATTTGTATTAAAGATTTCAAGGAAAAATCATTAAAAATAATAGAAATAAGATGTGTAAATAAATTCCAAGTCGTGGGAGGAAGAAAAGGAGAAATGAAGGAGACCAGATGAAACCAACGGAAGGGAGGGGAACAGAAGGCATGACATAAGATGCAGAAATATATCCACATATGCCAGTAATCACAATAGGTAACTACAGTGGTTTGGGGAAAACTCGAGGTAAACTGGTCAAGAAAGGTCTCGCTGAGGTAACGACATTTTATTATAACAGCAATCACTTCATCAAAGCTCTACTACAAGCCAAGCCCTAGCCCAAATGCTTTATATATACTTTCAACTGAATCCTCACAACCGCTTCATAAAAAACATATTATTACCCTGTTTTACATTTGAAAAAATTGGAATGCAGAGAAGTAACCTGCCCAAGATCACAGAGCCAGTAAGTGAATTTGAATCCAGAGTCCATGCCCTTGACTACCTGCTATGCTCCTTGAAGATACTAGTTAATGCTGGTGGGGGTGAGGGAGGGTGAGGGGAAGAGGGCGGTGCAGGAATCGGGGAGGAGATATTCCAGGAAGAGGGAAAAGCAAGAAGCAAAGGCCCTGAAGTTGGGAAAGACTTGGTTCTTTTGAAGAAGAGAAGAGGCCACGGTGGCTGAACAGTAACGAACAATGGGGCAGTGTAGCATGAGATTGGATGTGAGAGGCTGAACAGGCCCTATCAAGTAGTTTCTTTATTTACTATATGTCAGAGACTGAGCTAAATGCCTTATATTGACCTTACATTATATCATTTCTTAATACAACGGTTCTTCTCTGACCATTACTAGTCAATTAGTGGTACCTCCTCTGTGCCCTCACAGCACTTTGCTTATGTCTATATAGCAGCACTGTTCTCAGTGGATCTCAGCTAGCTATTGATTGATTGGTCGTTTTCCTTAAGGCTGAGGACTGTATCATTTACATCCTCAGTGAGAGGCATCCTATAGGCACTTGATGGAAGCCTCCACTTTCTTAGTTTCTTCTGTTGGGGCCACCGTATTCCAAAACAAAGCTTTGGAATCTACAAATGGGAAGACTCAAGGGATGCTTTTTTTTTCTAACACAATTAATAACAAGGATACTTATATTTTTATACCTAATAAACTTTCCAAGAACAGCAACCATGCAAGTTTCTGTGTATTGCACAGTACCCTACACAAAGCTAAGTCACCATGCATGGGGACCAACTCACTCGTACCTTTCCACAGTCTTTTGTAACCATGAGTGCCTTTAGACTTAGCTAGGATAAAGCCTATTTTTTCTAACAGTTCAAAGCACTGGAAAATACCGTACCTCCAATTTTAAAAAGTCCCTGTAGATTTGGGAGAACACATTTATATGCGTCTACTAAGAACAAGGAATTCCAGTAAGATCAATGTTTTGAGATCAAAACTAGTGGCTGTGAGCCATGATTCTTCTACTCACAGCGAAAGTTTCATGCCTCTCAGATTCTCTTGATTAATGTTTCTCAAAAAGTACATTTAATATAACTGTAGTCTGATCTTAGCAATAGCCACCAGAAAAGGCAAGAAATCATGGAGAGAATACTATCATTTCCACGGGAAGTAGAATATGATACAGAATTCACTCAAACACTGACGCACAAGAAATATCACGGCCAGAAGAAAATAAATCTCTTTTCCTCTCACCAGAAGGGCTCTGAAGCTCCTACTACTCCTTTCTGACATGGTTCCTACCTGATCCCTTAGTCATCTTCTCTAGATGTGCTAGCACTGGTCAAGATTCTAAGATACACATTTTCTGAAATATGTATTCCTAAAGTCTGAGGTCCAGCTTGCTCTCTCTTTACTGATAGCACACCAAATTGACACCACATTCCCAAGCTCTCATCAAGTTCATGTTACCAAGATATTTCCCACTGGGTCAGAGACCACAGTTACAATGGTTTCTCAGCAAATTGAGAAAGCAAAGTTGTCAACGTGGCCAGGAAAGGATGTGTTGAATAAGCTTACTTGCTACACAACCAAACTCCAAAAATTTTCAGTTGAAATCTGCCATCATACCCTGTCACTGTCAGGTTGTGTAATGTTGGCACAGATATAGCCACAAAGAAGTGGCAGAGGGAATTAAAATGGAATGAGGAACTTCACTTACAGTCTGCCAGCCGCCCCACGTAGAAAGGAGGCTCAGCGAGCTTAGATAACTCATCCAAGGTCACCTTTTTATTAGAGTAGAGCCAGGATTCAAATTCAGATTTGTCTGACAAAAACATGTTTATTCTATAAAGAGAGGCCAGCCGGCACTTGGGTTCAAAACCTATTTCTTTTTTAATAGGGAAGTTTTAGTAAACTTCCTAAAGTCCCTGATCCTCTCAGTTCCTTATCAATGAAGTAGAGAAAATAAAAGTGCGTATTTTTTAGGGCTGTGGTGGAGATTAAATGAGATAATATATAAGAAGTGCTCAGAACAGTTTCTCATATACATGAATAGACAAATCAATTTATCTATCAATAGGCAAGTCCACACACACAAACACACACACACACACACACACACACTAGAGGCCCGGTGCACGAAATTCATGCGGCGGGGAGGGGCATCCCTCAGCCTGGCCTGTACCCTCTTGCAATCCAGGACCCCTCGGGGGATGTCCGACTGCTGATTTAGGCCTGATCCTGCCTAAACCAGCAGTTGGACATCCCTCTCAAAATCAGGGACTGCTGCCTCCTAACCACTTGTCTGCCTGCCTGTCTGATCACCCCTAACCACTCTGATTACCTGCCTGATCACCCCTAACTGCCTCTGCCTTGGCCCCTGCAGCAGCGGCTTCGTCCGGAAGGACGTCCAGAATGACGTCTGGAAGTTCGGCTGTCCAGTCTAATTACCATATTATGCTTTTATCATATATGTGTGTATATATATATATAATACACACACACACACACACACACACTACACATATTCAATATACAGGAATACCTCAGAGACATTGCAGGTTTGGCTCCAGACCACCACAATAAAACAAATATCGAAATAAAATCACACACACAAAAATTCACACCAGTTTTTTGGTTTCCCTGTGCATATAGAAGTTATGCTTATGCTATACTTAGTCTATCAAGTGTGCAATAACATTGCCCAAATAAACAATGTTCATGCCTCAATTAAAAATACTTTATTGCTAAAAACTATCATCTGAGCCTCTTAGAAAAATGGTGCCAAGAGGGCCCTGACTGGTTTGGCTCAGTGGATGGAGCGTCGGCCTGCGGACTGGGGGGTCCCAGGTTCGATTCCGGTCAAGGGCATGTGCCTTGGTTGCGGGCACATCCCCGGGGGGGGGGGGGGGGGGTGTGTGCCAAAGGGAGCTGATCCATGTTTTTCTCTCATCAAAATTTCTGAATCTCTGTCCCTCTCCCTTCCTCTCTGTAAAAAAAAAAACAAAAAAAAATATTTTTTAAAAAAATGGGGCCAAGAGGCTTGTTTGACATGGAGTTACCAAAAAGCTTGAATTTGTAAAAAACAGAATATCTGTGAAGGACTATGAAGGGAAGCACAATAAAATGAGGTATGGCTATATACCAGTGATGGCGAACCTTTTGAGCTCGGTGTGTCAGCATTTTGAAAAACCCTAACTTAACTCTGGTGCCGTGTCACATATAGAAATTTTTTGATATTTGCAACCATAGTAAAACAAAGACTTATATTTTTGATATTTATTTTATATATTTAAGTGCCATTTAAGAAAGAAAAATCAACCAAAAAAATGAGTTTGCGTGTCATAGGTTCGCCATCACTGCTATATACTAAAGCTAGATAGACATGTTTGCATGTGTGTGTGTGTATATATACACAATATATTCTCAGAAAAGGATTTTTAAAAATATGTTTTTTGTGTGATTTCAGAGATGAAGGGAGAGGGAGAGAGAGATAGAAACATCAATGATAAGAGAATCATTGATCAGCTGCCTCTTGCACACCCCCTATTGGGGATCGAGCCTGCAACCCAGGCATGTGCCCTGACAGGGAATCAAACCATGACCTCCTGGTTCATAGGTCATCGCTCAACCACTGAGCCACGCTGGCTGGGCAAGAATTTTTCTTATCTTTACTCAAATGCTCTCTACCAACCTCTGCCCTCAGAGCTATGGATATCCTTAGAAACAGAGCTACATAGTAAGTAACACAATGATCCTACTCCTACAAGTAGTTCTGCTTACTTTTGTTTTATTGAAAAAAAAAGAAAAGAAAAAAGTTAACTCTTCCCTTGCCTTAAACCAGCGATTTTCACCTTTTTCATCTCATGGCACACATACACTAATTACCACTATTAGCAGGTTAGCATGACTCCTTTTTATAATACCCTTATTCCTCACAATGCCTCGCAGGGGTTCTTGCACACAGCAAGCATTTTAGGCATTTGTTGCACAATAGCTTTGTATAAGGATAAAGTCACACTGTTTTGTTCTCTTCAGGATGATGTAGATCCTTCCGTATTCGCCAGCACACAAGTTCACTGGATCAGGGTCAGGCAGCCTGGAGGTCCAGTTTACATCAACACCGCGGACACACTAAGTGCAGTGCAAGAGAGTACAGCACAGCTGGGGGCTCAGAACTCACCAACCACAAATCTAGTTACTAGGAAACTCGGATACTGACTTTCCTGCAAATGAGGAGGCACTTTGCATCTGTCCCCTGGTTTATAGAGTTTGGAATAAATGAAAATTGGGCTTGGCAAGGCCATTACTTCAACAGCAAGCTGTATGTAAGTGATTTCTAATTTGGTCAAGTCCAGCTTAAACAGAAGTCTTGACTTGATCCAAGACAATATAATACGTACAATTAGTTTAGGTCGTTTTATTTCAGCCTCCATGTAAGGAAGAATAATTGTTACAGTATTTTTGAAACGCTTCCTAACTGGTATCCTCTTGTTGACAGAGCAGCGTCTCTTCACATACTCCGTATAGAAAGTGCCTCCTTATTTGCAGCTAAGCTGAAAGGAGGATGTGCTATAGGAGAAGCCCTCGCTGTGGAAGGGGAAGCAAGAGAGAAGCCAGCTCCTTCCGGCTCTATGGGGAAGAAAAAGGGTAGAAGAGATAAACAAAGAAATGGTCCCCATTCACATGCACACCCCTCTTTGTCACCAAGCTGGTTCAAATTAGTGAACAATGCAACTTCAGAAATACTGTGCCTCCACTTCCCCAGACACAACAGGAGGGTGGTGTGGGAGCAGGTGCTGGGACGCAGTAGCGGGAGGTGGCCAGAAAAGAGGAATTTGGGGCAGCGCTATTCATTCCCTAAAACCTGAGCATGACGAGCAGGGTATCTGGAAGTTGCTAAGAGACTGGTGACTAGCAGAGGTCTGTGGTCGGAGCAAAGATTCTCAGGGCACAGGGACTTTGGGACAAGTGTCTGGCATCACAACCTCCGTAGTGGGTTCCACATGTCCCTCCCAAAGGGCAGACAGAATGATTTACAACTCAACAGACAACTCCAGGACACACTCCAACTAGACCCTGATGCGGAGGACACCACCCAGGGATCCTCTTCTCTATAACTCACACAGACTTAGCGAGCATTCTCCTTAAGCAGTCAGCAATAGATCTTAAGCACCAACTACTTGCCAGACACTGTTCGAGGTTGAGGGGGACTGGAGATAAATGAGGCCGACAGAATCCCAGACCAAACAAGATTTGAGGGTGGAGGAAAGGAAGTGGAGTCACTCTGAAAGATGAAGTATTTACTCAAAGATCTCTGATTAGGAAATTGAACTTTGAACAGATTCAAAGGAGACTGTTTATACTGAAAAAATTAAAATGTTATTATGGCAGTTTTTAAAAAAATAGCCAACAATTCTTTGATGCTCCATCTACTAAGAGGCGGTGCCCTTTCCTTGAACCTGAGTGGGTCTGTGATTCCTTCGACCACTAGAGTTCGGCAAAAGTGACACGGTATGGCTTCTAAGGCAAGACCATTAAAAAGGTCCATGAAGTGTCCATCTTGGCCACTAAGACATTCACTCCTGGGGCCTCTGAACCACCACACAACAAGTCTGATTACTTAAGAGGCTACCATGTTGCATGCCAGGCTGCACGCCAAGGCCATGTGCAGGTGCCCGCGCCCGGGCCCGCCCCTCCCCCCCTCCGGCAGTGGAACCTTTGAGTCATCCCTGCCCTGATGAGTACGTGAGTGAAGACACTTTCAGATGCTTCCTAGTGGCTGAGGCGCCCCTTGCCATTTAAGTCTTCCCGGCTGAGGCCCCAGACATTGGGGAACAGAAACAAGTCCCTGCCATGCCCTGTCTGAATTCCTGACCCACAGAACCTGTGAGCAAAACAAAATGGCTGCCTTAGGCCACTTAGTTTGGGGCATGCTTTATCATGTCCAAAAATTTACCATCAGGCAAAAGTGACTGGAACAGATGGGAACTGTCAGAAAAGCAGTAGATCCGTTATAGAAGAAAAAAAGAAAGGAGCTGCATTTTCTCTGACTGTTTAAGCCCAGTGTGGGGGAAACTGTTATCCTATCACATGGGGACTAAACTGTAACACTCTTTGGATAGTTAAGAATGTGTACTTGACCTGCCGTTGCTGTAACAGAAAATGCCTCAGTTCCTTGGAAGAATCTGGGCAAGACACCGCTCTCTCGCCTAGATTTTCAGTCGGGGACTAGCATCCCCATGATGCCACTCAGAGTCGTCCACAAATCCATGTCTGCCTCTTTCCCTTGGTGCATGGTACACAGAAGGTATTCAGTAACTTTGCAGAATGATTGACAGGTTCTGAGGGTTCAGGGGAGAGAGATGATATTCCAAGCAAAGCAAAGGGATTGTGGTGAGTAAGGTAATAAAGATGGGGTCCCAGGGAGAACACAGGGGACCACGTGAACTTCATCCTTCATCCTTTCCCATATGTACACATTCTTCAACATGTATGTGCCCATATCTTTAGGCCTTTAGTTGTTTTCATTATTTGAAATATTCTTTCCCCATCTGTTTAATGAGCTCCTACTTATTCTTCAAGGCCGACCCCCCTGTCATTTTCTCCAGGGCTTTTGCTGATACTGCCCCACTCCAAGTGGAATTAATCACTCCATCCCACTCCTGCAACCCTTTCCACAACCTCTCGTATAGCAGGATACTCTGCATTATATTTAACTAGAGGCCTGGTGCACAAATTCGTGCACGGGTGGGGTCCCTCAGGGTGGCCTGTGGGGATCGGGCCCCAGCTCACGCCCCCAGGCCGCAGCCCTGCCTGGCACCCTGCTGTGGCCTGGTGCTGCCCCCTTACCTGCTCCACCATCGGGGGCGATTGGGTCAGGGCTGGGCCTCCTGCCTGGCTCCCTCAGCACCTGGGAGCTGGGTGGCGGCCCCACCCCCCAGCATTGGTTGCCATCTGCGGAGCGATCGGCAGGGCAATCGGGCCCACCACTCACACCCGCCTTGGCCTGGCACCACCCGCTCACCTGCTCCACCACCCCGCCACGGTCCCGCTTTCAACGGGGTCCATTGGGGCCAGCAGCATCTCCACTGCTGCCCGCTGCCTGCACCGCGTCGCTGATGCCCACCATGTTCCGTGCCGCCCCCTGGTGGTCAGCACATTCATAGCGAGCGGTCCAGCTCCTGGTCAAACAATTTACATATTAGGCTTTTATTACATAGGAGGATTAGTAAGTTCAGATGTCTATTTTCCTTGATAAACTGTGAGCTACCAAAGAGCAAGGATGATTTTTATTCGTCACCTTATCTCCTGCTTGAGTATCTTTGTGCCAAACACTAGGTCAAAGAAAGAAAACTGCTGGCTCTGAGGAGCCCACATAAGTATGGGGAGAGATCTAAGAACACAGTCACACTGCGATGTCATGAGAGCTGGACAGAGGTTAAGGCAGGATGACGTGGGAAGACAAATCTTCAGAAGGAAATCAGGAAGTGGCACGAAGAAGCTGACATTTGAGGTGGGCCTTGAAACCGAGTTAAAATCAAAAGGCTGGGGGGAATCTATGGAATCCGAGCTGAAAGGTCGCAGAAGAGAACTGCTAAACAAGGGGAACATCTGGTCAGGTCTGGTCCATCTTTTCTCTCCCCACTGTTGGAGATTCCCTGCTCAAGTTATTCCAAGTTCTCTTTTTATGTTGCCCAAAGCCACACAATCTTCCCAATTGCATCATTTATTTATATAAAAAAGCACCTGTCATTTGAACAAGCAACTCCTTTAAAAACACAAGTCAAACTACATGAAAATGTATTCAAATCAGTAGCAGTCATTGAAATTCAAACAAGGAACTACTTTTGTACCTGTTAAATTGTCAGGTATTTTTTAAAAATTATAGTACCTGGCCCTGCTGGTTTGGCTCAGTGGATAGAGCGTCAGCTTGCCGACTGGGGGATCCCAGGTTCGATTCCGGCGGGGGGCACATGCCCGGGTTGTGGGCTTGATCCCCAGTGTGGGGCATGCAGGAGGCAGCTGATCAATGGTTCTCTCTCATCATTGATGTTTCTATTTTTCTCTCTTCCTCTCCCTTCCTCTCTGAAATCAATAAAAACTATATATATTTAAAAAATTATAGTACCTGGTATCAAAGAAGAATCAGAGAAACCCTAACTAGCCTTTCTGAGAGGCAATTTGGTGCGATGTATCAAAAGCCTTGCAAAAAACTGCACCCTTTGAGAATTAAACATTCTATTTATAGGAATTTGTCCTAAGGATAAAAAGTCTTTGCTATGAAGATCACAGTGTTACTTAAAATAGTGGAAAATAGGAGACCACATAAATGTCCAAAAACGTAAGAGTCAAATAAATTTGGCACTATAATAGTTGTAACAGTTGCCATTTATAGAGTGCTTACAATGTGTCTGATGTTACCATATTTAATACCACAGTAGTTTACAAAGTAGTAGTTGTAAAGGACTAGTAGTTGAATAGGACTTTTCCAGTGGCACCAGGATTGAGAGTAGGTAAGTTCCCCATAAGGTAAAGGGAACAGTCAAAAACTGGGGCTGGGCTAATTCAAGAATCTATTAAGAAGATGTACTTATGCGACCTTCTAACCCAACTGTCCACTGGTGGCCCTGCACTGCCCCTCCCCCTTCACAGCCCACGAAAGAAGAGTAGAGATGGGGAGGGGAAACTATATCCTCGGACCTAGTGGCTAGTGCTGTATTTTAGGATGGTACTCTCCCTACCCCTACAGTGGGCTCCTCTAAGAGATTAGGGGTGCCACAAATAAAGGCCTGGGACAAGAATTTTTTAAATATTATAATGCCTGGTGAAAATCTGCTCAGGCAGGTGACTTAAAGATCTGCCCTGTACCATTGTGGACAACGGGAGTGGACACGGAGGGAGGCGGGGCAGCAATGTTGCTACCTGACTGCGTGGCATGGATACGAGTCCCTTGTCCAATTCCATCTCAAGCTGCTACTTCTCCAGAGAAATGTAAACAATCCTAAAGTAGTATCTGTTCAAAACTTAACAGCATATAAAATCCTAGTCAACTGAGAATATATTATGCTTCAGGTACCAGGCTATGAGGATGAACAAAGGACATGTACACTCTAGAAGCTGCCAGTCAGTGGTACGAAGGCATAATGACAAACGAGTGTGAAGAAGGGGTTCCATAACTCATTCTGAGGGGGAGGGTGGGGCAGTAAAAGGCTGCCACAATAGGAGTCCTAATAGTATATGAGGAAATGGGTGCAGAAAGGTGAAATGGAAGATTACCCAGAAGTAAAACATAAACACAGGTCTTGTGACACAACTCACTGACCGCACTAGCCCAGTCTCTCCTGGACTCCTGCAGCACCGATCTTTGCCACTGGCACAGGCCACCATTATAACCCAAGCTGCTTCCCGAACACGTCTGTAAACTCAGAGGGGAACACCATGCACACTGTAGGCTTTTACTATTTGGTAATAACAGTCTCTTCAGATAGACTTCTAATGGGCATTAAACTCAACACACGGTAACCTCTGGTGGGACCCAATAGAGTATATATACATCTAGCCTAGACTCATTTTTTTCCTCTAGAAAATTATTTCAAAAGGTCAAAAGAAGATCAAAGCAACAGACTCATTCCTATAATTCTTATAAGAAAATCTGTATATAAAAGGCTCTTGCTAGCCCGTGGAACTCCACACGTTCTTCCAAAGCAGGCTACGTATACTGATTGCCTGACCAAGTAAACTGCAGGGAGAGGTAACCACACCTAATTGCTGTGGCTCATCAGCAGGTGTGAAACTCTGAGATGTCCCACCTGTTTAACAGAACAAGCCTGTACTGTACACAACACTGAATAACTGGAAGTAGCATAAATGTCTAGCCAGGGCAAATGTGTACCTAAGGTGTGATACATTCACTGACATGGCATTTGTAAGACTTACAAATATGTCTAGGATTTGCTTTAAAATATTCCAGCAAAGGAACAGTGAAAGGGATACGTGAAACGAATGCAGTGAAATCTTGAAAACGATTTGAAACGGTGTGAATTGGTGTGCATTAGGCTATTTTCTCTACTTTTTGTGTGTGATTGAAATTTTTCATAATTAAGAACTGGAAAAATATTATGTAGAAATAAATTTAAAATATTCACAATGATGGTTTGTGGGGGAAAAAGCAGAATATAAAGTGATGATTTATGTTAATTATAACCATGTAAAAAAAAAAAGTGTTACCAATCCAATAGCAATAAGCAACCCCTTAATGTCCATGTGGGTTTCTAGATACCATTTTTACTAAAAGTAAAGAAGTCTTTGAGGAAATAGCTAATTCTAGGTCTGGATCAGGAAAGATAGACCTGGAACATCTTGTCGCACCAGATAATAAAGAAACTATCAAGTACTGGTAAGGTCATGTCAGAAGAACTCAGAAGACAACTCAACAGGCTCCCACTGCCCACAGACAGCACAACCCGAGCATCCATAAGGATAACAACTAGAACAGATTCAAACCCATCGTATGTGTATAAATGTGAGCTCATACGGGCACTAAAAATACCCTAATGGATCACTTTGAAGGATAATAAGGAACCCACTATTTTGATGAATGGCAGGCAAATAAAAAAAAGAAAGCATAAAGCTGGGGGTGGGGTAAAGAATGACAGTGGCTATGAAAGTGCCTTGCTTATAGCTGGTGCCTGACAAGTGGCACTGCAACAAGTCCTAAGAGAGATGCCTTCACCATCATGTAAAGTGCTCGTAACCTAGCAAAGAGAGACAGACACAAGCCCAATGCCACACTAGACATGAAAAAAGTGCCCTTTGGAGGGGCCTGGAGGTTGGGAGACATCAACTTAGAAGGGTTACCACTCGGACATGGTTGAGCGTCGTCCTGTACACCGGTTCAATTCTAGGTCAATGAAAACGTTGTTTTTTTAAAAGGGAGGGGGTTGCCACTTACTGGGAAGTTTCTGCACTTTAAACCATTCTCAAACATGGGCTCTAGAATCTCACACATTGATCTTTACATCCCCTGGTCAAAGTTATAGCTCCAGACAAGTCCCCATGTGGTTTAATTTCCCTTCCCAGGAATCCAGAGGCCCTGAGATGTTCCTTTCAGGTATGTAGAGGTTCCCTAGACCTCGATGTCATATCAAGCTTTGGAAATCCACTTACATTCTGACCTTGCAAACTTCAGGTCTGCCCCAAATGTGAAAGGGAGGTGAAGACACCCATGTTCAGAGTCCCTATGAAAGGTTAACACATATCAATAAACATCACCCCCTCCCCCAATATTAAATACCTATTCTGGGCTAAATATCTTTTTCACTTGTTATATCCCAGTAAATTCTCAAACTCAGTGAGGTAAGAGGTACTGCTCCAATTTTACAGACAAGGAAGTACATGGGCTCAAAGAATCAAGTCACTTGTTTAAGGACCCGAAGGTCCTTGAAGCACTAAGATTTCTGAAGATAAAAATTTGTCCACACATACATTGAATGTAAACTGTAATTGAAAAATAATTTTTTTTTTAAAAAAAGCCACACAAAAAAACAATGTCCGCACACCACTGACATTTCACATGAAAGGAGTGGCTATCTCAGAGGCAAAGACTTATGAGTCAGAGTGATGCTCTTCATTATTAAATGTCATCCTACCCTCTAAGGCCTTTTATGGACTCTCCGCCTCAGCTCTCCATTTACTTTTCCAACCTCTCTTTGATTCCTTCTCCACTCTGGATGGATTTTCACTGCCCCCCAAGTCCCATACGTACTACCCCTTTCCCACTTGAATTGCCTTGTTCCTTTCTAGGCTCTAATCTTTTGGGTCCAACTCTCAACCCCAACTCCTCCTCCACTGTCCCCATGCTCAGAGCCCTCGCCTTCATAAAGCTTGCTGCCTGGACCGTATCGCTCCGTATAAGGGCATTGCTACTTCACATGTACACTTCTGTCTCCCTAGCTTGCAAATTCCTCGAAGGCAGGGTTGAGTATTGATGCATTCCCTTGGGAAGGAAAAGGGTGCAAAAGAAATGCTTGTCAACATTAATGTGGATGCAGGCAATAGCCTGCTCAGGAACCTATATTTCTCAGCATATCTCATAAACTTGAGGTTACCACATTCCATTATTCCCTTCTAGCTAGGGATAGAAAAGCCATACCAAAGTCTTTTCATTAAGCAAAGCAGCAGGCATGTGTTCCTGCTTTGTACAATTTCACTGCCTTTGCTCCTCGGATATCCCTGAGAGAACATTCCATTATCATTAAGGCTGTGAACATTCCATCCTCTTTTCCCTTGGATTAGAAGTATTAGCAAAGCCAAGTACTAACCCTTAGCAAATAAGGAGTTTGGCATTAAAAAAACTGTGCTGAAATACATGTAACACAAAATTTACCATCTTAACCACTTTTTAAGTATACAGTTCAGTAGTCTTAAGTACAGTATTCACATTTTTGTGCTACCCCCACTAACATCTGTCTCAAGAACTCTTTTCACTTTGTATCCATTAAATAATAACTCCCCATTCTCCCCTCCCCCTGTCTCCCCGCCATCAAGCCCTGGAGACCACCATTCTACTTCCTGTCTATGAATTTGACTCCTCTAGGTACCTCATATAAGTGGAATCCTTTTGTTGGCTTATTTACCTAGCTAAATGTAATTAAGATTCATCCATGTTGTAGCATGTCCATGCATCAAAATTTCCTTCCTTTTAAAGGTTGAATAATGTTCCATTGCATGTATATACCACATTTTGTTTATTGATTCATCTGTTGAGAAATTCTGATCCAACGCTTGTGACAAGAAGCTCAGGAGACCGGCCCTGGGTCAGAGCAGTTTCCTTGATGTTGTGAACACATTCAAAGAACCAATCTGTGATGAGGACCACAGAACAGAAAGCTGCCAAAAGGAATTTCCACCTGGTTATCTGACCCAGGAACTGGAACCAGAAAGAACATTTATTTAAATACTCAAATAGTTTGTTAGAATAAAGCCTTGGCGGCCTAGGATGGTCTAGAAACAAATCTTGAATTCACTCCAGTTTCTAAAGACCTCCCTCTCCCCTGTTCTTTCTCTGCCTCAGCTTTATTGAGAGTTAATGAAATATAACATTGTGTAAGTTTAAGGTGTACATGTTGATTTGACACCCTTATATATTGCAATATGATTACCACTACACAGCTCCCTCACATCACAGAAATACCATTTCTTTTTATGTGGTGAGAACATTTAAGAGCGACTCGTTTAGCAGTTTTCAAGCATACAATATAGTACTGTTAACTATTTCACAATGCTGTGTACTGGATCTCTGAACTTATTCATCTTCTAACTGGAAGCTTGTACCCTTTGACCAATAATTGCTTAATTCCCCACTCCCAGCCTCTGGTAACCACCACTCTACTCTCTCCTTCCGTAAGTTTGGCTTTTTTGGATTCCATATACAAGTGATATGATACATTCTTTCACTTCTCATAATGCCCTCAAGGTCCTTCCAAGTGTTGCAAATGCCAGGATCTCCTTCTTTCTCGTGGCTGAATAATATTCCATTGTGTGTTATATATATTAATATACATATTTTAATACACACACATCTTCTTTCTCCATTCATCCAGTGTATCTCAATGGACAATATAATCCATTGTATGCCAATATAGCCCACCAATATAATCTTGGATATTGTGAATAATGTTACAATGAACACTGGGGTACACATATCTCTTGGATATCCTGTTTTCATATCCTTTGCATATATACCCAGAAGGGGAACTGTTGGATCATATAATTCTATTTTTAATTTTTTTGAGGAACCTCTATACTGTTAAGTGAATTAAAAGACAAACTACAGACTGAAATAAAATATTTTCAAACTACATATTTGAAAAGGACTGTTACCTTGTGCATATAAAGAACTCTCAAAACTCAACAGCAAAGAAACATAAACAATCCATATAAAATGGACAAAAGACTTAGAGATATTTGAAAGAGGATGTACAAAAATCATATGAAATGATGTTCAATGTCATTATCTATAAGGAAAACCAATGGGTGAACAGTTAAACAAATGAATTGTGGTACATCCATACCCTGGAATACCACTAAGCAATAAAAAACAAATACAACTTGGATGAGTCTCCAGATTATGCTCAAGGAAAAAGAGCCAAACCCTAAAGGTCACATACTGTATGAATCCACTTAGGTAACACTCTTGAAGTGACAAAATGGCAAAGGTGGAGAACAGATGAGTGGTTGTCATGGGTAAGGACTCGGTGGGAGTGGGATGGTGACTACAAATGGCAGCAGGAGGGATCATGTACATATCGAAATGTCTTGTATCTTGACTGTATCATTGTCAATATCCTACTGTGAAATTATACTATAGTTTTTCAAGATGATACCACTAGGAGAAACTGGAAAAGATGACACAGGATCTCTCTTTACTATTTCTTAAAACTAGATATGCATCTGCAATGACCTCAAAATAAAAAGTTTAATTTTTAAAAAAGCTCAGGCTTTGGGACAAAGCTAGATGAAGTTGGGAAAGTCATTTCCCTTCTCTCAGGGCTAAAGGATTAAATGAAGAGATCAATGGTCTAAGCATGATGCCTGGCACAGGGTAAGTACTAAGCAGACGGCTATTAAAATGATAACCTTAAGAGGCAGTGGGGGTGGAGAAGGGTATAGAAGAAGATCTTTGGATAATAGTACTAATGGATTTTGGTGAAAGATTAGATGTAGAACAGTGGGTGACAGGGAGTCAAAGATGATTCCCAAGTTTCCCACTTGACAGTGGCACCATTTACCGAGCAGCCATGGGGTAAAGAAGAGAGGAATAAAGATGAATTTAGTTTGGGTGTGGTGAGTCTGTGTTGACTGAGAGGCATGTAGGTAGAGATGTCCAGTTAACAACTGCATATACAAGTCTGGAGTTCGTAACACAGCTCTAAGCTGGAACTTCAACTGATGACCAGCATGCACATGATAACCAAAGCCAGCAGAATGGATGACTGAGGAGGAGAAAAGAGCCTAGACCAGAGCCACTGTGACTATAAAGTAGCTTCACCCTTTAAGTGCTGGGTAAAGAGGGTCAATCTAGCAAAGGAGACTGAGCGTGGCCAGAAAAGGAGAAAAACCTGGCATATATGGTATCGCTGAAGATCAGAGGAAGGTGTTTCAAGAAAGAGTGAGTGGTCTACTATGACCAAGCAGTGAAGAGATAAACTAAAATGAGGAGTGAAAAATGAACCTCTAATTTATGACCTGCTGAGAATCACTTTGGTGAAATGACAAAGTAGGTTTCAGACTGGAGCTAACTGAGAAGAAGGTGGAAGAAAGGGAGACATATTATAAACAACCATTAATAAGTTTAGCTCTAAAGAAAAAAAAAGAAGCACAGTGAGAAGGAAGGGGTGTGATATTGAGGAAGAATTTTGTTAAAAGCAAGTATGTGTTTCCCAGTCGGTGTGGCTCAGTGGTTGAGAGTCAACTCATGAACCAAGAGGTCACTGGTTTGATTCCCAGTCAGGGCACATGCCTGGGTTGTGGGCTTGACTCCTAGTAAGGGGGCCTGTAGGAGGCAGCTGGATGGATGTTTCTCTCTTATCGATGTTTCTATCTCTTTATCCATCTCCCTCATTCTCTCTCTAAAAAATAAATAAATACAAAGAAGAAAGGAAAAAAAGCAAGCGTGTGTAAATACTAATGAAAAGGAATAGGTAGAGGGGAAGAAGTTGAAGATTCATGACACAAAGGGTATGAATTATCTGAATAGGTAGGAGAGGATCTGACCCAGAGCACATGTAGCAGGACAGCACAGTCAGAAGGGGCACCTCATCTACTCTAAGAAGAGCGGGGAAGGAAAGGAACCATGAAGATACACATGCATTTGGAAATTTGGTCAGTATGTGCAGACAGCTGCTCCCTGGTAGCTTTAATTTCCTTTGTGAAAGAGAAGGCAAGGTCATCTGATAAGACTGAAAGGCTGGCTTAATTTTTATTCCCAGCATGAAATCCAGTGCCTTGGACACAGATACTTAATAAATACATGTATTTAATAAATAAAAGAAAAGCAAACAATTTCCTTAATTCAGTTGCTCATTAGAGTCAATACTCAACTTTCTCCAAACTAGCCACTAGGGGGCATTACTGCTGCCAATCTGAAGCTACATCTTTTAACACCATGAAATAGAAAATTACAGAGCAGTGTATGTCATAATATGTTTTTTTTTTTTAGAGTGTAAAAATGTTATATTTATAATGAGCCAGCTGGACTCAGTTTAGATGATCCCAATTTTGTTGGCAACATCCACAGCATCATAGTCAGGAGCCAGCGAAGCATCAGGCCTGAAGAGGGTGTTGACCTTGGCCACGTCAATGTCAGAGGACTTCTTCACAGCCTGTTTGATCTGATGCTTGTTGGTCTTGGAATCCACAGTGAACACAAGTGTATTGCTGTCTTCTGTCTTCTTCATGGCTCTCAGTAGCTGGGGGGAACCTGATGATGGTGGTCGAGCTTGTTTCTCCCTGGGGCGGTCTTCTAAGAATGTCTGGGCTGCCTTCAGACCCCCAGTGTACTGGGCATAGGAAGGTGGGTGATGTGTGGGTCTTCTGTGTGTGTGTGTGTGTGTGTGTGTGTGTGTGTGTCTGTGGACGCTTTTCAGCACTGCTTTCTTTGTCTTCAAAGCCTTTGCTTTGGGTTGGCTTTGGGAAGGGCGCATATGTGCATGTACACACACACACACACACACACACACTGCCGCAGAATGGAAGGGCTAGTCTTTCTACCAGCCTTCCACTGCAATCAAATCATGATGCCCAGAGGTAATACTCACCATTTTGCAGAGGTCACTTTTTGTAATTCCTCCAGGGCACATAGAAAATACTGAATAGACCTTTTACACTTTCTTATGATTAATCAGTTACAAAAGGTGGATGAAAAGAAATCCCTAAAGCTAATCCTTGGTAACAAGGATTTGTTGGATTAATTTTAAATAGCTGTGATTTATTTTATAAGCTGCTTTTTCCATTATTTCAGATGCTTGATACATTCATACAATGAAGTGTTATCAACCTATCATACCACATGGCTATTATATATACACTAGAATAATATTTTGGTGTATGTGGTTAGCAATGGGGCTGGAACATATTTCTTTCCTAGTTTGGTTCTAACAAATGCGGGCCTCTAATATACAGAGGGAACTGGCAGAATTCAAATTTTAAACAGGGTGCAACATTTTCAACACCCCAAAAGAAAAATGTAAAAGCAGACAGCTTGTTCCTCAAGAATTCAGGGTTACGCAGATCAGTTCAGTTTTAACTAAGGGATCTGAACTTTCCACAGTCAGGGAGACTTCCAGTCATACCAATGGAACACATCAGCCTAACGAAAGCTGTTTGCGTCATTAGATGCGTACAGGCTGCAGCTGTGGGGAAGATGGGCGGGAGGCTGAAGTCATTGTGTGAATGCAGGTAGTCAAGTATGTAGAGGCATACCTCAGAGATCATGTAGGTTTGGTTGCAGACCACCACAATAAAGCAAGTATCTCAGTAATGTGAATTTCACAATAAAGTCAGATATAATCTTTTTTGCTGGTGGAGGATCTTGCCATTTGTAAAAAACGCAATACCTGTGTGGTGCAACAAAGTGAAGCGCAATAAAGCGAGGTATGCCTGTACTTCAAATGAGTGGAAAAGGTGCTTAATCCCAAGCCCCCAAACTTGGTTTTTTGAACGAAGGTTCTTTTTGGGGGGAACAAACATACTCAATAAGTGGGTCATAAGGAGAGTCTGGGTGATAGAGTTGAAGTAGTCACAGTCAAATATAGATACAGTATCAAATTGTTTGCAAACTGTTTCAAAAACAAAGTTTTAAGGTTCTGGAGGTTAGTGTTCTAACAACTAAGAGTCACATTTTTCCTGGATACTCTATTCCATTAGCTGGTATGGCATTCCACTTTTCATTGCTAGTTTTCAGAAGCTCTTAGGGGCCAAAGATTTTTTTTTTTATATTTATGAAAACATTAATAGCCAATTGCTCTTCCTCAACCTAATATAAAAACCTTGTCTAATGATCTGATACCACTTTGAAGAACAGAAACGTTTCTTTCTTAGTAATTATAGTTCTTTGGCTACATGGACATGTCTGAAAATGAGCTTTAAAACGGAGATGAACACTTCCTTGCCACATCCCTATTGTATTTTAAATCTATGTCCTCTTTCAAAAGTCCTGTGCTAAACCTTTGGAATTTTTTTTTCCCCAGCAAATGATCTACATAAGAGCCTGATTTCATTTACATACACACACACTTGCACTCACCAACAACACTTCCTTAAAACACACACACACACACACACACACACACACACACACAATGTCACTTCCTCAATCCAGAGGCCAGAAGTCCTCTGGTTCTGATCTGGGGAGCCAAGACAGGAAACTCTGGTGAGCTTCTACCTCCTGCTGCCGCCGCCCCCTCCCCCCATCTTCCCCCCCTCCCCCCAGCACTGGTGCAGCTGACAGGGGCAGGGTCTATTCAGAGCTCCCTTGATGCACTGCAGCTGGAAGGCAGCAGCTCACTTCCACGCTGCGGGAATGATCCCAGAGTCCCGCACTGGGAGTGTATGTAACAAGGGCATTTCACAGGAAGCGAACAGGAACGGATGAAGACCTTGACACCTTTTAGCAACCTTACTTCTAGTTCCAAACTCCTGCGCAGAGCCCAGGGCTGACTTCTGCCAAATCTCAGTAACTGGCACCAGCGTGTACTCTGACCCCCACCAGGCAAGTCATCTTCTAGTTTGGGGGGTGGGTGAGAGCCAGACCTTCTCACCACTCAACCCCAGACTGGACCACTCTCCCCCCGAGGTGGCCAGTTTCTCATCTGGAAGGGAGAAGTCCCAGCGATGTCAGTAAACACTGGGTCAGCACCGCTCTCCCGACCCCGGGGCTGCACAACAGAAAACCCGGGTCATTAGAGCAAACCCAACTGCAGTGTCCCCGCCGAGGGCTGGGGTGGGGGGTGCATGTGCGAGACAGACACACAGAATAAAGGGACGGAGGGGGACAGACAAATGAGCCACTGACCGCACGGGCTGCACATGCCGCTGCCGCTGCCCGTGAGGGGGAGGCTTTGGGCTGGAAGGAGCAGGCGGCCGCCGGAGGGGCGGGCAGGGAAAGGGAAGGGGTGTGCGGAGCCAGGGCTCACTTCCCCGCCGGCTCCCCCTGATCCTGCAGGCGAAAACAACTCGGGTATTGCCAACACACCCAGCACCGGGACCCCAAGAGGGTCGCTGCCACTCCCCAAGCCCACTTACAGATCTCCCTGCCATCCACAGGCCAAGCGCTGATCTGACCAGGTCGGAGTAATTTGGCGGAGGGGGACCAAGTGGGCTCAAAGCATTATGGGGGCTAACGGAGCCCCACACCTCAATATGCCTGGGAGACATGTTGAAAGCCACCACGCCGAGGCTGCTCACCTGTCCACGCTGACCTTGGCAAGCAGCCCTCAGCGCTGAATCTAAACCTGTCACTAGACTGAAGGGGAGAAAAGGCAGAAGGACTAAAACATCTAACCTCAACCCCGGGCCCAGGCCCTGACGTCCAGCCTAGGGTGGGTGGGAATTAAACCACACCAACCCTGGTGTTGCGGTTGGACACAGCTCTCCCTTCCAGCCCTTTCAAACCCGTTCCCTGGGAGCGTTCA
>NW_005871134.1:1700459-1758104 GCF_000147115.1 Myotis lucifugus
GGGGTTAGGGGAAGGGGCTGCGCCCTTGGTCGCCAATCGGTTTTGCACCGGGGGGTCGTCAGGGAGGGACCCGAGGGCGGCTGGAGTCTCCCATCCCCGAGTTTCAGGGCTCAGTGGGTCAGGTTCTGCTGAAATGAGTGACCCGCTTCCCAGCAAGAGTTGCTTTCACTCGCACCCTTGGCGGGAGAGGAAAGAAGAAAACAGACCACTAGGTGCTGGCGCCTTTGTAATCCGCGTTTGCAGGATTGTCTTGATGGGTCTACGAACTGGGCGGGCAGCGTTAGTCCCATTTCACAAACAGCTTCAAGTCCAAAGACAGTGCGGCGCACGCCAGGTTTCTAATTGTGGGGCTGGGGGTGGGCCTGCCCGTCTCTTTTTAAAGGTCGGGGGGGGGGGCGCTGTAATGTGTGCAGATCAACTTGGGGCCCTCTCATCTCACTACCAGGAAATAAAGTCCCGCTGGCTCCTCCACTGCCTCTGGGAAATACAATTCAGTAAAAGAAAACTCATATGATGTGCAGAATCAAGGAAGCAAAAGTGAGTCAATGTGTGTCATAGTAAACTGGGAGGCAAGGTGTGGTAGGACCAGACATTGGGGTCCCAGCGCCCCCACACACTGGAGACCTCTCTGGCTCACATGAAAAGTGCGGCATAGCAGCCCCTCTGACTGCCCTGGTGGGTTTACCCGAGATGAACTGGGGGAAGCACACACTGGACCAGACAACCCCACCTTCAGGCGGAGGGTGGAGGGAAAATCCTTTCCTAGGAGCACTTTTGCACTCACGAAGCACCTTTAGAAACAATAGTAAAAGGTAGGTCCTCCCTCCGCTTTGAGAAGGGGAGAGTGACCCGCTGCATCAGTAAGGACCTGCGCTGCCGGCAGGTGAGCTGGAGGGACAGCGTCTCGCACTCCCCATACACCTTTGGACTGAGGCGATTTTGTTCATTCCCCTGTCTTTTTGCAGCAAAGCTAGTCGCTTCAAGCAGTGGGACACCCTTCATGTCGTACAGATCTTGGTCGGGTTGGGACAAGTTCACTTTCAGTCAGCTTGTACAAGCGAATCGTTTACTATATATGCAGCCTTTCTACACACTCCAGGAGGTGTAGGTCAGCTCCCCCGGACCCAGCATTTCACTGACTTTCTCCACTCTTCAGTGTGCTGCTGGGGCTG
This sequence comes from Myotis lucifugus, assembly GCF_000147115.1. NCBI lineage: Eukaryota > Metazoa > Chordata > Mammalia > Chiroptera > Vespertilionidae > Myotis > Myotis lucifugus. The sequence goes on from NW_005871134.1 coordinate 1,701,632, forward strand.
AATGGAAGCCAGAGCTATGAGGCGGTGCCTGGTACCAGAGCTCCCCTAGCCTTCCAATTTAGGGATCTGTAAGCCACATGCAAGGGCCACCACCAAAATTATGGCCGTTTTAACCTCTGGCTCGAAGTACTTTAAAAATCGGTGCGACAAGTATCAAAATACTCAAGCCTGCCAAATCCATCAGGAGGCGGCGACTCTCAAGCAAACTAAAGCAACTTCTGACTTCATTCACATCTGAGTCATGGTGCCAGGTCCCGAGGGCTGCAGACTGAGAAATCCGCATGGTTTGTCTGCAGCCACTCTAACTTTCTTAGGAGGAGGCTGCCAGCACCCAGCTCAGGCTGCACGGAGGAGGCAGGGCTGCTGCTGTGGCCCCTGGCTGCACGCTGGGGTGGCTCCAGTCTTATGAGCCTGAGGTGCGTGCCAGGTCGGAAAACAGCGCTGGACAGAACGTTCCTGTCTGGGCCTTTACTAAATCCTCTCCACTCCCTGCTGTTTTTTTTTTTTGTTTTTTGTTTTTTTTCCAATGCTCCCTGCCTTTGGCCAAGGGAAAATGGAAAACAAATTGAGTGATTTATGAAGCTAAGCGCCATCTATCGGAATCGGTTGGAATAACTCCCCCACCCCCCACCTGTGAGGACATGCACCACTAGTCTATAATTTAGGCAATTTTGATTAAAGACCACGGTTATTTCCTGGAGGAATTAATGACCGGCTGCAAGGAGGGCTTTGGGTCATTAATCCTATACTCATTAAATTCTCAGGAAATGGCCATCTTATGGGGAGGGTTTCTCTGGAGGGAGCATTGCAGACATTAGAAAATGAACACCTGGGAGGGAAGCATGGGCACCGCGTTGTGCGTCCCCCTCCCCCCTACCAAGCCTGGGTTGTAAAGGGTACACTGTGGCTTTGAGTCTCATCAGCGCCAGCCTGCATCCGTGCCTGTCTGGGGGTTGAGGGTTTGTGGCCAGCGGCAGGTGCATGGCTGGTGGAACGCTCCCAGGAACGGGTTGGAAGGGCTGGAAGGAGAGCTGTGCCCAACTGCACACCAGGCTGGTGTGATTAATACCACCCACGCCAGGCTTGACGTCAGGGCCTGGGCCGGGGGTGGGGGTGGATGTTTGTGTCCTTCTGCCTTTTCTCCCCTTCAGTCTAGTTGACAGGTTAGATTCAGCGCTGAGTGCTGCTTGCCAAGGTCAGCGTGGCCAGCTGAGCCGCCTCGGCGTGGTGGCTTTCACCATGTCTCCCAGGCATATTGAGGTCTGGGCTCCTTTAACCCCATTCTGCTTTGAGCCCACTTGGTCCCCTCCACCAAATTACTCCGACCTGCTCAGATCAGCGCTTGGCCTGTGGATGGGACGGAGATCTGGAAGTGGGCTTGGGGAGTGGCTGAAGACCTCACTGGGTTCCCTCCCTGTCTGTGGCCACTAACAGTTTATACTTGACATTACACCCAGTGGGAAACATTTTGGAAATAAACTTTCTGAACGAGAAAAGGCTGAGCAAGTCCAGCTTCCCAATTTTCCTTTGCAAAGAACCAGAACCTGTGCTGATTGCTTTGGGGCTAGTTAGGCTCCGGGAACATTTCTCCTGACACCGGTGGGGTGATAACATCAATGTGCATAGATCGTGCTGCAGACTTGGTTATCATAGTCTTCCAAGAACAGACTGCCAAGGTCCCTGGGAAAGTGCCTTCAGTGCTCCAAACCATGCTCTGCCCGATGACCACTTCCTCCAGAGAGAAGTCCTGCCTCCACTTGGATCGTGAACTCGTCCCCCAAAACTCGCCACCCCTCTCCCCAGCATAGTTGTTCATTCTTTTCGTAGACTCACATCACGCCCTTACAAACTGGGCCGTCACAATGTACTGCGAATATTTGTTCCCTAGCTTAGAGCCTCCCAGAGTGCTGCCAGACACACACAGATGCCCATTAAATGTCTGTTGGGAGAAGGAACCAATCCTTAAAGGATAACCAGTGGAAGCTGTGGGCCGTGGAGCATCCAGAACTTTCTGACCCATCCCCAACAGTATCTGTGAAGGTCCTTATAAACTGCTGGAGTGTTTAGACCCCCAGGGACTGGCCTGGTGGGGAGGGCAGAAGTAGGTAGGGGTAATACTATGCAGTTTCACTTTAAATACAGGTCAAAACCCTTGGATAGTTTAAAAAACAATGACTCCGTAGACCTTTGACTTCTACCCCCAGGCTCTACAGAGCTACTGGTAACTACGTTAACCCTTGGTCTCCAAACCCTGACACTGTTGTCCAGGCGTCTCTGGGACTAAGATTTAAACTGGTTATGGTTTATCTGGTGCCTGGTTTCACTGTGATGGGCCTAGAGGAGCTCCAGCAGAGAGCCCTTTGTACCCACACACATACTAGCAAAGCTGGAGAAATCTGGTCCCCTGACTCAAAGTGGGTTTCATCCGACGGCTGACCAATAGCAATTGTTTCTCAGTGCAAGCAGAGTGGCCGTGCACACTCACTAGTCTCTGTGTTGCTGGGCACCCAAGGGCCACAGGAGATCATCTCATCTAACTCCCTGATTCTACCAGAATTACCCAAGATGTTTGTCTGACTCACACAGCCCAAGATGTGCGGGTACGTGTTTAAAGATGGGCTCTCTCGTGGTGGAAGCATTGATTTGTAGTATGTGACAATTTTTTGTGGTGGAAACACCATACTCTCTCCACCCCTTGCCTCATCGATGTCAGGCTATCAACTTCATGTCTTTGAATGCAGAGTTAAGAGATACAGTTATTTAGTATTTCCAACATAAAGATAAAATAGACATAACACCAAGAGCAGAGATAAGAGCAACATGTACTAAAATAATTAGTAACTGATGAATTTTGGTTTATTCCCCCTTGTTTTTAATATAACTTAAAGCCAGCATGTTAAAATGCACAATTCAGTGTTTTTTTCTTAGTATATTTACCAAATTGTGCAACCATGGTGGCTATCTAATTTCAGAACATCGTCATCACCTCAAAAAGAAACTCCATATTTATTAGCAGTCACTCCTCATCCCCCCAACCCTAACCCCTGACAACCACTAATCTACTGTCTCTATGGATTTGCCAATTTTGCACATTTCATAGAATCATACAATATGTGGCCTCTTGTGTTTGCCTTCTTTCACTTTGTATAATGTATTCAAGGTTCATTCATGTAGCATATGTAAGTTTTATTTTTTTAAATTGATTTCAGAGAGGAAGGGAGAGGGAGAAAGAGAAACATCAAGGTTGAGAATCATTGATCAGCTGCCTCCTACACACCTCACACTGGGGATGGAACCTGCAGCCCAAGGATATGTCCTGACCGGGAATCGAACCATGACCTCCTGGTTCATAGGTCGACGCTCAACCACGGAGCCACACCAGCTGGGCCATATGTCAGTTTTGCATTACGTTCTATGGCTGCATAATATTTCAATGTATGGATGAAAATTATCCATTCATCAGTAGATGGATATCTCAGTTGTTTCCACTTTGTGGGTATTATGAAGAGCATTCATGTACACATTTTTGTGTGAATCTATATTTTCAATACTCTTGGGTATATACTTAGGGGTCAAATGGCTGGATCATACTGTGGCTCCGTGAACTGTTTCCCACAGTGGTTACTACATCATTTACATTCCTACCAGCAATGCACAAGGGCTCCAAACTGTCCACATCTTCTCCAATACTTATTTTCCTTTAAAAATTATAATTTCATTTTAATAATGTTATTTTTTAAACAGCTTACAAAATTTTTCACAACTGACCAATCCACTCTCTCAGGCTGGTCTGAGCCAGCCCTCGCACCCCACTGTGTGACCGCCTACCCCAGAGAACCCATCATCTTCCCTGTAGTCAGTTCCACTTGTTTCTGCTGACAAGAGTAATACTCAACAGATTCCAGCTTCCTTCTTCTTCCATCCTTCCTTCAGAAACCAATACGAAAGGTCTCAGGTTTTCTTCTCTTTGGGGATTAAGAGGATGTTTGATTCTGGAGAATCACAGGTTTTCAGCTCCCACCAAGCACTCTCGGCAGAACACATTGTTTCCCTCCTACATTTGTGTTGAGAAACAAAAGTTAAAACTAAAATGTATCTTCCTGACACCCAGATGTATCTTCTGGATGAGCTCTCAAGCAGTTGCTTCAACAGGGCAAACAGCTGTGGTCTGTTTCAACATAATTTGATGTAATCAGGGTTAATTCTGATGATGCAGTAACTCTGAAGACTGTTTCTTAACTGGATTACTGTTGGGTCAACAATCATGTGGCATTACATTTAGTGGCTGAAACAAAAGCCAGAATTAAAACAGATCCCCCCACCCTGCTTCTAAATGACAGCCCCACTGGGATTAGAAGGTATGAGGCACATTTAACACAAGTAACTAAAAAAGGAAAGTAGTTGCAGTCAAATTACACACAAGCTTCTTCAAGGTTCAGAGCACCATGCAGAAAAGAGCTGGAAACTTATTTGTTGTTTTCTTTTCCTAGAGTGGTTCGAAATAGGTTGGCAGCAATCATTATAACTTAATATTTTCATAACAGTCTAGGAAAAAGCCCTAAAATTCTCCTCTGAATTTTTCCTGAACCAAATGGTGATTTTACCAGTCCACAATTCCCTCTACTTTCCATGTATGTTTTTGAAATGCTTAGGTTAATTGAGGACTAAATTCAGGGTGTGTCATGCCAGGGTTGAATGAATGTGTTACACACATTTGCAACTGTTTCTGATGAGCAAAGCCTTTTATTTTACTTTGATAGTTCTGGCCATCATTGTTTATGGCCAGCCCAACAGCAGGGCCTGGGCTGCGCCAGGAACACACTCTTTAGTCTCTTCCAGTTCTCTGTTTTGGCTCATGTGAAACACAGTGAAGGCCCATGACAAAAGCCATTCTTCTACAGTTCTGGAAAGCAGAATCTTCAAAAATAGATGTCTTGGGAAGCTGTCAAATGTGTTGGTTCTTCACAACCTCTCTAATTCAGTTTTGTAGTCCCACAAAGGTCTGTGTCCAATCCCCTCTGTAAATAAGCCTCCATTTGTGTGTGTGTGTATGTGTGTGTGTGTGTGTCTGTCTGTCTGTCTTAGGGACCAAGAAACTTGAAGAGCAAAAAAGTCACCTAACCTATTGCATCGCACTTATCAGGAATTTCTCACCTAAATAATTTCCTGATTAACATATTCTGGGATAATATGTGGATACAACTAAAAGGTAATATGACTTAATCTGGCCTCGGAAGGGACTAAATATGGTAAAAACTAGGCAGCCAGTCTCTCTCTCTCTCTCTCTCTCTCTCTCTCTCTCTCTCTCTCTGGCCATATGGTTTTCATGTCTGAGCATTTTGCCTTCCTTTCTCTCTGCAGACTGCTTTCTCTGTCTCTTCGGGTACATAGTTACCCTGCAGTTACGATGTTTACACATTCCCGGTCAAAGAAGTAGTCTCTGGTGTTCCTAATCCCAGTTTTCCAGGAGAAAATGAGACTGGTCCAATTTGGGTCGGTGTCCACCCCTAGTCATCAGCAAGAGAAGCTCACGTCCCTATGTGTCTGCTGAGGATGAACTGGTAGGAGTCAGGTGGGAGAATTCTTGGAGGAGGGATGCTTTTTATAACTAAGCAGACACCTTGGAAGGTGTTTAATAGAGACATGAAAACCAGCCTTGTTTCTTTCAGGACATATACCTAGCATCTATCACTTGAAAACTGGAAAACACTTAGAAAGGCATATATTTCTATTCAAATACAAAACATACTTATATTCACATACATGTCACTCAGGAAAGATTATTTCTGTACTTTTTATTCAATTGTCAGTAAGGAATTTCTAAGAACCTACTCTCCTAAATTCAGCATAGAAATATAAATAGGAATAAACCCAGGGTTTTACAAAGCTCAGAGCCTTTCTAGGGAGAGGAATAGGTAGGCAGATGTCTCAGTAGTGTGTGGACAATGAATGCTCTAATAGAGGTATTTCAAAGGATTGTGGGAGCACAGAGAAATGAGCAACCAACTGTGGGGGGACTGAAACTGACAGGGCTTATGTTTTACTTGTCTTGGGGAGGCACAGAGTAGGCATCAATTAAAATGTGCTGGATTAGATGACGTAAGCAGTAGCTACTTCAATATGGAAGCAAGAAACTTGTTTAGAGAGTAGGGTGGAGAAGATCAATAACTGAAAATCTGAGCAACTCTAAGTTAATCTGGGACTTGCTTCTGAATTTGTCAATCAAATACATTCACTCAACAAATACTGAGCACCTGCCGTGTGCAAGGCCCATGTCCAGGTGCTGGTTACATAGCGATGAGCAGTAAGGTGAGGCTCTGGAGCAGGCTATGAGGTCACTGTACTTAAGAAGCAATGCTGGGCCCTAACTGGTTTGGCTCAGTGGATAGAGGGTCGGCCTGCAGACTGAAAGGTCCCAGGTTCGATTCCGGTCAAGGGCATGTACCTTGGTTGCGGGCACGTCCCTAGTAGGGGGTGTGCAGGAGGCAGCTGATCGATGTTTCTCTCTTATCAATGTTTCTAACTATCTCTCTCCCTTCCTCCTGTAAAAAATCAATAAAATATATTAAAAAAAAAAAGAAGCAATGCTGGGAGAGATGCCCTGGAAACTGACCTTCTACCACACATCAGGAACACAAATTACTAGCCCAACTCATAATTACTCCTGATACCTGGCTTTTTGTTCTATGCTAGGCAATGGCTCCAGTCTTGGATTTATGCTGAAAGAGCTAGTTGAAAAATTTGTGAAATATTTCAGACACATAAAGAAGGAAAAGCCAGCCCTAACCAGTTTGGCTCAGTGGATAGAGTGTCGGCCTGTGGACTCAAGGGTCCCAGGTTCGATTCTGGTCAAGGGCATGTACCTTGGTTGCGGGCACATACCCAGTAGGGAGTGTGCAGGAGGCAGCTAATTGATGTTTCTCTCTCATCAATGTTTCTAACTCTCTATCCCTCTCCTTTCCTCTCCATAAAAAAAAAATCAATAAAATATATTTTAAAAAAAGGAAAAGCCAGTTTGGGAATTACTTTTAAGAAATATTTCATTTTGTCTGATGGACATGTCCCCCCAACCGCCTTTTTGACACCCCAGTGATACCGAATTCATTCCAGAGCTATTTAATAAGTACCTACTATGTGCCATACTCTCCAAGGCATTCTCCTCTCTGTTCTCAGGAAGCTCACGTCTGGCAGAGAAGACAAATGTTGGTAGCCGAGGACCAGAATTTGCATGTGGTTTTGAGGGAGCAGAATGAAAGGAGTCTAGAAGTCACCGTTCAACCCTCAGTATTTTGAAGCACAAGCAATATAAAACTAACACTAGTAATGTAAACACGTGCACACGGAGAAACCCTCGCTGCATTTTGGAGTGTCACCACTCTTAGTATAAAGCCTCCTAGCCCCAGACAGTGTGCTTAGGTGTAATATTTTGATGCTGGGTGACTAAGAGGTGACAGGTGTGTAGCGTGAGCAAGCCACCGAGCCCATTCACAGGCATGTGGAAGCAAGCAGTGCTGAGTCAGGGTTCAGGGGATACTCTAACTCGATGGGCAGGACAGGAATCCGTGGAGGGCTGCTAACCCACTGGGGAAAAGTTGACTAAGAGCTAAATGATAGTGAAACCTCAAGACACAAAAGGTTCCACATGGTATTTTTGTGGCTGTTGATCAATGAGTGGCCTACTCTTCCTAATGAGAAACAGTAACCATATCCAAGAGCCTTCCCCAGCACGTTAGTAAACTAGATAGAAGTTGGTTTGTTTCAATGAAGTTGACATATCTGTTGGGGGGTGGGGTGGAGAAAGGAAGGGGGAGCATCTGGATGTTGACATATTATTAGGCATAGGAGGAATCGGAGTGGGAGAGGAACCCGTTCTTAGAGAAAAAACCAGGGAGGGGGGTGGTGGTGGGAGAGAAAGGGACTAAGGGAAAGAGATACAGATCAGAGGTGTGGAGGGGCTGCCTGCGCCTCCCAGGCACCAGCTCTCCGCAGGCTGGCTTTCCCACCCTGGAATGAGGCATACACACCGCTCAAAGGTGCAGACAGAACAATCAAAACAGAGTGCCTTCTTCAATGAGCAGATCTGTGTAATTATCACTTATCTTTAACTGCAAAATATTCAAACCTCACTGAACGTTTCTCACAGTGTGGATTAAACCGCCTACAATGGAATCGTTAGAATCAGTCAGGGTAACTATTTAAGAAACACAGACTGTGGGCTGTTCCATCCCAGACCTACTGAGTCAGACTTTCTAGGGTGGGATCAGGGTAATCTGAATTCATCCGGTGATTCTTATACACAATAAACTTTGCAAAGGCTGTATGAAATGGGAGTCCCTGAGACAAGGAGGCATGTCCTATTTCTCTCTGCATCCAGAGTCTAGCAACAGACCCGGTTCAGTTTTATATATATATATATATATATATCTTTATATTTATATATATATCTTTATATATATTTATATATTTATATATATACACACATACACACACACACACACACACACATATATATATATATATATATATATATATATATATATATAATGTATATTTCGTAGAGAAGGGAGAAGGAGGGAGGGAGGGGGAGGGAGGGAGAGAGAGAGAGAGAGAGAGAGAGAGAGAGAGAGAGAGAGAGATGATGAAAGAGAACCAAGCCTGAAAACCCAGGCATGTGCCCTGACAGGGAATGGAACCGTGACTTCCCAGTTCATAGGTCGACGCTCAACCATGAGCCATGTAGGCCGTGCCACCAAAGAGATTTTTAAAGAAAAAGTAACTCAATTATACTGCCTGAAAACAGCTGGTTTCATGTGTCCTCACATGCTTCTGGCCCATAGCTTTTATACTGCACTAATTTAAACTACAATTTAAAATTTTCAACACAACTTCTCTTATAATTTTTAATGGCTATGAAATATTTCATTCGATATGTTCATAAATATTTTTTTGAGTTTTGAAAAGGTTTCTCTTAGAAGACCTTACATTTGTGTAGTGCTTTCCAGTGTATGAAACCCTTTCACACAGACCTCATTGTTTCCCACAGTGCTTTATACGTATTACCCTTGCTTTGCAGACACATATACAAACTCAGAGATAAAATAACTCGCTCAGGGTCCCACAGTTCAGAAGCAGCGTATCAGACTTAGACCAGGGTTCTCCTTCTCTGCCCAATACCCTTTCCAGGACACCAAACATCCAGCACATTTTTCTGACAGGAATCTGACCCAACAGTGTCCTGATGCAAAAGTCTGTAAGGCAGAATGTGCAAGATGAAAATTACGTTTAAAGAGATCATTGTCCTGCTATCCCCTGACTGTCCAGGAACCAGTTCCTGCCGCCGGGGGCACGGCAATGGAAACGTGGCTATTAGTGGAAATCCTCAGCAAAAGAACTCACTGTTCTCCAACACAAGTCCACGTCTGCAATTCCCACATGAAGGGGAGTGGGGCTGCCCTGAACGTCCTGAAGCTGTAATGAAGACTCGTCAGAAGTATTACAGATAGAGGAAGAGGAACAACTACTACAGGCGGAAAGACACAGGAAGAAGGCACTGGACTTTAGGGCTTTTCTACGTGGAGACTTGTATCACAGGGTGGTGGGTAGCAGCCGAGTAGAGTGGAAGGAAGCATTCCTCTACCCATTTAAAGGATATCCTGACTGACGAATACCCTAGTGGGGTGCAGCCCCTCATGCAAGGATAGACTGTTCAACTGAGCAATTTTAGAGACTCTATTCTGGAGCAGAGGAATATCTTGAAATATCACATTTGAGGCACAATGAGCTACAATGAAACCAGGTCCACCATATATTGTGAATACATTAAAACATTTTGTAAACTGTAAAGCAATGTCCAAATGACAGTCATATTATTAATAGCAATTATTAACAGCAAAGGTGTAGCAGAAAATTACTGGAGAAAAATTGTTGCTGTGTTTCCAGTTTGTTACACGTGCATACTATGAAGAGGCAGCTTGTGTTACTACTATCAGGCCACTATCAAGAGTTCTCCAAGAATAAATTCTCTCTTCAGGTCAGAGTTCGTATTCACTGAAGGGACAGCGGGAAAAACTAGGAACTGGGGGATATACAGAGGAGGGTAGTTTAAGTATCAGAGGCAGGGGAAGGGATAGGATCCCTTACAGCGGTTTTCAACCTGTGGGTCGAGACCCCTTTGGCGGTTGAACGACCCTTTCACAAGGGTTGCCTAAGACCATCCTGCATATCAGATATTTACATTATGATTCATAACAGTAGCAACATTACAGTTATGAAGTACGAAAATAATTTTATGGTTGGGTCACAACATGAGGAACTGTATTTAAAGGGCCAGAAAGTTGAGAACCACTGCCTTAGAGATTTTTCAAATTCAGGATCCCAGGAAAACAGCAAACCAGAAGTTCTTGTTGAGCCAGTGTGCAGAGGTTATGAGTCAGGTCCCCATTGTAAAAGGCACAGGTTCTGCAAAATGCAGTTCTAGCTGAGTATGGGTTTGTAGTATGAAAGAAACCTCCACTGGATGGGCCCACCAAGTTTCTGTCCTCAGAGTATCATCTTGAAATATCAAAGGTCAATCATTTTGGGGACGTTATTAATAATCCCCATCTATACTTCTATGTGTACTCTAGGATAACTCTAAGAGGAAGGTAGGGCAAATATAAATATAAACTCATTAAAAAACTGAGGCATAGTGAGCTTAAGTACATTGCTAAGTCTGGAACCCTTTATTCCATTTTCAATGTTTCTCTTTACTAGAATGTATTTGAGCTCAATCATCATATTTCATCACATTATTTTTTGTTGTTAATCCTCACCCAGGGATACTTTTTTCCTTTGATTTTTAGAGAGAGTGGGAGGGAGGGAGGGGGAGAGACAGAGAGAGAGAGAAGCATGGATGTGAGAGAGACACATTGAATGGTTGCCTCCTGCATGTGCCCCAATTGGGCTGGGGATTGAGCCTGCAACCGAGGTACATGTCCTTGACCAGAATCGAACCCAGGACCCTTCGGTCCACAGGCCAACACTCTAACCACAGAGCCAAATTGGCCAGGGCCATATTTCTTCACATTCTTAAGTCTCCTTTCTTTTCAGAATAAGGAAACCAGAGGCCAGAGTGTTTGCTTTGCAAAATGTCCAGTGAACTCCAGGCTTAAGGAGCAAGGTTCTTGGATGACTATAAAAAGTCCTGTGCTTTCAGGTTCTCCAGAGGCTGAGAGCAGTGAATTTTATTTGTAGTCTTTACTCTCCCTCAGTGTGAGGAATTCCAAATAACCAATCTTCATAATAAATAAACTAATCTTTCATTAAACCAGATCAATTTGAGACACTGTAGGCTACAAAGAAACCAGGTCCACCATATGTTGTGAACACATTAAAACATTTTGTAAACTGTAAAGCAATGTCCAAATGACAGTCATATTATTAACAGCAAAGATGTAGCAGAAAGTGGTTGAAGAGTCACGAGCTATGTTAATAGTAATAGCTCCCTGAATAACAGTTTAAGAACCACCTAAACTCCTGAGTTCTTTATAAAGGTCCCCTAAAACTCCCACACATAATGGCTGCAAGTTCACTGGACAAGAGGTAGCTGGAGCCTTAGCTGACCAGAGGGCAATTTAGGGCTACTGGCAAGAGAAGTAGAATATCTAGGTTTCTGGAGGGGTGTGGACCATGACCTGATAAAATCTGTCTTATGGAAGTCCTATTAATCGTTTTGGTGTAGGGTGATTAAGATTGCTGTTTGTGCCTGGCCAGGTGGCTCAATCCCCAGCCCAATTGGGGCACATGCCGGATACACCAAGGTTACAGGTTCAATCCCCGGTCAGGGCACTTACAGAAATCAATAATCAACCCAGGAGTGCACAAATAAGCGGAATAACAAATCAATCTCTCTCTCTCTCTAAAATCAATAAAAGAAAAAAACAACACAAAACCACGTATGCTGGACACTAAACATGCACCTTGCTAGCACCATGTATTTCTTCCAGAGTAAAAAAAAAAAAAAAAGAAAAAAAAAAGGATTGTTGCTCTTTTCTCAATGCCTTTTCTATCTTTTAATTTGGAATATAAACTGGGAAGAAACGACAATCAGATATAACTCCCACCTGTTTTCTTTTTATTATACATACTTTAGATTACACACTGAATACAAATATTGATCAAAAGCCAAAAGCCCCATACATTTCTTATCAACTCAATCCAAGGCCAATCTGTCTTTCAACTCTGCATTTTTATGTTCTTGCCTCACCACTTACTAAAATAAATATGTGAACAAATAGCAATCTGATCCAAATAAGCATCTTTCATCTATAATTATCTGAAACAGATTTAAAGGATTGCCGTTAATGCCTCTCACCAATTGCATCCTCAATGCCTGTCCTGCCATGCTTGAATGTCTAGATTCGATTTACAGAGAATATGAATGTGTAACATTGTGGAGGGACGCTTCTGGCAGATTCTGTCTGAGGAGGACAGAAGGTCAAACAGCTCCTTTGCTGCTCTGACGGCGTCCCTGGGCTGGGTCAGAGGGTGGGAGAGCCCTGTCTGGATCTGGAATGGATCACTCACACAATTAAGTTCTTGTCAGAACAACAAAGAAAGACAGCACAACTTCCCCAGGCAAGAGGACAGCCAGATGGAAAGGAACTATTTTTCTCCATCGACTTCAACATTTGAAATGAGAATGAAAATTAATGATGGAAAAACACATTTCTAAGTTTTAGAACACACTCTTTCTCGGATGGCTGGGGTTACTATTTTGAGGTGCTGTTTGGAAATCTTGGGAAAACAGAATCTGATTTTTTTCCTCACTGGAAACTGGTTACTCGAGTAAAATAAAAATAACACCTTCAAATCACTTTTGATTGACAAATTAAACCCTATAAGAATATGATTATAGTATAGGAGGTCCTCAGCTAACACATCCATACTTTTATTCATTATACAGAGTTGATACAATGCTGTTTGCATGAAGAATTTGGGTATTCATGCATCAGCTGACAAGTGGACATTTTAAAGTTTCTTCCCATTGATGCTATCCACAAGCAACACTTTGCTTTGGCATTTTCTTCATCTTAGTCTGACATCAATGTTTGTTTTTGTTCAATTTTTGGTAAAGAAAGAAGTATGGAGCCAAAGGTGGCAGTAATTAGGCTTGTCCTAAGTGGCAAGTGTTTGGCTTTAAGAAGAAACTCTTCATGTGATCAATTGTGAAGGAAGAGAATAAACAAGTGTGAAAGTTTAAAAATCTACATCTGAAGACTATCACAAAGGTAAGGAACAATGGGCATTTGACTCTTTGAGTCAAATATTCCCAGTTCATGGACCCCCCCCGCCCCATACACGTAAGTCTATTGTCACAATTTCAGTGATTTTGACTTCCCCATATATTTTGGAGACCTAGTATGTACTAACATAACATCTAAAGGTTAGCCTCTACATCAATTGTGAGTGAATATGTCCAGCACATGTTCATGTACGATTAAGAGATAGAAGGATCCCCAGAGTTCATCTTCTTTAAGATGATAGGTTTGCAGATGAAATAACTGGAGGCCACAAAGATGATCTTATTTGGCTAATGCTCCACAGGTGAATTAGTGGTGGCACTGGGACCAGAACCTAGGAGTCCTCTAATTCAATACTCTTTTTATCACTTACTTTTAATATCCAACCAACATGTTAACTTTACAATTCTATCCAGTTGCTCAAAAATCAATGGAGGCATGATTCCTTTTAGCTTCAGAAACTATTAGTGCATCCAGGTTTGGGGCCTGTGAATGTTTGTTGATTCTTGCTCCACAAAATCAATACAGTATGGAGACCTGAATGCCAAATCAGTATTGGCTGATGTTGCAAATGCTTTAAAATGGTTTTTGCATTTTATCTTCAAATTCTAAGGTTAAATATCACCTTTTCAGAGATGTCTTCTCTAGCAAGTTTATTTATGCTTGACCTGTGCTTTATATTTTATAACACATGTCCTATTTTAAAATAATACATTTTGTTTACTTACTGATTGTGTGTCTTTTCTAATAGACTGTAAATTCCATGACAGCAGGGATCATTTCTGTTTAGTTCATTACTGTTTATTAAGTACCTTTCACAGTTCTTAGTATATAGAATAAACTCAGAGAGTATTTGTTGAATAAACAAATGAATTTCTATCTGTAGCTCATGGTTGAAGTAAACCTATGGAAGCCCTACTTATCTCTTTTATTCTGTCCTAAACTTGGTTTCTAAGTCCAAGGTATTAAAGTTCCAGGGAAGTAGATTTTAGCTCAGCAAAAGCTATCAACTAGAGAGATTCAGAAATGAAATGAGCTATTTTGTGGGCTACTGAGCTCTGTGCCAAGGGATGCTGCCCAGGCACACAAGATCTCTCTGCATCAGCCAGGAGTTTGACCTTGAACTCTCAGTGACTTCCATGACTTCCCACTCTAAGATTCTGTAGTTCATTTCAGCTGATTCTGAGTTAGGTTAAAATAAACTTCACATATAAATGACCCATAGTAAATCATCTAATGATACTTAGAAAGTTGATTATTCAGGCATGAAAGCCTTTTTATAATTATTTGATAATACAAATTCTACTGAATATGCAAGCTATAGTCTACATATACGTAACTCAATGAAGACTAAGAGCAAAGTTATAAAATTGTGTGGCGACTCAGTTTTACACACACTTTAATGTACTTACTAACTTGAGGAAAATGATGTATGAGCTCATTGTCCAAAATCACACATGGAAGGTGCTGGGACTGTCAGGCCGCAAACTCCTGAATCAGCCATCTCCTCACTCTAAGAAACAACATCACTTTTGACTCCCAAACTACCTAGCCTTTAGGTTTAACTATATTTTCATCTTCAATTTGGATTGAAAATACCTTTTTTCAAATTTCCCCAGGAAAAAGACAAATGGAATTTTAAAATATAACTATTTTTTTTTCTTTCATAGATATCAAAAATCTATTTTACTACTTATTAGAGAAGTTATAACATCACAACACAATAGTGATTAGTTTAAATAATTAATATCTCTCATTAGCTTTTATAAGTAAAAAGCCAATTTAAAAATACATTTATTGGGGCAATATTGGTTATTAACACTGTATAAATTTCAGGTGTACAACTTGATAATAAATCACCTGTACTTTCCATTGTGTGCTCACCACTCAAAGTCCAGTCTTCCATCACCATACATTAGACCTTCTTTACCCTCTTCATCCTCCCCATACATTCCCCTCTGGTAGCCACCATACTGTTGTCTGTGTCTATGAGTTTGTTTTCTTTGTTTGTTGCTTTCTGTTTTATATCCCCTAAAAGACTGAAATCATATGGTTCTTGTCCATTTCCATCTGACTTATTTCACTTAACATGATATTCTCAAGATCCATCCATGCTGTCGTAAATGGCAATAATTCATCTTTTCTTATGGCTGAGTAGTATTCCACTGTATATATGTACCACTTCTTTTTTATCCAATCATTCATCAATGAATACTTAGGTTGTTTCCATTCTTGGCTACCACAAATAATGCCGCAGTGAACACAGGGTTACATATTTTTATGAATAAATGTTTTCAACTTTTTCAGTTAGATGCCCAGTAGAGAGATTGCTGGTTATATGGTAGCCCTTTTCTTAAATTTTTTGGGAACCTCATATTGTTTTCCACAGAGGCTACACCAATTTACATTCCCATCAGCAGTGAACGAGGATTCCCTCTTCGCCACATCCTCTCCAACATTTGTTATTTCCTATCTTATTGATAATAGGCATTTTAACAGGTATGAGGTGGTGATTTATTATGGTTTTGATTTTCATTTCCCTTACAGGCAGTGAAGTTGAGCATCTTTTCAAATATCTGTTGGCCATCTATGTGTCCTTTTGGGGAAAAGGTCTGTTCAGGTCCTTTGCTCGTTTTTATTGGATTTTTGTTGTTGTTGAATTATGTGAGTTTTAAAAAATATATATTTTGGATATTAGCCTGTTATTAGAAATAGCATTTGTACATTTCTTCTCCCATTGGGTTGGCTGCCTTTTTGTTTTGTTGATGCTTTCTTTTGCTGTGCAGAAAGAAGCATTTTAGTTGATACAGTCCCATTCATTTCTTTTTGCTTTTACTTCTGTTGCCTTTGGGGTCAAGTTCACAAAAGTTTTGCATCTATGTTTTCTTCTTTGTATTTTATTGTTTTAGGTAGGTGTTATATTCAAGTCATATATTATACTAGAGGCCCGGTGCACGAAATTCGTGCAGGGGGGGTGGGGTGGGGTGGGGTGTGTGTCCCTCAGCCCAGCCTGCACCCTCTCCAATCTGGGACATTCCTCTCACAATCCAGGACTGCTGGTTCCCAACCACTCACCTGCCTGCCTGCCTGATTGCCCCTAACCGCTTCTGCCTGCCAGCCTGATCACCCCCTAACCACTCCCATGCCTGCCTGATCGACGCCTAACTGCTCCCCTGCTGGCCCGATTGCCCCTAACTGCCCTCCCCTGCAGGCCTGGTCCCCTCAACTGCCCTCCCCTGCAGGCCTGGTCCCCCCCAACTGCCCTCCCTTTCAGGCCTGGTCCCTCCTAACTGCCCTCCCCTGCCAGCCATCTTGTGGCGACCATCTTTGACCACATGGGGGCAGCCATCTTGTGTTGGAGTGATGGTCAATTTGCATATTACCTCTTTATTAGATAGGATATTAGATAGGATTGATTTCAAAGAGAAAGGGAGAGGGAGAGACAGAAACATCAACGATGAGAAAGAATCACTGATTAGATGCCTCCTGCACACTCCACACTGATGATCAAGCCCGCAACCTGGGATGTGCCCTGATGGGGAATCGATCTGTGACCTCCTGGTTAATAGGTCAATGCTCAATCACTGAGCCATGCTGGCTGGGCTATATTCAAGTCTTTAATTAATCCATTTTGAATTAATTTTTGTGTATGGTGTCAGACGGCAATCTAATTCATTCCTTTCCATGTGGCTTTTCCATTTTCCCAACATCATTTATTCAAGAGGTATTCCTTTCTCTATTGTGTTTCGAGTTCCTCTGTTGAGAATTAGTTGCTCATATATGTGTAGGTTTATTTCTGGGCTCTCAATTCTATTCTATTGGTCTGTGTGTCTATTTTTCTGTCAATCCCACACCGTTTTGATTATTTTAGTTTTGTAGTATAATTTAAAGTCAGAGGGTGTGTTTGGTACCTCTGGTTTTATTTTTCTTAGGATTGTGTGGGCTACTTGGATCTTTTGTGGTTACATACAAATTTGAGGATCTTTTTGTTCTATTTCTCTGAAAAATGCCATGGGGATTTTGACAGGGATTGCATTAAATGTGTATACTGCTTTAGATACTATGGCCACTTGAACTATGTTAATTCTTCCAACCCACGAACATAGACTATCTTTCCATTTCTTTGTGTCTTCAATTTCTTTCAACAATGTCTTATAGTTTCCAGTGTATGGGTCCTTTACTTCCTTTGTTAAGTTTATTCCTAGGTATTTTATTGTCTTTGTTGCAAATGTTAATGGGATTGTTTTCTTTATTTCTTTTACTGGTATTTCATTGTTAGTATAAGAAAAGCAATGGATTTTTGTACATTGATTTTGTATCCTGCAACTTTGCTGTATTTGTTTATTGTTTCTAAGTCTTTGGTGGAGTCGTTAGGGTTTTCGATATATAGAATCATATCATTTGCAAATAGAGTATTACTTCTTCATTTGCTTTTTGGATACATTTACAATTTCTTTCTCTTGCCTGAATGCTATGGCTAGGACTTCCAGTACTATGTTGAATAACAGTGGTGAGAGTGGGCATCCTTGTCTTGTCCCTGATCTTAGAGGGAAAGCTTTCAATTTTTGACTAATGAGTATGATATTAGCTGAGGGTTTGTCATATATGGCCTTTATTATATTAAGGTACTTTCCTTCTATATCCATTTTATTGAGGCTCAATATTTATTAAATGTCATTTTTTTCACCCAGTCTGATAAAAGATTTCAATTCAGAATAGCAGTTTATTAACTTAAGACCCAAAGAAGGAATATTTTCTTCTATAATGTTTAGTAAAACACAGAGAATAAGATGGGCATTTGTCATAGGTTAAATGGTAAAAAAGAAAAGGTCCAACATTTTATTTTTAGTTACTGGTTGTTTCTCAAAGGTCACACAAATCAGTGAGCTAATCATTAAAGACAAAGTACACTATCTCATCCTCTTTTAGAGTTTGAAAGGACCTTTGAAACCATCTACTTCAATTTCTTCATTTCTTCTTAATTGACATAATTGATTAGAGATTCTACAGTCTATAAGTACCTCTTCTTGGGAGAGTTCATCTTTCTATGAAATGCCTCTACTTTGTAAGAAAATCATGACCACTTATTTTTCATGTTATATGCTATGGTATGACAAGTACATTTTGAAAACTTCTTCTTCACTTCTAAAATCCAAACATGTGTTCTCCTGTAGGCACATGTGTGTGCAGCACCTCTGGCTTGCATGATTTCCCTTAACCAGTCTTCCAGTTACAAAATACATGAATGAGTAAATCTTGGAAAAGGGATGACATCTTTTATATTGTCAATTCCCAAGATGCATTGCAGATAGCGTTCAAATCCCATCCCAAAACCTCCATGTGGCACAGATCCAAATCGACGGAGGTCCAGATACCTGATTTTGAGAAACAGAGAATCATAACCTGTAAATGCCATATAGGGTCAGAGTTTATAATAGAATTTATGTTTCAAAGTATTTTGTAATCATTTATCATTCACGTCATTGTGGTAGACCAGTCTTTCCCCTCCACAGACAGATAAAGGACACAGAGAAGTTAAAAATGATCTGTCCAGTGTTACCCAGACAAACAGTAGCAAATCCTGTCATTCATTCATTCATGGGCTTTAGTTACTTGACCCTTTTTCTTTTAAGTTACTTATTTAATTATATACAGAAAACTTACCTCATGAGGCCACAGGAAATATTCTAATAACTTTACTAATTTTCTTCAAAATATATTCCTTTCCTATTTCTTAGTATGTTAATAGTGCTCTTTTTTTTCTTACCAAAATCATACTGTTCATACACAGAAGAAAGTGAAGAATTTTGCCTGATAAATTACAAAAAGGTATGTCCTACTAGATTAGACTGTCAGCTACATCAAGGGAAGGACCTGCATTTTATTCACCCTTTCATCTCCAGTGCCTGCTCTGGAGTAGACACTTACTATATGAAGATTTATTGTTTGAAGGTACAAAAATATACTTGTGAGCACTGGAGTGAGGAGAAACTTCCAGTTCTCTGCTTCACGCCTAGTGGAAGATGTCCGGGGTAATTTTTATGGAAGGTTGGGCAGCCTCTGAAGCCCATTCATAAACATTCTGTGCCCACTTAAGATGGCTAGAAAATGCCAATACGGCAACCTGGGATATGGTTATTTTAGAAAAGAAGAGGAGGAGGAAGATTCTGTAAATCTTCTTATGTCATTTGGTGGCAGAATTCTTGAGTTACATAATATTGATTAAGTCAAGCTTAGAGCTTCTTGAATGATTTGTAAAATCAGTTCCAGAATAGAACTTCAGTGCCATAGCTGGGAGTTATTTGGCTCCTCCAGGATAAAGACTGTCACTTATTTTCCCACTGTTAACAATCATGGCTACATGTACAGGTATTTTATGTGGTTAAGATTAAGTACTTATCTTTCTAAAATAAAATATGAACTGCAACTAGGTGAGTTAGAGCCAAGTGAGAGATCTACACACAGGAGCATATAGCATAAAACTTCAGATCAGTAAGAGCTGTTAGGAATAATGGATGAACACAGTCTTCAACAATTGAAATGTATGGTAGCTGGATTAACTTTAAGTTTATAAGACACAGGGGCAGGGTATACTTTGATTTAGTGAGAAAGTGAGATGAAGGGCATATCAAACCACTGCCACAAACACCTGCAGGATCTGAGCTGGCAGCTAGAACTCCAGCAAAAGCTTTAGGTAGTTCTAAACTTCTCATAACTTGATGTCAAAACACTGGTATGAATGTCTGGAAACGGAATTCAGTATTTTTCTTGCCTTTGCTTTATTTTATTTATTTGCCTTTGCTTCAATAGATGGAAAAATCCAGTTCTTAGAAACAAGTTTTCTAAAGAATATGTATTTGATGGATTGTTGTTTATTCTAGGTAGCCAGATTATAAAAGAGATGGTACAGAATTTGTGGAACTAGTTACAGGTTTTACTTGCATATGGCATGTAGAAATAGGAAGTGAGTAAATTCTTAGACACCTGGTGTGGCCACTCAGAGTGGATAGAACACTAGCAGAGGTCACAGACTTGAAGATTTTGAAAACCCCTTCTATCTTTCAAATACTAGGGTAACCATTTAAAAGGAAGGAAATTCAAATAATAAATCTTTCTATTTAGAGAGCTTAACAGTTTGACAACTTTAGTTGGAAAAAGAATAGTATTGAAATTATCAATAAAGATCAGAAAAGGCCTAAACTTATTTAACCAATAATTAAAATTTGCATTTAGCTCGTTTTCATATACTTGCAGACAGAAACTGAGGTAAAATGCATACGCTTGATCAGTCAGGCTCATCTACCTAATAGCAGAAGTCAGAAGGACGGGGGTGGGGGAAGGGGGTAGCATTTACCGAGCTTCTACTCTATGTAGATACTTAACCTATACGGTCTCATTTATCCTTACAATACCCTGTGAAATAATATTATCATTCCATCTTTTAGCCAAGAAAACCAAGACTCAGAGAGATTAACCATGCCTAAGGACATTCCTGGTAAAAAACAAGGCATTCAAGGCCCATTACTTAAACCCAATTTTAGGCTTTTTGCATTTCTGAAATTTAGTTCTTTCATTTCCAAAAGACAAGTGTGTAATCAAACCCTTTCTTCTCCTGAGGACAGGTGAAGAATTAATAATATTGTTGATAATATTATACCAATACCATGAAAGAGTCTATTACAGAAATATAAATTAAAATTCTGCATATACAAAAAAGTATCTGAAGAAAGGGTCTGAGGAAAGAAAACCAGAAAATTTTGGAGAAGTAAATGTACGAGTGCAGACGGGTGGTCTTCCCTAAGCAGCTTAGATTTCTAAGGTTGGCGAAGATCACTTAGGGGTCACTTAGTTCAAGCACCCAATTTCACATAGAAACTGAAGCATAATGGTTAGGAACAAAGTCCCAGCTCTATGCTTCTAACTGCTGTGCTCTTAGTTAAGTTAGTTAACATCTCTAGGCCTCAGGTCTGGAGGCACAGTTAAAAAGGAGCAAGAACAGTACCTAACTCACAGGGTGTTATGCTGTTTACATGACATAATATACACCTAAACTGTAACACAGTCATCCAGCACACAATAAGTAATAAATAAACAAATAGCAGCCATTATTATTACTATTTTTCAAGGACTCAAAAAAAAAAAGTAATCTTCTGATAACTTGTTCATTCTAACACTCTTTCACAATGCCTTGGGAATACAAGTAAAAACCATGTAATGCTCGAACCAACAGCTAGAAGAATCATTAGGGGCCTCCTTCTTACCATTGGTAGGCTTCTGTCAGTCCTGATCTGTAAAAGGAATACAACAGAATTCTTTCAGAGAATGTCAGTAAGGCACACATACTAACCATTAAACATTGTCTGGGTTGTGTGCTCTTTACAGAGAAGTGCACACTAACTCTCAAAGAACATGCAACCTAGCTGAGGGGCTGCACCTTTACTGTATGGTCAGAAAGGCGCGTCCACCAAGAGTCCCAGGTGTTATCAAATAAGTGGCCTCGTCAATAAATGCTTTAGGAGGCAAGTAGGACCCAGGGGTTCATTTGGATGAGTGTACTGTCCTGTCACACAAGAAAAGCACTATTACTGCTACTGAAGGTTGTTGGGAGGCACACACAAACAAAGGACACACAGACACACCTTTCACTCTATAACATTAAAATAATATAGATTCTGAGGCTACCTTCATAGTATGATTGCTAATTGGCTTTTGCCAATTAAGTGTTAAAAGGTTTTAGCTTTTAGTACTCATTAAAATTAATTTCAGTCCTTTAAAAAAGTGTTTGGGACCAGTATATCTGAAGTGATCAGGACAATGAAAATGCAAACATACAAAAATACAGAACACATACACAGAAGTCACAGACGAATCAGAGAGAGATGGAAATGCATATCCATTTCATTAGAAAAGATAAATTTGGATATTATCAGATATTAGGTAAATATTTAATGTTATGAGGAAAGGTTTCCTGAAGGAAGGAAGCAAGCAAAGAAAACAGAGCAATTAATCTTTCAACAGATGAGGTTTCTTGCCATGTGTGATTTTTATTGTGCTTTAAAAAAGCCCAAAAAAACACACCCAGAGAATCTTTAAATTCTTTCCATCTAAGGAGTTTGACCTTTACTTCAATTCCACGATTTTCCCAGGACTTTCTAACATGTTGGTTATAGTAAGGAGTCAGTACGCTAATAAAAAAGAGTCCTCCCAAAACATACTTATCCCCTTTCTTCTGGAACCTAACCAAATAGAGCAGTTCAAGTAAATAGAATTACAAAACCAAGTTGCCCAACAGATTTATAGGTTGAGACCTTGGAAAACATCAACTTTTAAAGCATTTTTCCATTAGGTAAAGAAGGCCTTACAAATGGCTAATTTAGCAGGATATTTTCAAACAATTATGGCTTTTCCAGGTTACTTTCCAGGTTACTCTGAAAAGTACCAGTATTATCTGGAGAGAAGGATTATGCCTTCAACATGGGAAAGCCTTTTTTAAAAAAATGTTTGGCACAGCAAAAGTGGAAGACCGAGGTTTATAACCCTGGTTAGTTTAGGAAGTCATTGTGGTGTGTTGGCAGACCATGCATATATGGAAATGGTAGTTCAATTAGAAACACGATTCCCTATTTCTCTTCTTCAAAACATTTTCTGTGTGTTCACCGATTCACTTCCCAGGCCTTGGCCAGATAGTTAAAGTAAGTTATTCAAATAGCTAAATCAAGACCCTTACACAATGTAGAAAATCTGAGGAAGGGAAAACTGCTTATCCTAAATAGCTTAGCAGATATTTTTAGTATCTTTCTATTTCCATCTTTATCCTTTTCCTGGTTCAGAGTCTGTTTCTTTATGGCCCTACAGGACTCATAATTTATAGTAAATAAAAAGAACATAGAGAAGAGAAAAATAAAAATGAAGAGCAAGCTTTAATGGGGAAATCTTCCTCCTTCCATCATTAACTTTTTAAAAAACCATTTCCATAGGAAGAGATAAATACAAACAATAGGCAGTTTTCATTGTGGCCTTGTTTCATGTAACAGTTCCATTTGTTAAGAAAGGGAAGCTAAGAAAGGTCAAGTAACAACTTGCTCAAGGTCACTAGAATCTGAATTTCAGGTCTGCCAGCGGCTGCGGCCTGTGAACTGTCCTCTGTTACTTTGTCATGACTGCCTTTGAGTTTCCTGTCCCCAATTTCTGAATTTTGTTTCTTTTAGGTCTGACCAATACCTGGCCAGCCGCTGCTCTAAGAAATGGTATCGCTCCTCTCGGAGGCTTCCTCCAAAGAGCTCTCCAACTCCAGGAACCAGAAGGTCAACAGCAGCAACCTAAGAAGGAAACAAACAAACAGAACATAGACATTACATTTTCAGGGGCTTCAACAATTGTCACGTTCTCAAGCATGTGAAACTTTTAACATTTTGACAACTGACTAACTGCTCACCAGAATCTTATTTATGTTATTTGTTCATGTTCCTGTTAAAGGATCAAATGTTTAATATCATCTTTAGAATACATGCTACACAAATTGCAGGTGAATAGTTTCCTCTCCTCTCGTGTACCCTTTTATGCAGTGTACTTAACAAAAATGTGTTTTCTTCACAAAAGTGACACAAATGTTAATTATAAAAAATGTGGAAAATATTAAAAATCACCTATCACTACACAGAAGCAATTACATTCTGGCATATTTCCTTTCAGGTTTTCTTCTTCTTAAACATTTAAAGAGTATTGTAGAGATCAAGTTACATATAAAAATTTACCATTCTAGTGTCTTTCTAACATTATAGAATAAATATTCTTCCCAGGTAAGTTAAAGTAGTTTGCAGACTTAATGTTTTAATAGCTGCACAGTTTATTGTTTAGGAGTATCATAGTTTTTATTGAACTGTTTTCCTTTTGTTGAACATGTAGGGGTATGTGCATGTTTGTTTTCTCTTACAAATAATGTGACAATGAAGATTTTTCTTTAATTTGTAGTATTTTGTTAAGACATGTAAAATATGGTCTGATTATTACAAAGAAGTACAAATTAAAACAACAAGATATCATTTTGGAGTTATCAAAGCGGTGAAGATAAGAAAACAACATAAACGAGCTGGACTAGAGAATGCATCAACCAGTGCTCTTGTACATTTGATACAACCTTTCTGTCAGCAATTTGGCAAAAGATAATCAAAAGCCTTAAAAATGCAATATGCTTTGACTCAGCAATAATGGTTCTAGGAACCAGTCCCAACAAAATAATCCGAGATGCAAAAATAAGATTGACAGACAGGACGTTTACTGCAGCATTACTTATAATGACAAGAAATTCACGTGCAATTCAATAGAGACTCTTAGATACATTATAGCCATGAATAAGAAAAAGAATGACATCTATATCACGAAATGTTAATTGTGTTGCCACTGTGACATCTTTTATCTGTATTTCCTTATTTTCTACAATGAAGATGTGTTATATTTTTGTAATAAAAAACCAAAAATATTTCTTTTCATTTTATGTAAACAGTTTTAGAATTGAAGGCATAGAGAAGCACAACCTTACTTTGTAGTTTATAAATAAATATTAAGAAAAAGTTCAAAAGAAAAAAACAACAAAAACTTTTAATAGGAAAAAACTGTAACTTGATATTTTAATTTGTATTTCTTTGATTACTAGTAATGCTTGATTTAAGGTTGTTTATTTGCTATCTCTATTATCTTGTGACTTGACAATTCTTTGGGGGGGGGCAGGTAGACATTTGTAAGGTCAAGAATACGAAGGCACAAAACTTAGAATGATTTATTGCAACAAACGAAAAATTAGGAATCGGTAAAACACATTTTAATTTTTAAATGCCACATTGTAAGTTCTTCTTAAACTTTGCCTCACTTTACTATTAAGCCATCCCCTTGTTTTGATTTCAGAACTTTAAAAAAAAAATCCTCACCTGAGGATATGTTTATTGATTTTAAAGAGAGAGAGAGAGAGAGAGAGAGAGAGAGAGAGAAAAATCAACAGGTTACCTCCTGTACGCACCCTGACTGGGGATCCAACTCGAAACCTTTTTGGTGACAGGATGATGCCCCAACTAACTGAGCCACCAGGCCATGGCTGACTTTAGAACTTTTGATTGAGATAAACTTTACAAATAATCGAGATTAATAAAGAATATTATAATTCAAGAATATGCTCTAAATGCTATATACCTCATCCTTATTATCATAAAAGAGAAAGCATTAGGCAGGATTTTTATCACTCAGCGGAATTAGAGTGAGAGGGAAGAGAAATGGTTCCTCTTACTAAGTCTCCTATACTCAATAAACTGGTGAGGACAAAGTGTACAACAGGCTTGTTGTCATGCTAACACGGCTTGTTGACCACATCTTAGTAATTCTTCTATGAACTTGTGGGGCCTACAATGAACAGGCAGGTATTTTAGAACATGGATTTGGTGACTGAGACATGACAGTAGGTAATGAAACAAACAGCTTTGGATAGGTGGACAAGAGAGGCTTACTAATGTGATGAGGAAATTCTCATAGACTCCAATCAGGACCCTGCAGTTACCCTTTCTATCCTCAGAGAAAGGAGAAGGTTCAAGGGAGTTTTTATGGCTACAGAAAGACTGGCTAATTTATTTCCTAGTATCCTGAATTTAGACATGGCTAAACTATGCTAGGAATTGAGACAAATGATGAAATATTTGTTCTGGACTTCAAGTTTTAAATTTAGAATTATAGGCAATCAGGGCTGGAAGAGGATAGACAACCAAGTAGCTCTCTGGCCTTTGCTTGAAAATACTTTAATTCTGGGAACCACTGCCTCTGAAATATAGCATTCCATCCTTGTGTAGGTCTGAATGTTAAGAAAGGATAGGTGTATCTAAAATCTATCATTTAGCCCTAGCCGGTTTGGTTCAGTAGATAGAGTGTTGGCCTGTGGACCGAAGGGTCCGGGGTTTGATTCCAGTCAAGGGCACATACCATGGTTGCAGGCTCCTCCCCAGCCCCAGCCCTGGTTGGGGCCCGTGCAGGAGGCAATCAATCAATGTGTTTCTCTCACATCCATATTTCTCTCTGTCTTTCCCTCTCTAAAAAATCAATGGGTGCCCTAGCTGGTTTGGCTCAGTGGATAGAGCATTGACCTGCAGACTGAAGGGTCCCAGGTTCAATTCCGGTCAAGGGCACATGTCTGGGTTGTGGCTCATCCCCAGTAGGGGGCATGCAGGAGGCAGCTGATCAATGATTCTCTCCCATCACTGATATTTCTATCTCTTTCTCCCTCTTCCTTCCTCTCTGAAATCAATAAAAAACATATTTAAAAAAATAAAAATCAATGGGAAAATATCTTCAGGTGAGGTTTTTAAAAAAAAGAAATAATTTCTAAAAATAACAAAAAAATAAATAAAATCTATCATTTATTTCCGAAGTTTCAAAGTTGGGGTGATTCCAAGCCACAAAGGAGGGCAGTAATTGCTTGTGATTATAATTCAAGAATGCAAGTACATGCAAAGCTTTCAGAGGCAGAGCTAAAAAGACCCACTGCCTCAAAAAGGCTGCTGGAGAATCAGCTATGGTGGAAGAACAGGAGGTAGGTAGTCCTGCTGAGGCTGGTGGCCAGTGAGGAGTAAACAAGGCTACCCTGGATGAGTTGTTCTGCTTTCTCTGTTAGTTCATAAGCATCAAACAAGAGCTCCATTTCTTGCTTGGTCTTGCTTCTGATACAACTAAAACAAGCAAAAAAACCCTCTTTGGATCTTAGCACTTTTTGCAGGCCTAAAGTTTATTAACTTTGTGACATAGCTTTTCAATGCTATTTTTAGAGGAATGTAGAAGACTCATATTTATCTTTGATTACAAAACTCCCTTATTTTACTATGTGAGTTCACTGGAGAACTCAACCTGACACTATACTAGTTTTTGACCTTTCTGCCTGGTTTTTGTTTATCTTGAATATTTGCATCTGCCCAGTAACAGTGGTGGAACTGGAAGCTTCTGAACCTCCTGAGTCACCTTCAAACTCTTATGCCAGAGTATGACACCTACATTTTTATAACCTGGGTTTCTTTCAAACCTGTCTTCCTAATAACCAAGGTATCTAACTGGTTAAACCCAACTATTTCTACATTGGCTATCATGAAATTAGTGTGGTAGTTGCTATATTAGCCAGCATAAGTTAGGTTATGCTGTATTAATAAATTATCCCAGAAGCTTACAATAGGGTTTCTCAATCTTAGCATTAGTGACCTTTTGGGCCAGATAATTGTTGTGAGGGCCTGTCCTGTGCATTGTGAGACAGTTAGCAGCATACCTGGCCTCTACCCACCAGATGTCAGGTGCACTCCCCTCATTGTGCCAACCCAAACTGTCTCCTGGGTGAGGACAGAATAACCCCTGATTGGGAACAATTGCTTTTAGAAACTTATGCAGGATTCCAAGATGGCTGCAGAGTGGCTAAAAGCTCAGTCCATTTGCACCCAACACCAGACCAGACTTGTGGCTACACTGCAGAGCATTCGGCTTGAAAAACCAGTAAAAGTGTAGCTGATCTGAAACACTGAGAGGAGGGAGCATGGAGGAGAGAAAGGAGGAGACATGAGAGGGCAAGCCAAGTCGCGTAAGTGCATGGCTAGAAAGCCGAGGTGATATTGTGGCAGTGGAGCCCCACACCATGAGAGTGTGAGGCCTCAGCTCCACCCAGGGATCCCCAATCCAGAGCAACAGAGAGGGAAGGGGAGCCCACACAGCATTGGGTGGAGGGAATCAATGGGGACCTGGTCCACTTGGGAGATTCAGACATAATTCCAGGCAAAGAGCGATTTCTCTGTTATAATACCACTCTGGGAAGTTGGCTCTGCTCATTTCCCAGGGCAAAAGAAACAAATGAAAAAATAAACAAATGAGACTACATCAAACTAAAAAGCTTCTGCACAGCAAAAAAACCACCAACAAAATGAAAAGGGAACCCACTGTATCGGAGAACATATTCACCAATGATACATCTGATAAGGGGTTAATTTCTAAAATATACAAAGAACTCATACAACTCAACACCAAGAAGACAAACAATCCAATTAAAAAGTGGGCAAAGGACCTGAACAGACACTTCTTCAAAGAGGACATACAGACAGCCAATACATATGAAAAAATGCTCAGTCACTAATCATCAGAGAGATGCTAATTAAAACAACAATGAGGTATCACCTCACACCTACCAGAATGACTACCATCAATAAGTCAAGTGCGGGCAAGGATATGGAGAAAAGGGAACCCTAGTACTCTGATGGTGGGACTACAGACTTGTGCAGCTACTGTATGGAGTTTCCTCAAAATCTTAAAAGTTTGACCCAGCGATCCCACTTCTGGGAATGTATCTTAAGAATCCTGAAACACCAACCGGAAAGAATATATGCACTCTTATGTTTAGCAGTGTTAGTTTTAATAGCTAAGATCTGGAAACAGCCCGAAAGCCCATCAGCAGATGAATTGATAAAAAGATGTCGCACATTTACACAACGGAATACTATGCAGCTGTAATAAAGAAGGAACTCTTACCCTTTGAGACAGTATGGAAGGACCTGGAGTTTATTATGCTAAGCAAAATAAGTCAAAGACAAATATCACATGATCTCACTTACATGTGGAATCTAATGAACAAAATAAACTGATGAACAAAATAAGACCAGAAGCATGGATACATGGAATAGACTGACAGATCTTAGAGGGGAGGAGGGTGGGCTAAAAGAGATTAGCCAAAGAACATATATGCATATATGAATAGCCCATGGACACATACAATAATGTGGTAAAGGCCTGGGGTGGGGTGGGGGCTGGGTGGAGGGGGAAAGAAGAGTAGAAAATGGGGGACATCTATAATACTGTCAACAATTAAAAACAAACAATAACTTATACTACATGTCCTGGCTTAAAGCTATTAAAAAGCTGCTTTCTGAGGTATTGCTGATCTTGTGTCAGATAGAAAAAAAAGGGCATGGATGACGATGTACTAAAAGCATTTGTCCAGAAGTAAGGTATGTAGGTCATGTTTGCTTAAAAGCCTTTGGCCAATGCAAGTCACATGCAAGTTGCTCAGCTCCTATCAATGGGGCAGGGCAGTATAATTCCCCCAGGGAGGAGCAAGCAGCAACAATTTATGCATCACAGCGATTTTCAACTGGTGTGCCGCAAGAATTTTCAAAACATGCAATACCTGACTATTTAGTCGGGGCACTAACCTCTTTTCCCTTAGATTGTCAAATTAAAAAATGAGTACAGCCAACACAACATTAGCTGTTCAGTGTGAATGAATCAAAATTATACCTTTTTCTTTTTTCAGATTGGCAAAAAATAGAATATACTTTTTGGGGTGTTACAGAATTTTAGTAATTATTTCATGTGTGCCATGAGATGAAAAAGGTTGAAAATCGCTGCTGCATCATAAAACAGTTTACCATGTTGCTTTCCCACACCTATCTGGACTCTTCCACTTCCACGTGCCCACCAATTCCTCACTGTTAATTAGAATAAGGCCAGACTAATAATCCCCCTGTTTTCTTCCTCTGTACTCTGGGAGAGGAACTATCAGTAGGAAAGAACTTCTTGCCAAAAGAGTCTATTATAGTAGAATAAAAATTATAGAAGACATCGAGCTAGTCCTACATCACTATTAGTTTTCTAATAATGAAGAAAGAACGCATATACGTCATCTATGCCCTTCCTCGGTCTAAATGGCTTGAAAATTCACATCCTCAGGCAGCTGAGTTTCCTGTATGTTTTCTGGACCTAGAGAGTAAATAAAGTTGCTCCCCCTCTTCAGAGATATTTCTTTTGAGTACGGCATTCCTTTACAATGCTTCATAACTGTCCCATGGCCAAAGGAAGGACAGATTAATCTCTTGTGAAGCAAGGCCCACCAAGCTTCATTCTCTTCTCTCCTCCCTCATAACCTTCTTCTCCTTTACTTTAGGGTTAGTTTCCTTTCCACCATGCCAGATACTTCCTGCTTTTCCTTCATAATGATATCCTTCTATCTCTCTAGAGATTATGCACACTTTCTGAGAAGCTAGAATATAAAAAAATATTCCTCAACTATAAAGATATCTACATTTGGTATACACAGACCTGCACTTTCTTCTGATATGTTATAAAAAGTATTGCACCCGCTAAATATCACAATTTCCATTCCAAGTAGGATTCTAATATATTGTGTCTCCCCCTGGTAACTACTGAGCTAATTACTACAGAAACTACCTGCTTCTCCATGGTTCTAGTGAAGGTAAAAGGAACATCCAAATATAATACAAACTATGACATAAAGGAACACAAAATGTAAAATGTAGAGGGACTCACACAACTTTGTTAAGAATGAGAAAAATCTGGGTGTTTGCCAAGTGATGGGCAGTGAGGGGCTTAGAAGGCAAACACACTGGAAACAAGCAAGTTGTCTAGAACAGCGGTCGCCAACCTTTCAGACCTCATGGACCACCAATGGTCCGCGGACCACCAGTTGGCGACCGCTGGTCTAGAATGTTAGTTGTTGATTACAATTTGCCCTTATGTGTGGGCAGGTTTGTGGTTTATGGGAGTCTGAGGCTGGCTTACAGAGCCAGGGACTGAGCAATCCCGCCCTTGACTAGGGAAAGTGAGAATTCACTGGCTGCAAAGTCAAAGGTCCTCTGAGACACATTTGAGCATTCTTGGATCATTTAAAATCCCTGCTGTGTTCCAATGCAGCTTCAGGAGACTTGAAATAGGTAGAAGTGAAACCATGGGTCCTTATGACTTTGATCAAATTTAGTTTTAAATCCTAGCTCTAGGAATCATCCCTCTTTCCCTTTCCCTTCCCTCTTCCTTCACCCACCCCCTTCCTTTCCCCTCCCCCGCTTCCTCTCTCCCCATCACAGACCTAACCTAACAACCTCCCACCCCCACCACTGACAGAGGCAGCTGAGGACAGGCAGCCTAGACCTGACTAGTGGTCACATGGTCTGGACCTCTGGGAGGCTAAAGATAACATTTTTGACCTACGTTATCTTTCAGCTCCTGAGCCCTAAGGTGGTACAGTCCCATGAGACAGGACAGAGGGACTCCAGAAAAGACCCCAGAGCTGTCCTCGACCTGAAGAAATGATTCATCACCCTTACCTCATCTCTGACCAATTAGTTCCCAACTCAACCCCAAACCCCTAACCCAGTGTTTTGTGATTTTGCCCTATACAGGGGTGGGCAAAAGTAGGTTTACAGTTGTTCATATGGAAATGCAATAATAAATAAATAATAATATAAGAATAAACTGTGTTTTACATACTCACAACTGCTAACCTACTTTTGCTCCACCCTGTAAAATTTTTAACCTACATGCCATCAGGATGCTCAGGCTTTT
Organism: Myotis lucifugus; assembly: GCF_000147115.1. Taxonomy (NCBI): domain Eukaryota; kingdom Metazoa; phylum Chordata; class Mammalia; order Chiroptera; family Vespertilionidae; genus Myotis; species Myotis lucifugus. The sequence goes on from NW_005871134.1 coordinate 1,733,269, forward strand.
GAGCACTAACTTCCTGTTCTTTTGGATGGAGCCATTCATAATCAAATACCCAGTATTTCTCCACTGCAATTCTCAGTGTCTAGTGTTAGGCTCTCTCATGCCGGGCGGACAAATCTTTCTGTTCCGTAACAGAAGGACTTCAGTTCTGCTGTCTGTTCACTCTCTTACACAGACAACAGTGAAGGCTAAAAATAATTCTACCACACTCTCGGCTACCTTCCCTGGTCTTACACACAGCTTATTTCGCTTTGGGCCCAACTTTTAGGCTGGAATGCTGCCTGGCACATCCTCCCAACTGTGTGTGGATCTTGATTTTGTTTCAGTCACACAGCTGCAGTGGCATGCTGTCTAGAAATAGTCTGTGTTGGTATTCAAGCTGAACAAGCTCTGGTCTCTATTTATGACACTCCCTTTTGACTCTTTCTCTCTGATTCCAATCAATGCACTGAAAATAAAACTCAGACCTTGAATTAAAAAACAGACCTTGAATTAAAAACAAGCAGGCTAGATAGGAACAAGGCCTTTCATACATTACCTTTTTTCCATGCTAAGTTCAAAGAGAGGGGAAAATAAGTTTAATGTCCCTTCCTCCGATACCTCTCTTCCTACCTATATTACTATTTTTAAATACACAAATTGTATGGGCTGCTCACAGACTGCTACCAACAATGGAGCAATATTACATACTATTATAAAAGAAGAATGTTCCACAAACCAAGGGAAACATGTCTGTGGTTTCAGCCTCTACGAGCTTTTTCTCTAACTGCTGACACAGTGTTTTGCCCCTAAAAATAAGGAAGCACAGCTAAGAAAGAGAACCGTCCGTGACAGTGCAAAGATGCAGACGGCTGCAGGTAGCAATGACTGAAGGCAGAATCTGGCCAGTAAAATGGCTAGCCTGGGAGCACGCTGGGTGGATTGAAATGCATACTTTCAACTTGGACATAATATCCCAGGATAGTCATTAGTCCTAGATATGGGAAAATTGGGCAATTCCCTTCATCACTATTTCTGTTGATTTGAGGTTCAAGCTATTTTGATGCATGTCAATTAATTAGCTCCAGCCTAGAGAAATTCATTAGAACCCCTCATCCAGTCCAAGCTGACTTTACAATATGTACTCTATTGAATGCCCACTAATGCATAAATGTTCATGCTTTGCTAAGTAATATTGATAGGATGTAAAAATGAGAACACATCTGGTGATCTTGGAATCTCATCACAAATGTTGAGCAGTCACCTTTTCCTAATCACACACAGTTGGAATTCTTCTCTGTGAAGCCATTTCCCTAGCTAAATATTTGTAACCTGCTTTTGGGGGACTTATTCAGGGACCCAGACTCAGGGGCATAGGGCATTTTTCATATTTGCTTAGATTCATTTTATTTAGGCCCATGATCTGTTTCCTTCAAATTATCAAATATGTTTGGGAATTTACAAGTTGTTCTTATATCCAAATGAGGAAAAAGTTAGGCTATCTGAAATCAGAGAATCTTAGATCTGGTTGGTATCTTCGGAGGTCATCTAATCCAATTCTCTGGTTTTATGGAGGGAGAAATTGATGCTCAGAGATTGAACAGACTTGCCTAAGGTCATACAGCTAACTAGTAAGAGGGCTTTCAAACCTAGCACTACTAATTTCTTAGTCCAGTGTACTTTTCATTATAACAAAGTGCATACCTTCTCTTGTGTGTGTGTGTGTGTGTGTGTGTGTGTGTGTGTGTGTGTGTGTTTGGGAGGGTGGGGGAGAAAGAAAGAAAAAGAGACTATAATTGTAAAAAGATACCATTTTACTATTTATTACCTCTGGCCAAATATTATAAGTGTAGGTTAAACATTTCCCTATCCTTCTCTTCTGATTCCCTAGAGAAGGCACCTGTGAAATACACCTGTTATAATTGTTTTAAATTGCATCACACCCACTGGAGAAACTCTTGCAACCCTACCCACAACCTGCTATTACAGCCCTACAAGAGAAACACATAATCTAGGTATCTGGCCCAAAGCCTGTTCATTCACAACTAAAAAAATAAAGTAGGGTAGAAACAGGCACTTTATATAAGTGGGTTGAAAAGAAATCTAGGTAGCTAATGAATCAATGTTATGATCTATGTTTAATCTATATAGTTTAAATAAATTATATTTTAATAATTTAGCTCTGAGAAGCTATGTGCTATAGTACTGCATAAATTATAAAATCTACTAAAGTCCCATCATAATGTCTTCAGGTTTCAAGTTGGAAGACATCACTAGAGACTGGTCACAAGGAAGACCTCCTGTGCTTCTAAGGTAAGAAATGTTGGTGGCCACCGTCTATGAGAGAAATGCCTGTTAAGGAATCTTAATAGCATGTAAGAGCATGTTATGATATGGCAACACATACAAATATTTTAACATTATTGTGCTTTATCACAGTAAAGATTTTATCAAAATTTAGGAGGAAAAGAGAGAGGGCTTCATATTTATTTACTACCTACCAACCCAAACACTATGCTCTGCGTTTTTCATATATTACCTAATGTAATCCTCACAACTCCAGAGAATGTTATCACCTTGTTTTTACAGATTGCAAAACTAAGACTCAAAGAAACTAGATGGTTTACCTGAGGTCACATAGTTTATGACTCACAGACTTGGGACTTGAACCCAAGAGTGCCTGATTCTAAAACCACTGCACTTCCCGTTAGATCAGCGGTTCTCAACCTGTGGGTCGCGACCCCTTTGGGGGTCGAACGACCCTTTCACAGGGGTCGCCTAAGACCATCGGAAAACACATATATAATTACATATTGTTTTTGTGATTAATCACTATGCTTTTAATTATGTTCAATTTGTAACAATGAAATTGGGGGTCACCACAACATGAGGAACTGTATTAAAGGGTCGCGGGATTAGGAAGGTTGAGAACCACTGCTTTGGATCGTGTTGCTATCACTCAAAAAATTTAGAGTAAAAGCTCCTCTTTAGCTTCCCAGAAATTTCCATAGCAAGCCAAGTCATTCACTCACTACTTGTCCACTGTGTGTCTAAAACTGTGTTGGGCTCCATTCACCCATCCGTCCAATCACCTATCTATCATCAAATAGATATGAGGTGCCTGCTATGTCCCAGGCATTGCTAGGCACTATGGTTACATTGGTGAGTGAAAAAGAGGCCCTCAAGTCCTTTGGCATACAGGAAAGGGTCAGTAATTAAAGAGTCATACAAATAAGTGTAAATTAAAACTGTGTTAAGGATTGTGATAGAGTAAGAGTTAGTAGTTCTGGGACTGAAATTTGATACGGTACCACTATAGTATCTAACAGGGGTGTCTGACTCAGGTTGCAAGGTTGCTCTGGGAAATGAAGACTGCATGGAGATCTGGAGAGTAAGTAAAATTACTTAGGTGAAGAAGATGGTTGTAGATTGAGGGAATACAAAGATACTTCCAGTCTGAAGACATGGAAGAAGGGCAGTGGGGATGCAGCAGAGAGAACAAAGGGGAGCACCACAGAGCATCGGGAAAGAGAGACAGGAGCAGCCAGGCTGCAATGGGGCTTGTAGGCCATGTGAAGTATTTTGACTTTTATCCTAAGAGCCTGGCCTGGTAGTTCAGTTGGTTAAAGCATCGTCCCGATACACCAAGGTTTGGGGTTGGTAAGGGCACATACAAGAATCAACTAATGAATGCATAAATAAGTGGAACAATAAATCGATATTTCTCTCTCTCTCTCTTTCTCTCTCTCCCTCCTCCACCTCACCAATTAAAAAAAAAAAAAAAGAGCAGTGAGAGGCCACTGAATGGTTTTAAGAAGGGAGATAAGAAGGGAGATAACATGATTAGATTTACATGCACAACGGGGAAAACTGACCCCGAGGAGGATACAGGAAGACCAGCCAGGAGGCTAGTGAAGTAAACCAGGCAAGAAATGGTGCTATATTATTATTATTATTTTTTTTAATATTTTATTGATTTTTTACAGAGAAGAAGGGAGAGGAATAGAGAGTTAGAAACATCGATGAGAGAGATCGATCAGCTGCCTCCTGCACGCCCCCCAGTGGGGATGTGCCCGCAACCATGGTACATGCCCTTGACCGGAATTGAACCTGGGACCCTTCAGTCCGCAGGCCGACGCTCTATCCACTGAGCCAAACCGGTTCGGCTGAAATGGTGCTATATTAATCTAAAAAGGTAAAAGTGGAAATGCAGAGAAGTGGATGGATTTGAGATACATTTAGGAGCATAAAAATGACAGAATTTAGAAATAACCTCAATATGGAAAGCAAGAGATACTTTGAAAATGACTTACCTGGCTTGTACAATTAGATGAACAGAGGATACAAAAAGAAGATCAAATTTTGTGGGAGGACAGGAGAAGATCAGCAATCATGGGGTCCACTTGCATATGTTAAGTTTGGGAGGCTTTTGAGATATGTAGATGGCAGTATGAGTCCAGAGCCCAGACAAGTCTGGGTTAGAGAGATACATTTCTGAGTTATCTGAAAATAAATAGCAAATTCGAGCACAGATGAAATCACCTGTGGGGAGAAAAGACCTAGGATGGAGCCTTGAGGAATTCCAACATTTAATGGATTAGTAGGTGAGGAAGAACCTGCATAGGAGACTGAGAAAGAAGAACTTCCTGAGAAGGGAGGAAAACTGGGAGAATGCGATGCCATAAAAGCCAAGGGAGGAGGAAGTTTTAAGAAGAGGAAAGTCAACGATACTGCTGAACAACACTGAGGGGTGAAGTCAGATAAACACTGTTAAAAGTGTGTTGGGCTGAATAACATGGAATTATTACTGACTCTAGAAAGTGCTGCTTCAGAGACAGGGGTGGCAGTGGGAAGGAGGAATGAACTGTAGGTCCCATGGTGGCTATCAGAAACTGACTCGCCATCCCAAAAAAGTTAATTTCGTTTCAGAAAGCAAAACTTATACAGAAGCTACAAAAAATAGACATAATGCTACCAGTTTTACTAATTCTTTAAATGCTATAAAAATCCAGAAAAAGAAGGATCAAGGTGACTGGGTAACCCAGGAAAGTCTTTAGAGAAAGAAAATCTTCAGCAGGTTATAAATGGAATCAATGAAAAGGGCTCAATCTAGGGAAATTGCACAAGAAGAATACATGGTGTGAGTGCATGGGGGGTGGGAGTGGGATGTGATGGAATGATAAGAAAGCCAAGGGACACGGACATAGTCCTCCGTTTTGAGATGTAGACTTAATATCGAGTTATTTAGGATCAAATAATATTTGCCCTATGTTTATGCTTTGCTGCCAACCTGTTGGCCAATTCATTTCTCAAAATCAATTATATCAGAGGATTGATAGGGAAAAGAAAAATAAGAATCATAAATCAATTGGGCTGCTCACTGGATTTGGATAATGCCGTGTGAAAGGTGGGGATAAGTAAAATCACGGGCTAACGTGTAACTCGATGTTTGTGATTCTGAGGCAGTGAGACAGAGTAGAGAAGAACACAGACCTCAGAGCGAGACAGTCAGGTCTGAATGCCAACTCCATCACTCACTGCCTTTGTAGTCTCGGGAAATGCAATCAATGCCTTTACACCCCCGTTTTTCATCTCTAAAATGGGAGAAAGAGTAAGTTTCTTGGCAGGGTTGTTTCGGTACTTAGAGATGAGATGGTCATGCTTGCCTCATAGGAATCTCCTAATTGGTGGCTACTACTGTTTTACTAGTAGAAAGAGAAAACAGGAAATACATTCAAATAGACAACCTTGTACACTCTGAGATGGGGACATTTTATTTACTGGTGGGCCCTGATCTACATTTTTCTACTGGCATTTATCTAAAGACAAGTGAAAAGCACCAAGTTTTGGACCTTTTTTGAGATAAATATATTTATATCACAGACTTTTACAGTTAATGATATTAAGTATGTAACTATTCAATAAATATATTCCTATTTTATATATTGATAACTTAGTAAAAGAGCAAAGAAGGGGACCCCCCCCTCCGCCCAAAGTAAACCAGAAGAATAAAAAAAAAAATAACTAAAGTTAAGGGTGAAAAAAGAAGACAGGATGAGAAAGGCTACAGAGAACAGAGAGACAGTTGAATCAGAAGAATCACTCAGACCTCCTGGATCCCCCAGAGCTCCCTCACTGTTTCTATCAGACAGCCTCCTGCTCTGCCAGCTGGCTCTTCCTTTGCCACTGCAATGGCCTCTCGCCCAGCATACTCCCCCACCTCTATAGTCTCCTATCCAGCACTTAACCTGGCAGTAGACCTGGCATTGCTATGCAGTGCTCTAGGCTATTTCCTCTTAGTTACTTAAAAAACAAAACACACCTACATGTGCATCTGCCAAATTAAGGACACCTTTGTCATAGATATGAGGGAGTACGTTTATAGAAAATTGGGATCTTCTTTGTGAATACTTTTTTTAGAGATGCCTTAGAGAAACTTAATTAAAGAAAATGTGCCAAAGGATAAATAAAATTAAGCCAAGGGGAAAACCCAGGCTCTGAGATGACTAATCCGATTTGTTTGGTCGTTCCTTACTGTGTGCTGAGGCCCATCTTCATTGTCCCTCATGTAGAAAGGCTTCAGTGCTAATGGATAATTAATGACAAAGACTGGTATGTTGCCACAGTGCTTCACCAGGTACTTTTCATGTTCAGTATGTAGATCAACACCCCACTGCAATGAGAAAAAAAAAATCAACAAAGGAGAAGACAGAGCTGAAATATACAATGCAGGACCCGAAAATAACCTGTATCAGTTCTCTCCCTGAGGATCAGCGATGTGTGGAGCTGTCTGCTGAGGTTGCACAGATAACTAAACTAGAGAGGTATGTGTTAGCAAGAACATCCACAGGCCTGGAAAGATGAAAGCTGAAACGTGTAGATAAACACTATGCTCTCTGCCCCTGTCTGAGGGAGCAGCATTTAGCAGATGAATAGCATCTGCAGGAAAAAAAAGTGTGCTTTCCACAGTGTATAAAAACTGACCTCAGGATCACAGTTTTATTAATATTGCCTAGAACGTCTTCTACAGTTACTGTTCCTAAGTCTCAGGAAATTAAATGATGAAAGATAATATTTCTAATATTGAGTCCATCTTTGACTAGATGGCTTCTCTTAGTGAAATTTTTTAAACTAAAAGAGTCAACTGATATATCAGATGCTCCTTGATGAATATTTAATAACACTGTTCATCTATTTATTCAGCAAATACTAATGTGCCTGTTAAATCTCAGGTCCCATGCTAGGTACTGGATATAGTAAGAAAAATAGAACCCTTAACTTCATGAAGCTTGCAGAGTAGGAAACAAACACTAAATACAAAATTATGCAAAGAAATTAGCTGATTATAAATATAACTATTATAGCTTATAAGAGGATCTGACTTAACTGGGGTTGGGACTGGTGTAAGGAATAGTTTGAAGACAAAGATATTACTGTACATTCTGAACATTATCTTATTACTCCCACTTGTCTGGCAATACCTTAATTATCGGGAAGAAGTACTGGCATAGGAATGAGGAGACTTGCCTCTAACATTATGTGCATGCTCACCGATGAGTCATGTAGCCTCTCTGTACTTACACCTTTGCCAATAAAATAAAGGCATTCTTAAAAAAACCAACCCAAAACAATTCAGTGTTTTCCAAAGTGGATCACAAATGGGAAGACTCTATAAAGTTCAACAGGAAAAGAAACCTGTTCAATGTGTTGCTTAAACTTACTTGATCATTTAACCTCTTTTGTTTGTCACCTGTTAACATCATTCGGAATGTACTTTGGGAAACACTGAACTAGTTGATTTCTATACTAATAGTCTATGGTCGCCATTCTTTAAAGGATTTTTGTCTTCCTACACTTGGGAAACTTCTGTATAACCCTTTAGTCACTGCAATTACAAATGATACAATTCTACTTCAAAATTATTGTTCATTATAAATATTTCAACAAGGCTGAGCAAATATAAAAGAAAGCCAATGTATAGAGGAGCAAATCCTGCACCCTGCCAATAAGAGAAATAAGACTATTTTAAATAATAATAAGATAAGGATGAGGAAAAACATTTTGATATACACACACACTCAAACATAAATACTACCTCTGGTGTGAAGGTGAAGTTCTGGGACGCCTGCTTTAAGATCTCCACGGCTTCCGTGTAAGAAATGCTGGAGAGAAACAGAAAAGCAGAGGTCAATACAATCAGCTATTGTTAACTAGTCCACCTGAAAATGAGAAAAGATCTATTTCCATAGTCTCCGAGAGTTAATATGAGTATTAAATGATTACGGAGTAATCAGGAAGTAAGGTTTACCTAATCCTATGGGCCTCCTATCAGCATGAAGAGAATGGCCACCCAATAACCCCAGTTCTGACCTACTTGTAGTGCACACAGAGCAGATAGTCACTAAACAAGTAGAGATTTACTCTGAATTCATGCTATGCCAATGCCGTAATGAACCGTGTGAAATATAGAGGCTGGATGAGCAAAAATATTTTCCTAGAGCCATCATTTATTCATTCACCCAAAAACATACTGAGCACCTACTCTGTGCTAGGGATTATTCTAGGTACTGGATATACAGTAACTAAAAATGAAGCTCCTGCCTTTATGTAGATATTCGTGTGTGGTGTGTGTGTGTTTGTGAGAGAGAAAGAGTGAGAGTGAGAGAGATAGATAGATAGATAGATAGATAGATAGATAGATAGATAGATAGATAGATATTGGGGGTACAGGTGGGGAGTGGGGAGAAAGATAAACAAATAAACAGAAATAATATGATGCCAGGGAGCTATTAGTGCTATGAAGAAAAATAAAGCTAGGTAAGAAGACAGAGGATGTTTGAGGGTGCTCTTTTAGAAAAGATGGTGAAGAAAGGCTTCACTGAGTTGGCGACATCTTAACAGAAACCTGCATGAAGTAAAGGAACCATATAAATATCTGGGGAAGTATTCCAGGCAAAAGGAACAGTGGGTACACAGGCCTGAAGTGAGGCCTGAGTCTGGCTCATTCAAAGAAGGAAAATGTCAATGTGACCTAGTATTGAACAAGGGGAAGAATGCCAGGAAATTAGATAGGAAAGGTAGTCACAGGTCAGGTCCTATGAACTTTTTCAGGCCATGGTAAGGCCTCTTTAATATATTCTAAGCATTGTTTAAGACTAGGTTAAGAAAAATATCATAGGTTACCTCAGTAAGAAACCTCATGCCTAAAGCAAGCCAAGCCAAAAATTTATATACATGATTTGAATAGGTAATATATGCACATAGTGGTGTTTTTATATTTTAAAGAAATCATTATGTATGAAAGAGTATACAACTTTCCATCCTGTCCCATAGCAACCTAATTAGTTCCTCTTCTCACACAATCACTGTTAGTGGTTTTGTGTATCCTTCCAGCACGAATTTTCCCCCCAGGGGGTTTTATACATCTGTAAGCAAATATCCTATATAATAAAAGCCTAATATGCTAAGTGTCCAGTCATCCAACCAATCAAAGCATAATATGCTAATGACATGCTAAGGCTACTCAACTGCTCACTATGATGTGCAATGACCACCAAGGGGCAGACAGTCGACCAGTCGCTATGACGTGCACTGACCACCAGGGGGCAGACGCTCCGACCAGTAGGTTAGCTTGCTGCTGGGGTCTGGCTGATCAGGACTGAGTGAGATGGGCATGCCCTGGAGCCTTCCCATGGTCCCTCTCCAGCCCCGATCGTGCACCGGTGGGATCCCTCGGCCTGGACTGTGCCCTCTCGCAATCCAGGACTCCTTGGGGGATGTCGGAGAGCAGGTTTTGGCCTGATTCTGCAGGCCAGGCAGAGGCACTCCACTGGTGCATGAATTTGTGCACCGGGCCTCTAGTTAATATATAATCTCCCTATAAAAAATAGATGGCAGCCATGGCATACATACCATACACTCTTATATCATTACTTATGCAAAAATATACCTTGCAGATATTTCCATATCAGAATATGAAAAGTTTCCTCATTTTTTGAATTATTATGTAATATTCTATTTTGTGGATGTATCCTAATTAGTTTTAGCCAGTCATCTACTGGTGGGTAGATATTTCAGCTATTTCCAATCTTTGCTACTATAAATCATTACTACATATACCTACTTTATGCTACAAATGACTCTCATATACTAATTTTGCAAATGAAAAAAAATGAAATTGTTGGATCAAAGTGTGTTGGCATTTGCAGTTTTACATATTTTGAAAGATATTGCCAAAGATATTGCTGCCCTTTTACTGAGTTACACCAATTATGTCCACTAATATACGAAAATGTCAGTTTCCCTAGGTCCTCTGAAACAGCACTTTGGATGATTAAAAACAAAAATCTATAAAGTTCCTCAAGAACTTCGAACTCAAAAAATAACTTACCCAACACAAACTTATTCTCTGAAGCAGAAATGAAGTTAATACTATAATAACTAATCAGAAAGTTGTGTCTTACAGTCCAAATAAAGCCCCCAAAGCTATGCTTTGAGTGATAACTTTTTTCAAAGATAAAAATTCTATTCAAATTAAAAACCTAGTATTGAATAACTGGTAATTTCTAAGGTAAGAATGATGTTGGTGTTGGCAGTAGGAATAATTTTTAAACAAGCATCCTATAGAGGGGAAACTGAAACTTAGAAAGGATCAGTAAGTTGCCAAAAATGACTCATGTGACTAGTAAACCCTGGTGTGCTGACTAGAGTCTAAGCTTTTAACTGCTAAGATAATGCCTAAACCACTTGGAGTCTCATATGTTCAATAAAAACAAGAGATGTGGGTTTTCCCTCCGACTCTACTATCATTTACTAGCTATGTAAATCTCCCACCTTAATGGAAACATTTTATACATTTTTTTGTAATGTGGTATACAAACATTAAAAATTTTAGTGTTTTCACTTGTAAGCAAGGAGACTGGATTATATTACCTAAAGTTCTTTCCTGCTCAGACAGCCTGTTGTTCTATTCTATTGTTACATGGTATGATCTACTTATCGCACTGAGAAATGTAAGAGCAATCAAAAAGGATGTTGTGCCATTGCTATGTTACTGTTCCATTTCTAAGAAAAATGGTTCTCATGTCGAAATGTCTCTTGCTTTTCTGGACATGCTGCCCTACTCCCTCCACACCTCAAGTTGAGGCAGAACTTTCAAGTTCAAATTACAGTTCTGATACTGGATATCTCTAATGGCCCTCTCAACTCTCTCTACTAATTTTTCTTGATATGTATACAGGTTATTTCCTCTCCTTCCCAGGAACTTCCCAAAGTGCTTTGAGGAGAGGAGAAGACATCGTGGAATTGCATGGTACAGTATCCAAACATCTTCGTTTCAATGTTTATTGTTGAATGAAGAAAACTACTTTAAAACTGTAAAACTACTACGCTAAAGAGCTCATCAATAGCATTCTCTGCCTCAAATTTGCACACATGAATAAAGAGCAAGTAAAAAACGTAAGGATTCTATATTTTAAAAACCTCCATACCATAAAGGAAATGTAAAATAACTGAATTTTATTTGTGCTTGATAAAGGCTAAAAATTTAATTACTACATAAATTCCTTAAATAACATATTTTTACATGAAACAATTATAACAAGTCGTCAAGAATACACTGAAATCTACTGAAAAGATTTTGGTCATACTAGAGACCCAATGCACGAAATTCATGCAAGAGTAGGCCTTCCTTTCTTCCTTCCTTCCCTTGGCTGCCAGCACAGGCTTCCCTCTGACACCGGGACCCTGGCTTCCCCCCCCACCCCCTTGCCGGCAGGCACCTGGGTCCCGGGTTCCCTCCAGCCCTGGCTTCGTCTGGAAGGCCGTCCAGAATGACATCCGGAATGATGTCCGGTCTAATTAGCATATTACCCTTTTATTATTATAGAAGATAGTATCTTGTGTGTGTGTATTTCAGAAAGTATCTCAATTCTAATTAATCATCATGCCTAGGTCTCCTGTCATGTCCTCTTGTGGCTGTTAAAATTCCTGGTTACTAAGACTGGCAACCCCCCTTCACCTCCACCTTGAGAATCCTCAGAATCATATCATTTATGCATATCCCTCTGGTGTTCAGTTCCCTCTTCACTTCTAGCTCCTGGAATTTCTTTTACTTTCTAGTGAACTCAACAATACATTTAAAAGGATTTTATAATACTTTAACTAGGAGTGTTTCCAAGTTATCTCGCCTGACAACTTGCTTCAGCAGTAGTCATTTGATCCTTTCAACAATATAAGACAAGTGACCACTTTACAGATGAGAAAACTAAAGTTCAGAAAGGTTAAAGATTTACTATTAATTAGGTTCATAGTTGTAATTAAATAATTATTCATGCAAATATCAAACTGTTCATCTTTTTCTCTAGATTTTAAATTCTATAACAGGACCGATCCATAGCTATTTTCACCACGCCATCCTCAATGAGTAGCACAGTGTCTAACTCATAGTAGGTAGTTGATAAATATTAATTCATTCATTCATGGCTAATAAGTGGCAGAAGCAGGATTAAAATCCAGGACCTCTGAATCATAATTCACTATACTCAGTGTCTAAAGTAAATAGTGATAGGAGTTAATAGGAAAACTCAAGGAGAGGACCTAGTCTAAAGGAGAATATCCTCACCCCCCCCATGGTTACTCACATGTCATTTATGAATTCACTCAGGTATTCAATAGGTTGCCGAGTTCCTATCAGAGGCACTGTGCTAAGCACTGGGGGCATAATAGTAAACAAAATAAACAAGCCTCTGACCACATGGAGGTGACAGACACTAACAAATAGTCACACATGTAAATTTAAGCCTCAACTATGACTTGTGCTGTGTGGGATGGATGATGGTAATGGCAATGAATGAAATGGCACTGACCATGAGGTCATTTCCTAACTTTAGTATTTTATGGACATAGACTTCAAAGCATGACAGTTAAGTGATACATAAGGGTCTTAAGGACAGTGGGGGAGCTACAACTATTCTAGCACTAACTCTAGAGCCCTTTCAAATACAGGAAGTATAGTGGTTGAAAGCATGAGCTTTGAAATCAGATAAATGACTGGCCTACTCTCTTCGAGTTGATTCTTTATCTATTGAATGGCAATAAGAACTACTCACAGAGTTGTTGTGAAGATAAAATGAATCATTAATATCTGTGAAATTTATCACAGGCTCATAGTCAATGAATGGTGGATATATTTTTCCCCAATCTAAGATCTAGTTCATTAAGTAGGAGCTACAGTACTTCTCTTAAGATCTTCTCCCTGGTTTTCCATCACCAGCACAAATTCCTTCAGATGTCCAAATTACTTCTTTCCTTATCTACTTAATTACTACTTGTATCAATACGCTTATGTCCAGAACACTCCTATAAACTCCACATCTGTGCACTCAAACTGCCTACCCAGCATCTATAACTGGATGTCTGAAAAGATTCTCAGTCTTAAAATGATCCCCAATGATAAGGATTTCTCCCCCAAACCTCTGCTACCCTTATGGCTTTCCCAAACTCAGTTAACGGCAACTCCAATTTGACAGCAGTATAGGACAAAAGCATTGAAGTCACCCTTGACTCTTCTCTTTCCTTCTCCCTCTCAGCAAATCCTGTTTGCTCTAAATTTAAAATATATCTAGAATAGGAAAACCTCTCTCTACCTCCATTGCCACTATCCTGATCTGTGAATGTTGATTTTATGTGTCAATTTGGCTGGGCTACAGTACCCAGATATTTAATCAAACATTATTCAGGAAGTTTCTGTAAAGGTGTCTTTTGGATGAGATTAACATTTAAATCTGTGGCCTCTGAGTAAAGCAGTTTACCTCCATCATGTGCATGGGTCATATCTAGTCAGTTGAAGGCCTTAACAGACTACATGTTTAACTTACTTATCTTGTTTTTTAGCTATTATTACCTCCACCAGAAATGTAAGCTTAGTGAAGGCAGGGAGTTTTATCTGCTTTGTTCACTGCTTTAATAGTTTTTAAGGTCCTGGCTCTGCTCTCCAGCAAGGAGGTTGTGGCGTCAGCAGGTTCCAGGCGATTCAAGCTCCATAAGGGATGATAGAGGTTGTTTACAACTACCGACCATATGGGGAAGAAAGAGCTCGTGAAAGTGCAACACTGATGACACCATTGGGGTCCTTAAGAAGCTGACTGTAGCCCAAACTGGTAGCCTTTGGAACAAGATCGTACTAAACAGTGGTACATGATTTTTAAGGACCACATTTTTCTGGGATGAACCTGGAGCTTTATGACCAAGAGAGCATAATCCCCCTCCCCCGAACCTGTCCCCTGCCCCCTTGCTGTCCCCTCTCCTCCTACCCTTACCTCCCACACTGGTATGGATGATTGTTTTTAAAAAGTCATGTTAATAAAAATTTAGAAGCAGAAGAAAAGAGACAGTTTTTAGATTCTAAAGCAATGCCTGGTATATAGTAAGTATTCAATATAAATTTAAGTGAAAGAAAAAACCCTCAAAAGCCCTCACTTATACTTCATTGCCTTTCCATTCTCTATCACAGGACGGCTGACTATTTTCTTCTTTTCTGAGCCCACTTCTGCTGCCTCACTAATCATTCAGCATCAGGGACTCATCATCACTTTTAACTTATAGCCTGAGAGTCTGCCAAGCATGTCAAACTCAAAGACTAACACAGGCCAAATAAACAAGGCATGTGGCCCGCAGCCTTGAGTTTGATATGCTTGGGCTGACACCTGAAATTCTCAACTCAGTCAATCTGCCAAATTATTACAACCCCCTCCTCAAGGATGGGATGATGTCTTTATTAAGACAAAAACTTCCTGAACCTAAAGACTACAAGTGAAGAATGATATCAATTTATTTTTCAGAAGCAATTTTCTACTCTTCTAATGTCCAATTTCCTATACACACTGTAAACACACTGAATACTAAGTCTTATATGCCTCTCTGATTAATATGGTTGGTGAAATAAGTATCAAGTACTACCTGAATAGAATTATAGTGGAAATAAGGCAATAACATATGTTACGCTTTTAAAAGTGGCAAAAAAGTTTAGAATATATGGTAAAGAAAAGGGAAGACAGAGAAAAACAGAGACAGACATTACATGTAAGTATTTTAAGTGTTTTTTTTTCTTTTTAATCCTCGCCCGAGGATATTTTTCCATTGATTTTTAGAGAGAGGGAAAGACAGAGAGAAGCATACATGTGAGAGAAACACATCGATTGGTTGCCTCCTGCACGAACCGACCAGGGGCCGGGCTGGGGAGGAGCCTGCAACAAAGATACATGCTCTTGACTGGAATCGAACCCGGGACCCTTGGGTCCGCAGGCCGATGCTCTATCCACTGAGCCAAACCAACTAGGGATTAAGGTTTTTTTTTGATGAGCCAATTTTGATGACTAAAGTTAGTATTAGTTTGAATTGCATTAATACAGTTAATAATTACTATGTTCATTTATATTGCTATAATTTATTCATGAAACATTGATTATCGACTATGAACCAGAAACAAGAGCTATAAAAATAATTAAAACATAGGTCTTTCATGAGTTTAGGGAGTGTGATAAGCCTGTATATAAGCAAAAAATTTAGTACAGTGTGATAAATGATGCTAAAATATGAGTAAAGTTCAGAGAAAGTATAATGTCTACTTACGTTAAAAAGTTGTTTTTTAGCATATGTTCTAATCTGTCCTTGGTAAGAAAAGAGAAAAAGAAAATTTATTATTAACTGTAATTGTATTCATTAGATGTCATTAACATATATAAAGAGTGGATGTTCTGGGCTTTATCCACCAAACGAATTACCTTTTGGCCAGGAGCAATGAACCTGTGGCAGAGCGCAACATCCTCGGGACAGCTGGCGAGAACCATCGCTGTTGCGGACTTGAAGAGCCCCTCCATGACCTGAGAGCAATGACAGAACAGCCTGACTTGGGAGCCACTTTCTGTGAAGGACCTGTTGAGGGTATTGGAAGGATTGCCTCCAGGTTTAGAATGCACTACAGCAAGTTCAGTTTCTTAGATTAATTAGAGGAGGAACTGCAACTTCTCAGAGGGGGCAAAATGAGAAAGAAAAACGCTTACATCTTTTGTCAACAGTTTCAATACTGATAATGAAGTCAGATGTCAAATAAACAGCTAAAACTGATTGATGCCTCTCTAAATTTCAATATTCTCACTTATGGAATCATTGCAATAACAGTACTTAGCTTACAGGATTGTTGTGAGAGCTAAATGAAATAATACATGTAGAAGATGTAGCTTACTACCCAGCCCACAGAAGCACACAACAAATATTAGTTATGAAGAGTGAGACACTTTGAAAAGTGTTTCAGTCAGTCACTGATAAAGGAAAGTAAACCTTAAAAGCAGAGAGGCCATGAGATATATCTACACCTAAGTATACATACATTTTTGCTTTTCTAAAGCATAAAGCAAAAAAATAACACTAATCATTATATAACACAAACCAGCATATTCAACTGTAAACCTACTTTTGCCTACCCCGTATAAGAATTCATTCCACCAGAAGTGTCCATAGAAATCTCACGGGGAAAACTTGTTCATAGAAGAAGAAAGTGATTGAAATGGAAAATAGTTTTTTAAAAATATATTTTATTGATTTTTTACAGAGAGGAAGGGAGAGGGATAGAGAGTTAGAAACATCGATCAGCTGCCTCCTGCACACCCCCTACTGGGGATGTGCCCGCAACCAAGGTACATGCCCTTGACTGGAATCGAACCTGGGACCCTTGAATCTGCAGGCCGACGCTCTATCTACTGAGCCAAACCGGTCAGGGCGAAATGGAAAATATTTCTAAAATATTTTTAACCCAAACTAAAATTTTTGGCTTAAAGTCAATGAAATCATAATAGGCCCTCCAAATGTCGTACTCGTAAAGATACATGCATTTATTCAGCACAGGCTGCCACAGAGGCAGGCTCCTTCCTTGAATCCTCTCTTGCATCACAGGTGAACCATATCAGGGCTGCAAATGCAGGGAGTTTGTGTGTGTGTGGGGAGGAGCATAAGCGTTTACTGAAGTAATCTAATATGACCGGATGTAAGAAAGTACTTAATTACCAGTGACAACCAGATATATTTATACATACATAATACTTTTATATTTACATATACTTTACATTTTTATATTTGGAAATATATATGGATATATAATATAGAAGTAAGGAATAATTGGATAAAAGAAGAGCAAAAGGAGGCCAAAGATCTTTTACCTTGAGGCTGTATCTCCTTCAATCTAACAGCGAGATAAAGAAATCACTAAGTAACTAAATGATTTATGAAGAGTCATATCTTCAATTACTAAAAAAAGCCGATGCATATTGGGAGGAAAAAAGAACAGGTAGGTTGGCCAGTGCGCCTGCACCGTTGAGGGACACAGTATACCTATCAGTAAGATGAAGACTTTGACCACTGGAGCTGTTAAATCGGTGTCTTTCATGAGCAGTAAATTTCCATTTGAAGAAGTAAATCATTGGCTTCTCTAACCTTGACTTTCAGACTATGCTCTATAAATATATTTGAAGGAAAAAGAAACTTAACTGAAGGGTCAGCATAACCCTCAGATGTTTTTAAAGGTATATTACTCAATGGCTCTAAAACAGTAACATGTAATTGCTATACCTCATGAGGAGAAAATCCTTTGTTACAATATTTTAATTTAATATTTAAGAGACTGCTCTTCGTCAGGATAATAATTCCCACAGAATGTAATTTATAAAAGGAAGAAAAGTTAAAAAAAAGCAGGAGATCACTTTTGAGGGAGCATATTTTTTTCACCTATATTTAGGAGAAAAGCTTATATTTTAATCAATCAAATCATTCAACAGTATATGTGCTAAGTCCCACTCAGTGTAGTACCAAATATGTTATTTAATTATAGAATATATACATACATAAAAGGCTAAGTGACCATCTGACCATCCGACAGTCCTGACCGGCTGGTACATATGGCACACACTGACCACCGGGGGCAGATGCTGAACGCAGGAGCTGCCAAGTGGTTCTCGGGTGACACACCTCGGAACCAGAGAGGAGGGAGCCCGATTCCTCCTGGGGCCACGTGACTCCACCTTCGGTCGGGCCATGGGTTACATTGTTGCTGGGGCACTGTTAGCCCTGAACTGGTTTACTGCCAAGCTGCGGTGACTTGGCAGCGGTGGTTCTCGGGCAACGCACCCTGGAACCAGAGAGGAGGGAGCACGGCCCCGCTTCCTTTCAATGTGCATGAATCCGTGCACCAGGCCACTAGTAGAATATATAATTATGAAGCAAAGATTATAATGTTTAATAAATTCTAACATAATTTATGTATTGTTTTTGTAGCTGTTCCCTCTGGACTCTATTTTGGGGCAGTAGAGACAGGGTCAAGGCAGAAGAAATAGGAAGGTTAAAAGTATGGTTCTGTTCCTTACAATACTCTCATTGCCCAAGTGAAAGAGTAAGACAGTATTGGGTTGTGGGCTCAAACTGAAAGCAACTTAAGGAATTTACTGACTCCATGTGAGGCATAGACCTGAATCTCTATAATCTAGAAAGGGGTTACTTAACAGTTTTAATGTTGATATTTTTGGCCAGAGAATTCTTTGTTGGGGGGAGAGGGCTGTGCGCTGTGGGATGCTGAACAGCATTCCTAGTCTTTAGTCACTAGGTATCATTAGCAACCACTCCCAAACCACTCCCTAGTGATCTAGAACAATAGTGGGAGATGTTAATGGGGTAGGGAAATGGATACTATGGGATGTGGCCAGAACACCCCTTCAGAACCAAGAGCTTTCTCTGCTGGGAATATTAACTGCTGTTGGTTCATGGTCGAGTTCCTCTTCAGGAATGGTCCAGGCCAAGAGTGCTCTCTTACTGTGGTTACACCTCTTCCCAAGGATGGCCCATGTCCAATGACTGGTTGATGGGGGGAAGCACAAAAGCCCACCTCTTGCCTTCATATGGGACAACTATGAAGGACCATTCCAGCTCCAAAGCTCCTCACAGAGCTAGCTAAGGCCTCTGTGAATGCATCACAGTTCAACTTCTCCCTCTGCCCAGTGCTTCTCCCTCTTCCTTTCCCTACAGGTGTTGTTCTCTAGAGCATTCCTCAATAATTCCCTGATGCTAATCTCTGCTTTAGAACTTGCTTACGACAAAATACAACCTAAGACAGGATAATCAAATAGTGAGTCCATTCTGTTTGGTGGTATATTTAGTATTTATGTTTTAAGTGGAATTGGGTCATTTACTGGGTGAATAAGAAGAGAATATAAATGAATGGAAATGATAGCTGATAAAAACTGCTAAAATAAACATCTTGTAATTATAAATCCAAACTAAGATGTTAACCAAAATGGTACTGAGTAGAGAATTCATAATAACAATAGTAAATAATTTCTGGGTCCTAACTAAGTGCCATGAACTATGCTAAGTACCTTATATATATTATCTGTCTAATCCTCTGAACCAGCGGTCGCCAACCATTCCAACCTCACGGACCACTGGTTGGTGACTGCTGTTCTGAACTATCCTATGAAGTAAGCATTATTATTCCCATTTTATAGATGAGGAAACTGAGGCTCAGAGAAATTAAGTCCCTTGCTTAAAGTCACATAGCAAGGAACTGATGAACAAATCCTGGTCCATTCCACTCCAGAACTTGTGTTTTCTATCTGGATTATGGCCACAACCTCCTAAGAGGACTCCCACCTCTGTTTTTATCTCACTCTAAATCATTTTTCATATTGCTGCTAGAGAGTTTTTCTAAACTATAACTCTGACCATGGCCTTTCCTACTGAGAACTCCTTCTCCTTTATCTTTTGGATTAAATTCAAACTCCTTAGCATGGCATTTCTCCATCCTCATCCCTTGCCTCCTGTGGATGCTTTCTAATACAGTTATATAGAAATTTCCCTAACCATAAAGATGTTTTATTTGTTTGCCTAGGAAATGACAAGGGCTACTATTTACTGAGCCTGCAATATGTCAGACTGTGTGCTTTACATTGTATACATTGTTTCTTTTACTCCTCACAATAACCTTATGAAATAGGTACTATTATTCTCATTTTACAGTTGAGGAAGTTAAAGATCACCAAGGTTAGGTAACATCATAACAACGTTAAGGGCAAACCTGAGATATGAACTTAAATGTCTGGCTCTTGTACTAAAGACATTCTAAGATGTTTATTAAATTAAGTAGTTCTCTATCTTCTTCATCCTATGAACACCTTGCAATGCACAGATGTAAAAATGTATACAGAAGCATTTTAATGTCACCGAGGCCTGACATTTAGAGTCTATTTTAAAATTTATGTACCTACCTGCATGAGATCTTGAAGGCTCTCCACAAAAGAGATCTCGGCTTCTACCATATAAAACTCTGCCAGGTGTCTCCGGCTCTGAGAATTCTCAGCTCGAAATGTTGGACCAAAGGTAAACACTTGAGTAAAAGCTCTGCAATTCAAGATTAAGAGTATAAAAATAGGATTCACATGATTAATTTTAAGTATTTAAAATACTCAGTGAGCTCTTAAAGAAAAAAAAGTTTTGGACCTCTGTCTTGTCCACAAATGCATACATATTAGCTGCTGTATTTCCTTAATGGTTGATAATAATAGTTTCATTAAAAGGGTTACATTTATAGAAACTATTTTATCCTGAAGGAATTTGCAAATGCTTTACAAACCCTATGGCTCACTAAATATAGAATGATAACCACCTCTGGGTGCACTCTACTGCAGCTGCCTTAAACAGCAGGCAACTACATTTCACAGTAATCAAGAGCAAAGTAAACGAAAAATACCACAGCCCACGAAGCTACACAGAGAATCTAGATAGTAACAGTTAAAATGAGAATTTCATGTAGATAAAATGGGTTTATTATTTTTTAAATATGTGAAAAAAGAGTATCAGATATGTATGGTGATTTGCCTTGTTCAAAGTCTACCCAACCACCCAAGTTTCAATTAATGCCGAGTGAGCACTAAAATTTGGAGGTAAGGGTGGATTTTGAAGAACTGTCTACTTGATCCACTGGTTTTCAAAAAGAACTATAGCTCAATAATGCCAACATGAAAAAGATATTTTTAAATTCCTACAGAAGTGGACACTACACCTGAATTCATTCTTTAACACTTACAGTCTCCTCAGAAACAGGGCAACAACTGAGATTAGATCAAACATATAGGAAGTAATGATTATTTATTGAGGACTATCTAATCTTTGAATTTTAAGGTTTTGCTAGGGGAAAAGAAGAGGTGTGGGGTTCTTCAGCTATCATCCCTAGCTTTCTTCACTTGTCTGTCATCAGTCAAATAACATCAGAAAATAGTGCAGAGAATAAACGCATTGTGAATATGCATACCAGTTTTAAATTTATCTACCTATTTGAAGATACTCTGAGAAGCAAAACAGTAAAACAATTATAGTGGAAATAAAAAGATTTATGTTTTCTTTCACAAAAGGCCATTTCAGTTAAGGCCTAGTTGGTAAGAAGCTTAGGAATTTATGTTTTGGTTCTATAGTCATCTTACTGAGACCATGATCAGTTGACCTCTAAGAACTTTAGTTTCTAATGGAAAAATAAACAGTAAGAACTCAAAAATAATACTATGGCAACCTCTCTCCCAAGATTCAGATCCAGACTCGCCGATTAGAATGTCCTGGAAAACACTAAAACTACCTTGTCCCCATAAACAAACAAAAGACAAACAAACAAAAATGGACGATCCTGGTCCTAGCCGGTTTGGCTCAATGGATAGAGCCTCGGCCTGCAGACTGAAAAGTCCCGGGTCAAGGGCACATCCCACAATTGCAGGCTACTCCCCAGCCTGGGCCCTGGTCAGGGCGCGTGCAGGAGGCAACCAATCGATGTGTTTCTCTCACATCAATGTTTCTCTCTGTCTTTCCCTCTCTCTTCCACTCTCAATGGAAAAAATATCCTTGGGTGAGGATTAAAAAAAGGGGGCAATCCAGCTTTTCCTTTTACAGTCCCCCCAATTCTGCTAATTTCAGTTAGTCCACCTACTCACTCCAACCTTACCCCCCACTTCTTCCCCACTGCCCACATTTCCTGTATCATTTTGATTGAGTACAACATTATATTGTTCACACTTCGGAAAGCTCTCTGAAATCGAGAGACTTTTCTTCATCTCCAGATATTGTCTTGTGTGTAAATAACTCTTGTGTTTTGCTTAGAAACCTAAAACAGCTTTTAACTGGTGTCTGCCACCTATCTTTCTTACTCCAGTCCCAAACTAGTACAAGTTTTCAAACTCAAATCTGATTCATCAGCCCTAATTTTAAAATCCTTCAAAGGATAATATTCAAACTCCTAACTTTGACTCAACTGTCTTTCACACAGGCTTCCTCCAATGAAGACATTCTCCTTACACGGCATGCCCTGCATGTTAGGCCTCTGCACAGGCTGTTCCCACTCGCTAATGCCCATCCTTTCTCCTCTCTCTCCAAATGGCAAATTCACATCTATCCTTCAAGACTTGGCTCAAATGTCACTTTCTCTTTGTAACCTTGCGATACACCCCAGAATTTATCATTCCCTCCTTTTTATGACTATAAAAATTTGTTCATATATTTATTACACAGAACATATCACTTTGAAAAGCAAAGTGATATATATTGGTATCTTTCTCCTCCAATGAACTATGAAATTTTCCAGAGCAGGAGTCATGCTTTATTCATATTTGTATCTCTGGTGTCTAAGATAAAACAGGTGCTGAAGCTGAA
Organism: Myotis lucifugus; assembly: GCF_000147115.1. Lineage (NCBI taxonomy): Eukaryota > Metazoa > Chordata > Mammalia > Chiroptera > Vespertilionidae > Myotis > Myotis lucifugus. The sequence continues at coordinate 1,755,976 of NW_005871134.1, forward strand.
TGAATGAGGACTAATGATGATGACAGGCTTGCTCAGTTGTAAACTCAAAAAAGAACACATCCTCACAAACAGCAACATTACAAACATGTACAGAAAAATACTCAGATATACAGGGAGGGGCAATAGTAGGGTTACAGTTGTGAGTACGTGAAACACAATTTATTCTTGTATTATTATTTATTAATTATATTTTCTATATGATCATCTGTAAACCTAATTTTGACCCACCTTGTATTTTACTGTGGCTGTTACTACTCAGTACCTAAAATGGGTCAAATAATCTAGGTCTGTCCTAAACAATAAATTCAAAAATTACAAGGCCTTGAGTTTTCCAATCTATGATTACACAATCTCTAGGTAGATGGACAATAGTATATCTAAATAAATCAAATGACAATTTCTTTTTGGTATTGCATCATAAGAAATTGTATATACAGATGTTCACTAACAATAAAGGATATTTTATTGAGATTTTCCAGGGTATAAATAGAAATGAGATGACCTCAGCAAAATTTAGTTTGAGGACTCTGAGGGAGATTACAAGAAACGGGCAGTTATATTCCGGAAATACAAGGAAGGCCAAGGGACTGCTGCTCAAAGTAGGCATGCTATTTGTATTATACGAGGCATTGAGAAAACAGTGATTTCTAAAAGATTGACCAGTTCAGTCACAAGGGCATCTGCTTCTCCCACGGCAATTCTATGTGGGGTGCTCTAAAATGAGTAGCAATAGAGATGTTTTATTTAACAATGGTTAATAATTTCTCCTAGCAATGCAGGGTAAGCTCTCTAGTATGAAATACAGAAGTAGATCAGCAATTTCATTTTAATTACTAGTGACCTGGTGCATGGATTAGTGCACATTGAAAGGAAATTAATAAGAAGAAATATTTTAATACCGCTATTTGCCCTTCTCTACAACAGAAGTGTCAACCAAATTCACGATCGACAATGACAGAGTGAAACACACTCATGCCACTGGTGCCACCAGCGAGAGCTTTATATGTATCGCACATGCATGAGTCAACTTAGCCTTTTATAGATACAGAATAAACTTGCTTAATTAGACCTGTTTTCTGATTTACTAGTAGGTAAACTTTTCCCAGCCCAGTGAAGCACCCCAACTTCTCTTTCAGGTAATTTTCAGCAGTAAATATCAACATGAAGCAGATTATTATTGTAGATCATGGAGGGAGAACAAAGGGTAAAATATTTAACTGCAGCAGTGTTTGACTATATTCTGCACAGTGAGAAAACCTGAAGGCATTTTCAAGGTTCACCATTTCTTACTTCTTTTCAGTCGGGTCAAGTTTCTAAGCTTTCTAAATCTCCGTCTTCCAGCTAATGAAAATAGGATTCCACCGAGTCTCATATGTACCTACTCCAGGATTTCTGTGAGGATCAAATGAGATGAGGCATGGGAAAATGCTTCACAAACATTTGGTTAAAGTGTAAAATGTTTGCACCTGGCTATAAAACAAGTCATGTTCCTGGGCTGAAGAAACTGCAAGGAGGCTAGTTGCTAGGGAGAGGAAGCCGGCGTTGCTACGTGACGTCATTACCCGGAGTTGCTACAGTGACCGTTTCTGGGCTGGGCTGTGGGCCGCATTTTGCGTCATGGGGTCTCGGCAGCGCCAGCTGTGATTTGGTGGGCTGTTGCTCCAGGGTGGTTGCTTTGTGGGCACCAGGTCTGTAGTGCCCTTTACTGTTAAACCAGAGGACCGGTGTATGCACCGGTGGGGTCCCTCAGCCTGGCCTGCATGACTGGGCCGAAACCGGCTCTCTGACATCCCCTGAGGGGTCCTGGATTGTGAGAGGGCGCAGGTCAGGCTGAGGGACCCCACCAGTGCATGATCAGGGCCGGGGAGGGACCATGGGAGGTTGACCGGCCTGGGAGGGACTGTGGGAGGGCTCTAGGGCATGTCCAGCCCATTTCGCCCAGTTCCGATCGGGAGGACCCCCGCATCAAGCTAACCTACCGGTTGGAGCGTCTGCCCCTTGGTAGTCAGTGCACATCATAGCGACTGGTCGGATGATGGGAGGGACACTTAGCATATTAGACAGATATAGATATAGATATAGATATAGATATAGATATAGATATAGATATAGATATAGATATATATTAG